>NC_082407.1:1623580-1948296 GCF_004011695.2 Ascochyta rabiei
GGGCTGCACTGAATCGAACTCGTTGCTTTTTGGCTCCTGCGGTTGCTGATCCACATCCATGGTCTGAGTCGCGTCAGTGGGATCATGTGGCGCATGTTGAATATCTAAAGTGGAAGCTGCAGGCGTCGAAGCCCTGGTAGAAGAAGCCTTGCTGGTGCCTTTTGAAGGCGTTTCCCCTTCTGTGGCGTTGGTGGTGTTCACTTCACCGGTCTGCGCGTCACCTTCGCTGTGCACAGAACCCGCGTTGGCCGAATCCCCGGTTTGAGACACTGGAGCATCACCGTCATTCTTTCTTACATCCATCCCGACGGCTTACTGCCGCAAAGGACAGTATGGGCTGTGAGCTGTGTTACACAGCCGGCGTAGAAAGCCCGGGTGGGTGAAATGTTGAAAAGGAGCGACTATCGAGGTCGCATGGAAGGACCAATGGCGTAGAACGCAGAACTTCGAATTCACAGACTGGAAGCAGTAATGTCGAGGATTAAATGGCTGTTGGGAGAAACCAGCCGTTGGCAAGAGTCGCTATATGCCCGTGGCAAGGGGCCAGGGCGTGTCGGGCGAGAAAATGATGGGAATCTGAAGCCGGAGTGTGAAGAAGTCAAGAGGAAGGAAGCATGGGAGGACGGCGGAGCCCTGCACGTTAGACTGACGCATGGGCCACCCGGAGCCGCTAAGTGTTGTATCAATTCGCACCTGCGGGCTTGGAGAGCCTGACTGCCGTTCCCATCCCGCACTCGTGCTCGCCTGCATCGCGGGCGCGTCTGGTCAGGTTGGACTGTGAGCTGGTACTCATACTCTTCGTTATGCCCGCGACGTCTACGCTTGAAGTTCACACATCACCGTCGCATACATCGTGTTCACAATGTCTGGACCATTGATTGTAAAGAGCACGCCGACGGCAGCGACATGTTTCTCCGGTCATTGAAACCCTGACGATTGCCGAAGGTTGACTCTCCTCTAGCACAGGTGGTGAAGCTGCGCAATAACAGACACGCAATGTGGATTAAGTTCTCATGTGTCCCAAAACAACATCAGCATCTTTCCTGCGAGGTGGTTACACGTGTAGATTATCCAGGTCATGGGTGGTGATTGGACCGCCGTGGGTTTCTCTGCATCTACGAGCACCGTTGTCGACCTCCAGAACTGTCGATGTCTTAAGTGGGTCTGGGCGTTCTCAAGGGTTGGCTTGGTCTGACAAAGAGCCCATCAACGCTTCCACCCAAATTTGCCATCCACGAAGCTGGTAGGCTGATATGTAGCTACACCCAGTGCAGCAATGCAGGTTTGAGCAGTTCCGTCATTTGGCCGATCGTATCAGCGGTAGCTTCGCAATACTTAGATCTCACTACGTTCCGGCCACTTCCTTCTGTGGGCCGACCTCGATTAACCCGAGTGACAAAGCGGCCATCGTAACCAGCTCCCACACCCAAGCGGTCTTTTTGCGAGGCAGTCAGTTCGATGGTCCATGCGACAAGGTCTACGCCATCAACCCAGTGGGAACAGATCTATTACCACGACGAACTTGTCTTTGGCCGTGCTTCTGCCAAGCGCCATGCAACCCTCAGCCACCACTCGCTAGACACAGGACGCTCTGATTGGACGGTCCGTCTGTGCCTGAAGCCTCCATCTGGACATCTGCTGCAATACCAATACAATGCCCAAAACCGAAGAGACATAGCTGGTGACGTTGGGACTCCCTTGAGACCAAAGGACACACAGCTCTACCTCGATCAACCGCGTTACAAAGCTGTTTGACGTTCTAGCAATCCTATGTAGTACTCGAAGATCATTACGTGTCCTGGATTTCGCGACAAGTCGACATCGCCGCACGCCAGAGAAAACCACAACAACTGTTCGGATACCTCTTTTTGGCTACATCCCCCCTTGTAGTCTGCAGGTCGTGTTCACTACAAAATGGCACGTACGAGCTTGATTGTCCACTACATTTCGCTCGGAAGCAACACCACTATCTCAGCCAGATCTCCTGACTGTCAACCAGCTGTTTTGTCTTCTATCGCCTGTTGATGACAATTGGACATATGGTCGAATCGGCGCGATACACCAGTTCAAATAAGTAGCTTCTGCTCCGCACCGTAAGTACAACCAAAAGGCCTGGTGACCCAGCATCGAGACTGACCAATCAGCGATCAGTGCCTGTTCGCGTTCCAGAAAGCGAATATCGCAGGCATGTTTTGAGGAACACATTGGAGCGGCATATTATGTCAAGAAGAGTCTCTGGTAAAGTGAAATGGTAAAGCAGAATACGACAGCTGTTGACTCAAATGTTTTCACAGTAACACTACAAGATCACAGAGAGCGTAGTAGACAAGCCAATTATGTCCATAAACAAACCGGCAGCACCTTTCCTCTGTCCTGTCCAGAGAGTGGCAAACATCCTCGAAAGCAGTATCAAAACGCCACATGCATAAGGAGACTTCAAGCGGACACAAACCAGGCCGACAGCGGACCATACAATCGCCACGCGCTCTGAAAATTTCCCCTTGAGTCTTGATGATACTGCACGGTCTACTGGCGTTCTTGAGGACAAGTCTTCTTACCTCGCTCTGTGGTACGAGGTGCTGCGTACACGCAATGTCCGCACCATCGTGAAGCAGAATCACACAGAGCAACGTTTTCATGCTGGGGTTTTCGGCATTGTTCCGCGGCATGATAGCACGGTCTTGTTGACATTTCTCAAACTCGGGGTGCGACCCTTGCTTCTTCGTGCGTCATCGGGCCGCTTCCTACGCGCCTGACCTGCAGCATCGGACCAAAATACACGCTATCTCATTAGCTGCTGATGAGTCTTGCGCCAATCTCATCGACGGCGAATTGTTAATTGCTCCCTATTGCGCTAGACACACAGATCCAATACGAGCAAGAAGGTTTCATTAAAAAAAAAACGTTCAGGCACGACACATACACGCAATGCAATTGGTTCTTCACATTCATAAACCCGGAACTCAACGCACGCTGTCGACGCTTTACCCCTCAACTGTACCACCAAATCGGTGCACCAAACAATTCCCTGAACATGCGTGTACACACACAACCCACCCCAGACCCCATGTTTTGGCTGTTCTTTGGTAGCAGGGCAACCGTTTGTCAAAATCTGTAAGACAGCGTTCTAAAGAGCGAAAACGGCCAGAAGACCAGCGAGGCCAGCACCACCAATGCGTGCAGAGACGGAGTTAGCAGCATTGGTAGCCTGAGGAGTCGCGGAACCAGTCTGACTGACAGATGAGCCAGTGCCAGATGCGCCTGCATTGATGTTAGTGTAGAAACAAGTGCTATGGGGGTATCGAACGTACCAGTCGAAGCGGTAGGGTTAGCAGACTTGGTGCCAGTACCAGTAGCAGCACCGGACGAAGCAGCTGCGCCAGGAATCTGAGAGCCAGTCTGGGACGAAGGGAAGAGGCTGGCAATGCAGCTCTGGACGCAGTCGGAGTACTTCTTGGTGGCTTCGGCAGTGCCGTCACCTTGGTCGCACTTGGCAGCGCATTCGGTGGTCTCTACGGCCTGGGAGGAGTTGGGGCGTGCAATGCCCAAGCATGAGGCCCGGCAAGTACTGTGGTCCTGTCAGCGCGTGCACAACACAATATAGGTACACTCTTCTTACACATCGGCGGGATCGCAAGACTGAAGACAGCTAATGGAAGGGGAAACTCCGGGTACTGCGGTAGTTGCAGGAGCGCTGGTCACGGAGGACTGCGCAAGAGCGCCGACAGCGAAGGCGAGGAGAGCGGCGGTGTACTTCATTGCGGAAATTAGATCGCGTGATACGATGAGAGATGCGTGAGAAGACGAAGGAAGTGACAAATTAGTATAGACACTGGAAAATTACAAGCGAGTGTGTGTAATGTAAACGGAGAAGTGAATCTGTTCAGGAACGAGTGTACGAGATTACTCGAAGACGTGGGGAAGCGGCCAGTCTTTATTGAACGTTACAAAGGGGTAATGGCTCACAAGATATCTTTGTAACTCTACTAACCTGAGAACGGCATGGTTGCCACTGTATTCATGCAGGCTCGGGAGCTAAGTGCAGGGTTCCTCCGCTTGATCGCCAAAAACACGCTAAGAGCCGACGAAACAACAACGCGTTGACCATCGACATCCTCCAGGCAACAAGATTGCCACTGCTGAAACAGCCATTGCCAACTCTGTACGACACCATGTCGGATGATGATGACTATGGCGACGGATACGATGACACAGAATTCCTAAACGCAGCTACTCAGGTCGAAGTTGAGAAGGAAAACACGCCTGCATTCCGGCCATCGCCACGACCAACCAAACGCCGCAAAGTCAGCCAAGCATGTGAGAAAGCCAAGCCCATTCCATCCAGGAAGACACCGGTTCGACGACGGCAACCTTTCGCAGCATCATCTAATCACGACGAATCCGATGTCGCAGCGGACAATGAGTCATTTGGTGTAAATGGCAAAGATGATTCGCCTGCGACAAGTGAAGAGCCACAAGAAAAACAGCCTTCTAGTCGTAAGAAAAGGGCTGCGTCCAAACAACAAAACGATGTTGTTGATGAGGATGAGGATGCATCGCCTGCAAGAACAACAATTGCCCAGAAGAGGCGAGACCGCATACATATACCGACAACGGAACTGGACATGACAGACATCTTCTTCACCCAACCGCCACAAGAGCATTCTCCACCGTGGAAGCCTAGAGGTGCAATATGGGCAAAGCCGACCAGCATCGGAGTACACAAACCTTTGGCAGAGCCTACGAAATGGACTGGGTTGGATGCAATGAAGACAATGGCTTTGCCTGGGAGGCAGTCAATCTCATCGCGACCTAAGGCAATAACTCCAGTCGCTGTGGACGAGCCCGAATCGCCTATTGAGGACGACCGAATTCTTCAGTCGCCTTCGATAATTGGCGCACAAGTGGCCTACGACTACGCGCAAGATCTGGCCGATCTACCATCTGACGCCTTCTCATCGTCAACAGCTTCACCGCAAAAGCAGGACGACGATGGCGATATTATCATGCTAGCAGAGAGTCGAAAGAGGATAGCGCCACCTCAGGGCAGCCTACGACAGACCACCTTGTTTGGGCGGCAGGGTGCTAGTGGTCAGATCCCGCCATCACAGGCGAACAAGCGTTACAACTTTATTGTTGATCAGAGACAAGAACCTCCGACGCATCACAAGCTGGATCACGAAGCCTTGAAAACTTGGGTATATCCAACAAATCTTGGGACAATTCGAGACTACCAGTTCAACATCGTTCAGCGAGGATTGTTCCACAACCTTCTCGTTGCCCTGCCGACTGGTCTTGGAAAGACTTTCATCGCAGCGACGATCATGCTAAATTGGTATCGGTGGACAACAGAGTCACAGATTGTGTTTGTTGCGCCTACGAAACCGCTCGTTTCCCAACAGGTTGGAGCCTGCTTTGGAATTGCTGGTATACCCCGTTCAGCTACGACCATGCTTACAGGAGGCATCCAACCAGGGCTCAGATCGGAGGAGTGGAAGAGCAAACGAGTATTTTTCATGACTCCCCAGACATTGCTGAACGACCTGAAAAACGGGTATGCCGATCCGAAAAAGATTGTCCTACTTGTAGTTGACGAGGCGCATCGAGCAACTGGGTCCTATGCGTATGTGGAAGTAGTGAGCTTTTTGAGACGCTTTAACCAAAGCTTTCGTGTCTTGGCTCTTACAGCTACACCGGGCGCGGACGTCGAGTCGGTTCAGAAGGTTATCGACGGGCTGGACATCTCGAGAGTTGAAATTCGAACAGAAAACTCGATGGACATCTGCAACTATGTACATCAGCGCACAGTTGAAAAGCGCGTCTTCCAGAACAGCGATGAGATGGAGATGTGCATGGACTTGTACAGCCAAGCTCTACAGCCATTAGTCAATCAAGTGGCTGGATTGGGTGCATACTGGAGTAACGACCCTCGAACTTTAACTCCTTTTGGTTGTACGCAAGCAGCAAGCAAGTGGACGAACGAAGCGGGACGCCATGCCAACCCAGGCGTGAAGAACATGGTCCGCACTATTTTGACTCTACTAGCTTCTATTGCCCACGGAATGGATTTGCTCAAGTTTCATGGTATGGCACCGTTCTACACCAAACTGAAAGACTTTAGAGACGATAGCCATAAAACGAAGTCAAAGTATAGGAAGCAAGTTCTCGACAGCGACGCATTCAAGAAGCTCATGGCGCGGCTGGACACTTGGGTCAACGACGAGAATTTCGCCGGCCACCCCAAACTCGAGTATGTGCAAGAGTGCATTTTGGAGCACTTTGTCAACGCAGGCGAAGGGCCAAACGCTTCTCAAACCAGGATTATGGTGTTTGCTCACTTCCGTGACAGCGCCGAGGAGATCGTTCGCATACTCAAGAAACACGAGCCCATGATTCGGCCCCGTGTATTTGTTGGGCAGTCAACAGCAAAAAACTCCGAAGGCATGAATCAGAAGGAGCAACTGGAAGTCATCGACAAGTTCAAGGCGGGCACCTTTAACACTCTTATCGCCACCTCCATTGGTGAAGAAGGTCTGGATATTGGCGAAGTTGATCTCATCATTTGTTACGATTCAAAAGCATCGCCAATCCGCATGTTGCAAAGGATGGGACGTACTGGTCGCAAGCGTGAAGGAAAGATTATCATGCTTCAAATGCAGGGCAAAGAAGAAAATGACGCGAACAAGGCGAAGGACAGTTATGAAAAGATGCAAGAGCTTATTGCCAATGGGTCACACTTCACCTTCCACGACGAAATCTCGCGACGGATTGTACCATCCGACGTCAAACCTGTTGTTGATCGCCGAGCTATCGAGATACCTCCGGAGAACTCGCAGCAGGGTTGGCTGCCAGAGCCAAAGAAGAGTGGTCGAACGAAGAAGCCACCCAAGAAGTTCCACATGCCGGATGGGGTGCTGACCGGTTTCGTCACCGCGGGGTGCATGGGTGAAGAGATCGTCCCGAAAGGACGCGGTAAGAAAGCGCCAGCCATCATGTACCCTAGCGAGGAGGTGCTCGAAGTGCCGTCGCTCGAGTTAGTCTTACTGGATGGATCGGCGACAAACGATCTAGAAAGACGCTTCCAAACCGTTTACGACGACGATGATGCCCCAATGGTCGGCGCTCTAGACCTTAGCCAGCATGCAGATCATCAACGGACCTTGACCCACACAGAGCTTTTGTCAAGACCTGGGCAGAAGACACGGAACTTTGTTTCAACTATGCAGCGAATACATGCCATGAACAGCGACCGTATAGAATTGTTCAAGCGAAATCTCCACCACTCTGACTACGAGTCAGACTGTGTAGGCGATGATGTTCTCACAGCAAACACAGACTTGCGACCCCTCATATGCGAAGACATGTGGGCTGAAGACGGCCCTACGTCGGAAGAACTCACCACGACAAAAGCAAAGCCTAAAGCCAAGTCAAAGGCACCGCCTAAGCCCAAGGCCAAATCAGTGCCTAAACCGAAGACGAAGGCACCGCGAGAAACGCCAGCTCCTCGCGGCCGCCCACGTAAGGAAACTGCCGCCACCGCTGCTGCAGTGGAGACGCCGATCCGTCCGCCAAAAGCAAAAAGCCAGACACCAAGGACAAGGACACCCAACTGGAAGGTGTCGGCTCTGGCAGGAGAAGGCGAAGAATCATCTCCACCACCCACGGACCCGCGGTTCTGTGTTGCCTCCCAGGCTGATACAATAGGCTCGGATGATACCAATGACGGCGAAGAGGAGGATCCATCGCTTTGGAAGTTAGACTCTGAGCTGAACAGTTTTATCGTCGATGGGACAGTTGAAGAGGAGGACGAAGTTCCAGCATCAAGCCTCCCTGGTCTTGACTTCAACGGTCTTGGAAAAGCTACCCAGGCAATGATTAGATCCGCCACTAAGCCTAAGAGGTCTGTAAAAGCTGAGAAGCTGTTCACGAGCGACATCACAGACGACGATGCAGTGGTGAGTAGTGATAGTGATGACGATGCACCATTGGTCAAGCTAGGCGGAGATGCGAACGGAAAGCTAGCTTTCGTCGTAGCCTCCGACTCAGAAGAGGAGTCTGCTCCTGTTGTGCCAAGGAAGAGAGCGCGCAGAGTCATTGACGACGATGAAGATGACGAATGAAGCTCACATGCATATGGAATAAGATACGTCTTATAGCGTCGCTAGCTTCATAGTCACATATAATTCAAACAAAACTTCGTCTGTCTTGACACAATCCTTCTAGTGAAGCTTAATCAAATTGCTTCCAGTATTCAGGCTCAAAGCCCTCGATTTGTTGTGTGTATTGTCCCCCAGCTTTGACCCATCCCTTGATGCCACCACCCAAGGTCAAGGACTGTATCTGACCGTCGCACTTTTCAGCAATGTGATCTGCGAACCAGCCGGAGCAGCGCGGACCTCTCCCGTTTGACGAGCCTGTCGTGTTTCAGCCACTGTCCAACCATTCGCTGACCGTGAATACTGTGGCGGTACTCGAGGCGACGTGATATGTGCTCACGCCACTCACAGGCCACTTGGTTGGACCGTTCGCCCTGATAGCGCGCAGAGGACCGTGAAGCCCTTACAAAAGAAAATGGACACTGATACTCACCACAGTAGAAGGCGACCTTCTTCACTCCGGCCCGTTTGCATAAGTCGAACAGCACCGCTCGGTTCATATAGAAGCTGTGCGCAGGTATGTTCAGGCTTCCCCTAATTGTGCCACCTTCGTAATCTGTCCGACGCACATCCACAAGCAGCAAGTCGCCAGATGAGAGTGCTGACAGGACTTCCTCACGTGTGATGGTGGGTGCTGTGACACGAGGTGCGGGAAAGGCGTCGTGCCAATTTGGTTTGGGGGCGTCCGTCATTGCAATGCGTTACAATTCAAGGGTTGTCAGGTTGATGCCGGTTTTCAGTCTTCGCAACAGTGCACAGAAGTTCCCCTCCAGAGAGACATTCAACGATGTCGGTCCGCGGACTGTTGAGGTTGAGGCTCAGCCCTACGCCCCGCTAGTGCAGGGCTCAGCAACTTCTCCCCCCTGCACCGCCACAACAGCGAATGGCCACCGTTGCGAGTTCCGCATGTGGTCCGATGAACGTGTGATTACAACGCCGGTCCGGCAGTGTTATTAATTCAATCTGCAGTCAGTCTGTCCTTTGAGCAGCTGGGTGCCTGTCGCTTGGTCCTGCACTTTATATACCCACGCCCTGTCCTTCATTTACGCAGATCATCCGTTTCGACTTGGGCTTCCTATTACGACCACCGCCGCTGCCAGTGCTCCTGCCATTCGTGTCAACGGCGTTTCATTGCACTCTGGCCTCTTGTCATACCCCGCACCAATATCCGGCTGCTAATATTCCGGCGGCCCTTTAATTGTAAGTATACCCAGGGTCGCGAGGCGCAACGTTTCCGCCGCTTTGGACGCTCGCACTGCAGACGTTTGCTGACCGGAGGACTATAGTAGCACGCTTTGGCCTGTAGACAAAGATGCACACAGCATCGCAGGTGTTCTACCTGGCAGTCTTCTCGCTGCTAGGTGGCTCACACGCTGTCAGTCACGCCACGTCTACAACGTCCAAATCTCCACCTCCAAACGTCTGCAATGTAAGCAAGAAAGCGCCGTCTCCTCCCCCCTCTGGCACCCATGGCGACGAAACTAAAAGCACTTTCCAGTTGGAGCCCGGCGCAATCGTATCAGACGCCTGCGCAAGCTACAGCACCCTCGAACAGCTGAATGAAGCCATACATCCCTACCTCCACTCGATTACACAAGACACTGACTTCTTTTCGCACTACCGCCTGAGCTTGTACAGCAAGAAATGTCCCTTCTGGGACGACGAGAATGGGATATGTGGGAATGTGGCATGTGCGGTGAACACATTGGATAACGAGGAGGACATACCGCTGGTCTGGCGCGCGAAAGAGCTGGGCAAGCTAGAAGGGCCTACAGCGCATCACCCTGGCAAGAAAGAGCAGAAAGAAGAGAGAAAGAGGCCGCTGCACGGAAGTCTGGGCGAGAACGTCGACGAAAGCTGTGTAGTCGAGTACGACGACGAGTGCGACGAGCGCGACTATTGCGTACCGGACGATGCCTTCGCCCCGGCAAAAGGAGACTACGTGTCGCTTGTGGACAACCCGGAGCGCTTCACTGGATATGCCGGAGTGGGTGCCCAGCAGGTTTGGGAAGCCATCTACCGCGAGAACTGCTTCAGCAAGCCGCCGAAGGTGGCCTCTGGACAGTCGACTGGTCGCTCTGCGCCGCTTGGGGGCTCACCGTTTGGCGGTTTCGGGAACCAGCAGCAGATGTTGGCGGCAAATCAACTGCGGAACGCCATGAAAGAGGGCGGTCTTCAGCAGAAGGTCCAGTCTGCCATCGCTCACGGAACGGCTGTTGCGCGTCTCGACCCTGTCGAGTTTGACGACACCTGCTTGGAGAAGCGTGTGTTCCATCGCGTCATCTCTGGTATGCACGCGTCCATCTCAACGCATCTGTGCTGGGACTACTTGAACCAGACGACTGGTCAATGGGGACCAAACCTCGCCTGTTACGAGCAGCGACTTCATAACTATCCTGAACGCATTTCCAACATCTACTTCAACTACGCGCTTGTAATGCGCGCGGTCGGAAAGATCAAGCAACACATCCAGGACTACTCTTTCTGTTCCGAAGACCCCGAACAGGATCTGCGTACGAAGAATTCGGTTTTGCGTCTGGCGTCTGCGCTCCCTTCAGGCCCCGAGATTTTTGATGAAACAGTCATGTTCCAGGACCCCGGCACAGTCGTCTTGAAGGAGGACTTCCGCAACCGCTTTAGGAACGTGAGCAGGATTATGGATTGTGTTGGCTGCGATAAGTGCCGCCTTTGGGGCAAACTGCAGACGAACGGCTACGGCACAGCTCTCAAGGTCCTATTCGAATTCGACGAGCAAGATTCTTCCCAAGACCCACCGCTACGCCGTACTGAGCTTGTTGCGCTGGTTAACACCATGGACCGTCTCTCTCACTCTCTCTCGGCGATCAAGGAATTCCGTCGTATGATTGACGAGCGTGAAGGTGTCCCTGAGGCCGCTGTGCCTACACCCCAAGAGCCATCTCAGGGCGTCCTCAAGACAAAGCTCGCGCTCGAGGAAAAGAAAGAACCAGAGACCAGGTACACAGAGGATGGTCTTCCTGATTTCAACCGTGACTGGGACGCAAGCAATATGACAGCTTGGCAAGAGGCGGTGGCAGAGTATCAGCTGATAGTGCGTGTCTTCAAATACGTGCTATGGCAATGGTACTACATGCCGCAGAAGTTGTAAGTCACGCGCTCTTTAAGGACTGTATGTTGGAAATGTAATGCTAACACGGCTGCAGTGGCAGAATCGCAGTCCTTGAGGCCAAGCGCCTGTACGACTGGTGGTCAGGCATGGTGCCTAGCGAGAGGAGTTGGGAAATCCGTATCCCCAGAAGAGAAGAGCTGTAAGGCGTCAGCTAGATTCAGAGTCGGTTTTAGATTCACGGATATCTTGCGTGGCATAGTTTGTGCGTTCATTTTGGCATAGCATGGGCGTTTGGACAAAGCGCATAGGCATTAGATTCTGCTTCTGATATATATTTTGGGCCGCTTGGTCTTCACCAACATTGACACACATGATATCTATTTCACGCGCTCCACGCCTTTCGCGGGTCCATCACATGCTTCACCACGCATCAGCCATTGTGTTCAGCTTGGTGTGTACGTCACCACGGCCGGCGCCCCTCCGTCGGCCTTTCTTCGTCAGCGGGATAGTCTTGCAAATTTTCTTATCTCCGCTATCAACGCCTTCCCCAATTCATGGCTCGTACAACACACAAGACTCTTGGGATCCTGTTAAGCTCAACGCCTGCTTTCCACAGTTGCCGCAAGTGGCAGGATCGCAGACTTCCAAGCCCGGCGCCTGCTTTCGACAGTTGCCCCGTATAGGCAAGTTTGGAGATGGGAGATGCATGGTAAGAGCTTCTGCAGAGAATTTTAGGTCAGGGTGACGTGTTAGTTTCTTGGAAGTTTCAGGCACAAGCTCAACGCCTGCTTTCTGCACTTGCTGCTTTGGGTAGGTTTGGGATATTTGACGATCTGTTGCTGGTGTTGCTTGCTTGGGCTGGAGAGCTTGGCTTGAAAATATCAGTGTTGGCAGGAGCGCTCGATGTACTTCCGAGCTGTTGCTGTAACGGTGAGATGCAAACAACAGAGAAAAAGCCTACGGAGCAGCAGGGATCAGTCAATGTAGAGTCCCTGCAGTCTTGCAGAATTTTACAAAATTACGGCGGTTCCTTCGGAAATTGCATAACATGTCAGTTTGCGCTGAAAGCTTCAAAGAAAGGTTGTCTGGGGCGTTGAGGTTAGAACTCGAATACTTTGTTCAGGTGAGCGCAGACGTAAGGCTGTCAAGCAGTTGAAATCATTGTTCACTCTCCTCTCGGCCAAAGTGGTTAAGGTTAAGGTTTGAGTTGCAAGGAAGCTCAGCGCCTGTTTTTGATGGTTGCCGCATTAGGGAGTTTGATAAGGTTACAAGCTCGACGCCTATATTCGACAGAATGCTAACAACTTGCCACATACGGCAGTTCTTATGAGGGACATCACAGCAAGTGCGTTGTGACCTAATCGTTTGCAGCGATGGGGACAGAAACACGGTCGCCGGTGGCTGCTTCCTTTGTCCTTCTACAATGCAGAACGCTGTCGTACAGGTGGGCGGGCGGGATGATTCCGTCAGGGCGCGGGGTGCGCCGAAGGGCGTTGCAGTGGGACCATCAACCTTCACTATACCCTCAAATCATTGCTTTGGACTACAAGACGGAGGGGGCTCTCTACCGTTCTTAGGCTTCGTCGTTGTAGTACACTTTTGACGGCAGGTCATAGGTTGGATACTGCCTGCCATGTAGGTCACTACTAATTTTGGCCCCCACGAGGTCAGCGTCCAGTTCTGCAGCCCGTCAGCCGTTCTTCACAATCGTTCTCGTGCTCCTTCTCAACCCTTCAAATCATCTACAAAGGTGCATAATTCATGATTCTGGTGCTTGACATTTCCTTACGATGAAGCTGTGCGAGTACTGCATCACGAATGTCCTTGAGAGCAAGGTGTCTTGGGACTATCACAACCACTCCTACGATGCTCTTACGCCGTCGTCAAAGTATCGCTGCCTATTCTGCTCGACACTTCGACAAGACATCAGGAGGGTCGCACCGTGGTTGAGAGAGTCTGATTATGCAGATGCATGGCCGGTTTATCGCTGGAGCATGAGAAGCCTAGCGAGGATACGAGAAAGCCTGGAGACAATAGTCGTGACCTTCCGGTACGTGCCACCTAAGAAAAGGCCAGGTGGAAGTTCAAGTGAGGAGGAAGCAAACATCGCGCTTCCAACAAGGACATTTTTTCTTTTCCCAGACAAAGGTACGCATGCCATCCCTTGTGAGATGGAACTTGACCTGGAGAGATTTACACACATTTCCCAGTTAGCTACTGATTTGGCATTAGAGCTCCAGCCACTGCCGACCGCAGAGAAGCTTGGAAACACAACAAATCCAGCTATAAATGGTGGCTACCAAATCCGATCATGGGTCGAGAATTGCGACAAATCACATACAGACTGTATGAGACGGAGGAAGGCCACCCCCAGGACCTCACGCTTCATACCAACCCGTTTGCTCGACATTAGCGGCCTACCTGAATCGCCAATTCGAGTGATCGAAACAGCCACAACAACCGTACAGGGTCCGTACTGTTCCCTCTCGCACTGCTGGGGAAAGCCCGATTTTGTCCAACTGCGCGATAACAACAGAAAGTCGTTCATGACCGACGGCGTGCCGTGGAACCTCTTCACCAAAAATTTCAAACAGGCAGTCGAGGTTGCTCGCTTCCTTGACGTGGGATACATTTGGATCGACAGCTTATGTATTATCCAAGGTAGCGCAGAAGACTGGGTGCAGGAAGCGAGCCGGATGCATTTGGTCTACAGGAATAGCTATTGTAACATAGCGATTGCAGACTCGGTCGGCCAGTATGGAGGTGCTTTCCGTACACGTGAACCTACAGATGTTTCGCCAGTATTGTATCAGTCCAGCCAAGACTCACCAATGTTTGCTGGAAAGGCTTGGAGGGCTGTACCTGAGGACCTTTGGGCCCGCGAGCTACTTCAATCAAGTCTTTACACCCGCGGATGGGTGTTCCAAGGTATCTTCCAATTCTCAAGTGTCTGCAACATGCTTATTCAATAACAGAACGAATGTTGTCGCCGCGAATACTCCACTTTGCTAGGAACCAGGTGTTTTGGGATTGTCCATCTCTGAGTGCGTGTGAGGCGCTGCCAGCCGGCTTACCACGGTCAATGGACATCACGGCGGGACCTGACAGACACTGGAGAGGCAGATTACAAGAGCCTGGAGAAAGCCGTGATCTTGCCGGACCGAACGATCAACCACTATCAGTGTACTGGCAAACCGCCGTACGGAATTACACAAGCTGTAATTTGACACAACGCTCAGACAAGCTCATCGCGCTGTGGGGGGTTGCAAAATTGATTAAGGACGCAATGGGCGTGGAATATGGCGAGGGCCTCTGGGAAGACAACCTCGAAGATCAATTGACATGGCGGGTCGCAGAATGCAGACTAAAGGAGCGTCCTGTCACTGAGAAACGAAAAATTCCCTCATGGTCCTGGGCCTCGATGGATGGCGAGATCATAATCGCTGACAGACTATCCGACAAGAAACACTGGACAGTATGTGACCACAATGGTCGTCCCCTGGAGCTTGATCTGGTTGGAGTCAAGCGCTACGCGCGAGTGTTGCAATCAGCATCTGGCGAAACAGCGCACTTTCTGCAGCATCGTGTGCAGAGCGATAGTGTGTTGGAGGTCAAAAGTCCGAAGCACAATATTCGAAAGGAGAGATCCGGCCACCAGAGTGGAGATCATGTCGGCAAAGAAAAACTCCTCAAGGTCGTCGATGAGAACGCCGAGCCGATCCTTCACAATGCCTCGATTGCGATCCAAGGACATGTTGGTTGCGGAATGCTTGAATTTGATGAGGTCAAGAAAGTCTGGCTCCTTCATCTTCACGACGCAAGCGATCTCGACATCGAGGCCTATCCAGACACAATACCGGGCTCTAGAGGACTACAGCACCACTCCAGGTTTGTGGTGTTATCAGCCAAGAAGGTAGTCCAACCAAAATCAGAGGTGGCTAGCCCTCTATTTGAGACACGCCATCTCAGCGAAGACGCCGAGATTGAAGGACGCGGCATTCTCTTGAGAGCTGTTGGGGAAAATGACAAAGAATATCATTTTCAAAGAACTGGGGCCTTCCGCTTCCGTGTCGCAAACGAACAAACGTTCCGTCTACTCTTGGTTTCGGCTGGTGGGCAGAACCTCCCCCCCAAAAAGTACAACGCTGGAAGGGGGTTGAAGTTTTGGCTGGACTGACATTGCTGAATGATGCTCTAAACAGCGTTTACTAGTTTTGAGGTGTCATAAGAGATAATCACAATTCACATCGTGCTACTGATTCACTGGTGTAATCTTTAGATCTGCTGAGCTATGTTTCTTGAAACCCACTATGAGGATGTAAACAAAAACCTTGGGTCCTGGGGTAGTAGTAGTTTCCCACTAATCTAAAGGCTTCCTGTTCCTGGACTGTACCGTTGAAATACCTCCGTTTTTGAGTACACCGGAAGCTGCTGGCGATTTTAGCGATTTTGTGGGCGTCATCATAGTCCATGTAAAATCACATTGTTCGTGAGTTCACAAGCGATTATAGGTATAGCGTTTATACGAGGAACATATACTGCTGGAGACTATGCTACATGCTATAACCTAGGAGCAACCGGGTCGTACGCACACCCAAGCGCCCGAGTGCCTGTAGTGGGACGGCAGTAACCAGAAGATAGTTTCTCCTGATACTGAGTTCCTGCTTCGTTATTATAAATGGATTTCGTTTCTCCGCTAGGAAAGTCGAGTAGACATGATCCGAAACAGGTGGCGCTTCCTTTTCTGTTCGTGCATTCCGGAAGACATCTGTCGACACGTATAGTCTTTCCCTCACGAGAACAATAGACCTCTATATTCCTGCAGATCGACCCTGCGTCCTGGCAACCAAGGCCACCGGTGGTCTTGATACAGCGTGGGAATGGGGTGGCGCCACGTGTGCCAACTCTTCCGACATCACTGTGAAGTCCGTCGTCTGGATCCTCATCCCACTTCGCTTGCTTAGCCAGAGAGGTATTCGGGCTGAGTATAGGAGCCTGTGCACCAACCTTCGGCGGTGCAGTCGGATTGGTGTTGTTGGTCTTTGAAAAGCCAGTTGATCCCTCCACGCAGAGGGAAGAGTCCACAAAGGCTGCGGCAGAGACATCGTGCCATAGACGCGTCATGTTGTAGATGTTCGCTAGGGTGTAGTAGATGCGGCAGTCCGCAGCCTCGTACTTGAACTGCAACGGAGTCGTGTCACCCTTCCGGACCTGGTCGCGGAGGTTGAACTGAGCGTATTTGATGAAAATGGAAGAATCCCTCACTTCAGGCACCGTCGCATTCACATTCGTGCTGACTTGCTCGTCGAGTTGTCGGGCGGTCAACATATCGTTGTCTAGTGTGTAAGTGTCGTAGGACCTGGCACCGCGATTGCCGCTCGCAGCCTGCATCGGTCCAGTCGCGGGTCGACCTCCAGCCACAATGGTTTTGACTCCGGCCTGAGTCATCATTTCGATGAACAGAGAACATGCGGATGCGCAAAGGCCATCAGTGAGCAGAACAATCTGATCCGGGTTAAACTTGCGCTCCGTGAACGCCCAGTCAGATTTGTCAGGTAGGTACATAACGGGATACCATTGATCGAAAGCTGCCTGATGAAGATGTTAGCTCAATTTGTATATGCCTAAAGTTCCAGGTATGACCAGGAACGGCACTTACTGTATCGAAAGTTGGGTTTGCTAGATCATATCGTTCAAGAAGCGAGAAGGTATCGCCGTTGTCACCAACAGGACCTTGGTATTCTTGCCAGCTACTGAAATTGTTTCCAGTAGCAGCATCGAGTCGATCAGTGATGACCCATTCGTTGGCCGCAGCATCGTATTTGGTGTAACGTTCCGTTTCGTTGGCTTCATTCAAGGAATTCCACCACTCAGTTGTTGCTGAGCCCAACACGTTGGCCAATTCGAAACTGCGTCTTCTGCTCCCAGCAAATGGCGTCAGATCTGGAAAGAATGCCTTGAAACTCGTATAAGCAAGGAACGGAGTACCCCCAGAATTGCGTTGAAGATCAATCACAACCCTGGTAACACCTGCGTCAGAAGCGTTTCCGATGAAGTATGTCACAGCGTCTGCCCAGTTTCCTATTGATTCAGGAATTGCATCGAAGCTCGGCAGGCTCAATACACCGGTGGAGATGTCGTTGTAGAAATAACCGGTGACGAGACCGCTGTGATAGACACCAAGATCGTCTTGTGCGATATTGGGATCTTCGGGAAAGGCGCCGTAACTCGCTTCTGACCAGTTCCCTGGGGCAGCTTGCGGGGTATCAGATGATTCAGAGCTTTCGGATGCTGTTGGCTCATACGAAGCCGGTAGCAGGCCGAGGACGAAGTAGTTGTAGAAGTCGCCACCCGTCGTCAGAGGTCCCGTGGCGTTGGCAGGCTCATTGTAAACCGCCAACCAAATGGTGTCCAAAGATGTGCCGTTCTCGAACGTGAAGATGAGTTTGTCGCCAGGGTAGAAAGTGCCTGAGCCAGAGAACGTGGTGAGTCCACCTTGAATATCAAGTGTGGGATGTGACATTAGGTCGTTCCATTCAGCATGTGGTTCAACATACCCCCATGAGTTGAGTGCAGCGTAGGCTGTAAGAAACTCATTGACTTCAGTACCATTGATTGTGGCGATCGCTGATGGCTTCCAGCCTTCTGATGCATACTCTGGGAGAAGATCATCTGTGATATAGATCTTTGGTGCCTGCTTCCCGTCAATTGAGGCAGACACAACCTCGTAAGGGCTCGCAAATGAAAATGCAGCCAGTACGCCAGCAGTCAACGTGACGTGACCGTCTTTTAGGGCGAGGACAAGGAGTTGAACATCTGCTTCGAAGTTGTACTGGTTGTAATATTCGCCTGCTTCAACCCGTTGTTGTATCCTTCCAAGCTCTGCTACGAAGTCGATCGCTGGTTGCTGATAGCCTTCAGGGGGACTTTTAAGATAAGCTAGAGTGCTCTGAAATTGAAGCGTCTCGTTCCAGTATTTGATAAATCGTGACGCAACCGCGCTATTGAATGGAACACTTGTAAGGCATTCGTACGCATCGCTGGCCGCAAAAAGCTGATAACCTGTTCACGATCAGACACATAGAGGCTAGTAGGGAGACACTCAGGGCTAATATCCTCGACAGAAATGGTTGAGGCAGCACTAGCTTCAAAGCTCTCACGTTCTCACATAAGACAATTGATGGGACGCACCTTCGTTCACAGCTTCAATGATGTCTCCACAGATTGTTGACTGTGCAGGTGCGTTTGCGGTAGGAGACGGTTCCTGTCGGGCGATCTTATGTGGTACCGAACGGGCGAGGCCGAAGGCTGCACAGCCAAGCACCAACAAGCTCTGGAGAAGCATGTTTCTTGCACCACGACTGCAAATGAAGAGCTATCAGGGGCGACGACATCCTGTAAGCTGGGCCTTTTCGCTCATTTAAAGATAATTTCTTTGTGGCTGCAGCTGGCGTCTACACGATGGCCCAATCGAGTTTATAGGGTTTGGGGGCCATTTGAGCCGTTCAGGCACCCGCGCGTAGCTTTACGCCCCCATCTGCCACATCTGGGAGATGACCCGGGCTCAGCTCTCACCAGGCCTAAAAGCTGATTGGCGTCGCAGCTCCACTCACCGGTCACAGTCCAGCCATATATAATCTCTTTCTGATTCAGGTCATCACACCTGATAAAGTGCCCAGGAATAGCCACCACTAAAGACGCGTTACGTTTACCGATCGATCATGGACGATTCAGCTTTGCAGTCGTTCACCAGAAACCCCTCCCCCGACATCTTTGCGGGTGTGTTTGACTGGGTTTTCGATAATGATGTCTTCCGGAGATGGCGCTGTGGACATGGGGCATGGCAATTACATTGTGTTGGGGGGCCTGGCTCTGGAAAAGTAAGCTTAGTACATGCGCTCGTCCATACTACAACCCACGAAAAAGCAAGACCTGTTCGTAGCAAGTAACGGTATACGATTACCTATGTGCTTTCAGAGCTCTACGCAACACATCGAATTTATTGAACATGTATTTATGAATAACGTGTTTTATAAGCGAGCGCCGCGTACAAGCGAGCGCCGCACCCCACCAAGTTTGCGCACCTCTCCTATCTCAACGTACAATGGCTCAACGCAGCGCTACTATATTAGCTTCAAATAAAGCAGATATCTAGCTTACTATCTTATCTATTAATTCCTATTAAATACAGAGTAATTATAATACTGCTGTTGTCTATAACGTGTCTGAACGAACAATCCGCCGCTAACGCGCTGGCAAGCCTGCCTAACGCAATTACTAACCTAACTTAAAGAAGTTAACCTAGATAGAAGAGGAGGTAATAGTCTAGTATATACTTAACTTAGACTAACGTAGATTTAGGCCTATATACGCAGCCGTACGTAATATGGCTAATAAGCTACTAGCTGCGCGCAGTGCAGGTCAGGTTAGCGTCTACTGGCTACGCAACTTTATTAAGCGTACTAAGAGTCTTACAACACGTTTCAACTAAGCGTATAATAGGCAGAGAGCCCTCTATAAGGATCTAGTCTTAATTAGCCACTGGTTTAAGCTTGTAGAGCAGACAAAGGCCAGGTACAGCATCTGCAATAATAACGTCTACAACTTTAACAAGGCTGGCTTTATAATGGGCAAGATCACAACTTAGCTTATTGTGACAGGGTTAGAGAGGAGAGGCAGGCCAAAAGCTGTTCAGCCTGGCAATCGCGAGTGGGTGACAGTTATCGCTGCAATTAACGCTGCTGGCTAGACAATCCCACCCTTCCTTATCTTTGCTGGCTAATACCACTTGTCTGCCTAGTACAAGGAGGCAGAGATCCCACGCAACTGGGCGATCGCAGTCAGCAACAACGGCTGGACAACCAACGAGCTTGGAGTTAAGTGGCTGAAGCACTTTATTAAGCATACAGAGGCTTAGGTAGTAGGCGCACGTTGCCTGCTTATTCTTAACAGCCACAAGAGCTACTACTCTCTTAAATTTAAGCAGCTCTGTAAGGAGAATAACATCTACACGCTCTGTATGCCGCCTTACTTATTACACCTGCTGCAGCCTCTTAACGTTAGCTGCTTCTTGCTGTTGAAGCGCGCGTACAGTTGTGAGATTAAGAGCCTAATCTGCCACTACATTAACTACATTACTAAGCTTAAGTTTCTACCAGCGTTTAAGGCAGCCTTTAATTAATTATTTACATTAGCTAACATCTGCTCAGCTTTTTAAGGCGCAGGCCTTGTTCCCCTCTAGCTAGACGCTGTTCTATTAAAGCTAGACGTACAGCTCCGTACACCTTCTCCTGCTGCTCTTACAGAGACCCTCTAGGAGGCTTATATGCTAAGCAACATATATAAGCTTAATACTTAATTAATATTAATATGTAATTATATACATTAGCATAAGAGCTTATTACCTGCCTTAATTATTAAAGCAATTAATCAGCTTAAAAAGGGCGCTGAGGTAATAATGCTCTCTGCTGAGCTAATAAGCGATCAGATCGCCAGCCTTAAGAAGGCTAATAAGGCAGCATTAGAGCAGAAATAACGCAAGAAAAAGCGTATACAGAAGCAAGGAGTCTTAACAAAGGGAGCTAGCAAGGATATACTTGCTTAACGTGAGGCTGATCAGCAGGTTGCTTATAAAGAGCGTCAAGGAGGCAAGCAATCAGGCCTCAGCTGCCAGGCTCTTGCGCGCTGTACAAGGTGCAGAGAGACTGGTTATAACTCACGCACGTGTAAGAAAGATACTTTAGATACTGCTTAATCTACTCTATAATTGTCTAACTGTTATGTTATTACGTTGTTGAGATACACGCTTACAGATATGTGCAAACCTGGTGGGGTGCGGCGCTCGCTTGTACGCGGCGCTCGCTTATAAAACACGTTATTAGGCCCACTAACACAAGGGCAGACGACGCTAGCAACCTTGGTCGCTCAACACCTTGAGCAGCATCCTGAACATAGTGGGCACCCAGTCATCTCTTTACGTATCAATCAAGATGTTGCAGATGACCATATCAATCTTATTGAGGATCTTCTGAAGGCAGTGTACCAGAGTTTGGAGGAGTACCCGACGCTCCAAAGCGATGACTCCTACGATTTTCACAACGAGTATTGTGAACATCTTCCGGAAGGCGCCCGAAGGAGAGAGCGGCTGAAACTCATCCGTAAGGCTGTTAGTGCGCAGCTTGAGGCGACCGAAGATCCCCATACGTTCCTGATCCTTGATGGCCTCGATAGATGTGGTCCAACATTACGCTACATGCTGGAATCAGAGCTCGCAGACCTGCAGCACAGGGGGGTAAAAGTTCTGTTGACCTCTCGTTTGGCTGTTTTTGAGCAAAAGGAAGCTCTGTGCTCTCACGAGCGTCATGAGGATATTGCCGACAACGCGCTGGATTTGTACCTGCAATGCCGCAATTGCCAACGATTTGCAATGTGCTTCCCCTGCAAAGACGCACAAAGGATCTGTGACCGCTGGTATGTCACTGCTGCGCCAGTCCTACCCTTCTTGCTAAAAACCGCCCCAGTAACGTTGAGGGCAGTCTCTACGAACCGTATGATCACGTCAACATTAGGGTACGAGTGCCTCAGGAGGCGATGGCAAAGTTCGTCGCGTGGGATCTCGAACGCGAGCACGGCGATCTAGGGCTCAACAGTTCGGCTCGAAAACCACCCCTCTCGCTCTTGGGTGAGAATCTGTTGTCCAACCAGGCCTCGAAACCCATCCAAACGCTTGTAGACGACATCACAGCATACTCGTACGAGAATATAGGAATAGCCAGAGCAAGACTAGATCTCGTACATGACATGGAATCTCTCGACAGCGTCCAAGCGAGAAAAGATCAACTACCAGCTACCATCATCGCTTTATACGATGTAGGGCTGAGAGGTATCGAGCAACAGTCTCCGAGTCAACGTGACCTCGCGTTGAAGGCCATCGCGGCCGTCGCGCGATATGACGATGGAGAATCGGTTGAAGACTTATTAGATCAGTTGCGCGGGCCTGAGAACCCCGAGCTTCGAAGTGGCGAAGAAATCGTGGAAGCAACAAGAGGCTGGCTTGTCGATGTCCTGAAAGATGGCCCTCAAAGATTGATGGTTTACAACACCAACTTCATGTATTACGTCGAACAACGATATCACCGGGGTATTCATCGCACATCAGTACAGATTGAAACTAACAGCCGTCGAAACACTGCCCGATTTGAGCTGCAGAACAACTTTAAGGAACCTACAGAAGGCCAGCCGGCTAAATTGACCAGAGCTGTTACAACCATGCCGGCTATAGAAGAATCGCCAGCCCATCCCTTCATTGTTCGGAAAGGTACACTTGTCTGGAACTGAGTCTGCGGGGCTGCTTTGGAGAGTGTCGGCGATCTGAAGTTCACGAGGAAAGTTGGTCTCCTCACCGGCCGAAGCCTGTCAACTTACTACCCAGAATCGGTGATGGCCTTCAGACTTTGTCTCAAAGCAAGGGTTAGTACTTGCACCATCCGGATTTCTTTGCTCCAAAAGGAGAGGTGGGCTCGGATTCAGAGAGTTGACTTCTGAGACACCCCTGGCGAACATAGGGTACTTCCAAGTCGCACTCGAAGTTATGGGTACCTAGAACGTCTGATGTTGATAATGATGATGGTTTCAAATGAATTACTAGCTTACAAACCGGAGAGAAGAGCCTTGTGCCACAAACTGTATGCCAAAGCAATCCCAACTCCTCTAATCCTGCCCTTGCAGGTGAGCCGAGAGCGCTGTATGAACAGGACAGCAAAATTCTCCGAATATCATTTCTGCCGTCACGTAGATTTATCTTACTTCAACCCCGGTTGGGTATATAGCTCCTCTATTCCTCCCATGTTACTCTGCCGCAGAGCAGGATGATGGGTTCATGTCATCTACAATGGACGTCCACCAACGAATTCGCTCCATGTGCGAACTTCGCTGGGGATGCCCTCCTTCTTGGGCAACTTCTCGCTCATACACTGAGCGAAGAGGACAGCGGTCTGTCGCGTAGTTAGTATCGAGCTATGCGAAGAAAGGGATGACGAGCTTACCTTAGGCTCCATGAACAGAGGAACACCGAAGTCGACGGCGTTCCTCCTCATGACGTAGTCCTCGTCGAGCAGTCCGTTGGCCCTGAACTTGGCCAAGTTGAAGCAACCACGAATGTCGTTCTTCTCAAATACCTCACGGAGTGCACGCTTGTCTTCCTTGGGGAAAGCAATGACCTCGACGTTGACGCCCTCAACGTTCTTCTCGAGCAGAGCCTTGACGTTTTCGTTGGCGGCGAGGAACTTGTAGCCAAGTGTATGGATGTACTTGGCGATCTGGATCAAGGAGTTGGAATGAAGAGATCCAGATGTGACGTCTCCACCGAAGAGGAGACCCTCACCAGGCTGAGGAAGGCGGAAGTTCATCTGCGACTGAGCAGATACCCAGTATGCCTCGATGAGGTCCTTACCAAAGCAGGCCATCTCACCAGTAGAGGACATCTCAACACCAAGGTAGGGATCGGCACCAGCCAGCCTGGTCCACGAGAATTGGGGAACCTTGGTAGCAACGTAGTTGCGGTCAATCTTCATGAGGTCAGTGGGCTCGGGCACCTCGCGACCGACAAGGGCCTTGGTGGCAACATCGATGAAGTTAGTACCAAGGACCTTGCTGACGAAGGGGAATGAACGAGATGCACGGAGGTTACACTCAATAACCTTGAGCTTAGGCTCAGCGCCCTCAACCTCCTCCTTGATGATCTGCATGTTGAAGGGACCGGTAATGTTCCAGGCCTTGGCGACCTTGTCGGCGATCTCCTTGACACGCTCCTGAATCCTGGCCTCGAGGTTGACAGGAGGAAGGACAAGCGTGGCATCACCAGAGTGAACACCAGCGTTCTCGACGTGCTCACTGACGGCGTGGACGAGGACCTTTCCGTCGGAGGCTACAGCGTCGCAATCAATCTCCTGAGCGCCATCGATGAACTTTGTGATGACGACAGGGTGGTCTGGCGAGACTGAAGATGCAGCAAGCAACTTCTCCTGGAGCTCATCCTCGCTGCGGATGACGGTCATGGCAGCACCCGAGAGGACGTAGGACGGGCGGACGAGGACAGGGTATTGAACGTTGTCAGCGAATTTCTTCGCCTCCTCGTATGAGGTCAGCTCCTTCCATGCGGGCTGATCAACACCGATAGAGTCAAGGATGGAAGAGAACTTGTGACGATCTTCGGCCTTGTCAATGTCGTGGGGGTCAGTTCCGAGGACCTTGGCCTTTCCAGATTCCTGAAGCTTCAAGGCGATGTTCTGAGGTAGCTGGCCACCAACCGAGACGACGACACCCTGGGCGGTCTCCAACTCGTAGATATCCATGACGCGTTCGTAGCTCAGCTCCTCGAAGTAGAGCCTGTCAGCGACATCGAAATCAGTACTGTGGTGTGTGTCAGCAGGTTTCGTGTAGGGAAAGAGGGATTACGTATATAGGTCTCTGGATTCTGAGTCATTGTTAGCATTTCATGTATACCATTGGCGAATACAATAACTTACGTAGTTGATCATCACAGTCTTCTTGCCGAGCTTGTTGAGCGACATGGTAGCATTTACAGCGCACCAATCGAATTCGACAGAACTACCAATACGGTAGACACCACTACCAAGGACGAGGATACCATGGTCATCGAACGAGACGTCGTGGGAGGAGGCGTTGTAGGTGGTCTAATGTTGTCAATTAGCGACTGCGACCAGAAAACACCAACACCAACGACAACATCCGAAAACCCAATATTCCGCGACAAAAGGAACTCAAATACTTACATAAAGATAGTTCGTCTCGGCTGGGAATCTATTGACGTTAGTGGATATAAAGCAGTGTATGAGTGGGTGTTCGTACTCAGCTGCCAATGTGTCAATCCTCTTGACCCAAGGCTTGATGCCGAAGCTCTTCCTGCGCGCGCGAACCTCATCTTCGGAGCTGTTGACAGCCTTTGCAATTTGCTTGTCGGAGAACCCAAGCTTCTTGGCCTTGAGGATAATTTCCTTCTTCAGACCAAAGAGGCTGCCAATCTCCTCGAGCTCCTTTGTGCAATCGACAATGTTCTGGAGCTTGTACAGGAACCACTTGTCGATCT
The DNA here is from genome assembly GCF_004011695.2 of Ascochyta rabiei. Lineage (NCBI taxonomy): Eukaryota > Fungi > Ascomycota > Dothideomycetes > Pleosporales > Didymellaceae > Ascochyta > Ascochyta rabiei. The sequence continues at coordinate 1,648,932 of NC_082407.1, forward strand.
TGGTGAGCTCGTGCACCCTGTCGACAGTGTAGCCTTCGTGGTACATGGCCTGACCAACGGCGAGCCATCGTCGATCCGTAGGGTTTGCAAGTTCGTCGTCGAGGCTCTCGCCGTACTTCTCGGCCTGGAAACCGAGGAACTTGGGGTCGACCTGTCGGCAGGCCTTCTGGAAAGACTCTTCGAATGTACGTCCAATGGCCATAACCTCGCCGACAGACTTCATGGAACTGCCAATGTCACGCTTGACATTCTGGAACTTGCTGAGATCCCATCGGGGCATTTTTGTTACGACGTAATCGAGCGAGGGTTCGAAGTTGGCGGTGGTGGTCTTGGTAACGGCGTTGGGTAGCTCAGGCAGGGTGTGTCCGAGACCAATCTTCGCAGCAGTGTAGGCCAAAGGGTAACCGGTGGCCTTGGAGGCCAAGGCAGACGAACGGGACAGACGGGCGTTCACTTCGATGACCCTGTAGTCGAGGCCATCGGGCTGGAGGCAGTACTGAACGTTGCACTCGCCAACGACGCCCAAATGGCGCACAATCTTGATGGAAGCAGATCGGAGCATGTGGTACTCCTCGTCACTGAAGGTCTGACTAGGCGAGACAACAATGCTGTCACCGGTGTGGACACCGAGAGGATCGAAGTTTTCCATGTTGCAGACTGTGATACAGTTATCAGCCGCATCACGAACGACTTCGTACTCGGCCTCCTTCCAACCCTTCAACGACTTCTCGACCAGAATCTGGGGAGAAAGTGTGAGCGATCGGGCGGACAAGTTCCTGAGCTCCTCGGCGTTGTTTGCGAAACCAGATCCAAGACCACCGAGCGCGTACGCAGCGCGGACGATGATAGGGTATCCGACCTTCTCGGCGGCATCGAGAGCCTCATCGACAGTACCGACAGCAATCGACTTAGCGATGGGAATGTCAATCTCGTCCAGTGCCCTCGCGAATAGATCACGATCCTCGCTGGTCTCAAGTGTCTTGACGCTTGTTCCAAGAACCTTGACACCGTATTTCTCGAAGAGACCCTTCCTATTCATTTGCACGCCCAAGTTCAGTGCAGTCTGACCACCGAAGGACAGGAAAATGCCGTCAGGCTTCTCCTTCTGAATGACATATTCGACGTATTCGGGAGTGACCGGCAGGTAGTAAATTTCATCGGCGAGCACGTGCGATGTCTGAATGGTCGCAATATTGGGGTTGATCAGAACCGAGTGTACCCCAGCCTCCTTGAGAGCCTTCAGTGCCTGAGAGCCTGCGTCGTAGATTAGTATACAGTCATGTTCTTCGGTGCGCCAAGACATTTCTGCACATACCTGAGTAGTCGAACTCTCCGGCCTGTCCAATGCTAAGACCTCCGCTGCCAATGACTAAGACCTTTTTCACGTCGACCAAATTGCGGGCACCAGAAATGGCGCCGCTGTTGAGGTAGGCTTGCGCATTCGGTGCCTCTTGTGTCTGGTTGAAAGTCGCAGAGACCTTTGTGAAAGCGCGCAGCTGACGGTATGTCGCAGTCGAATCACCCTTCGCGCGGAGAGAGGTCAGAGGACGAGCTGTACGGGATGTGAAGCTTCGTGCAAAGACAGAGGGTGCAATGCTACGAAACTGGCCCGCCGAAGTAGGTACGCGACGTGCCAGTCGTCCGCAGAGAGCCATGTTGCAGGCGGTCAAGCAGCTGCTGAGCAACGAGCTACCGAGCTCCAAGAACACCCAGTGGTGGAGAGAATGGGCGACGAACGCGCGGGAAGAAGTCGCTCGAAGACTAAGGAGGGTATTCGAAAGGTACTAGAGCTCAAGCCCAACAGAGCAGAGGGAATTTGACTCTATAAGAATTATTGAATCGTGGGGAAGACGTGAAGCTTGCCAAACTTTCTATCGGCGGTATTAGCTCCATCCGACTGCGATAAGGCCCGCGAGTGGTTCCAACCATGCGCAAGGGCCGCTTGAGTCAGCGCAACCACAGGCTTACTGCGTGCTTTCTTATGGGTAATGTGGGATGTACATTATTGGTCATTCGCTGTGCCTGCATTTACTTTTCCACCTCGTACACATGGCCTCCAATATTTATTGTGTATTCTCCTCGCTCGACCAGCCTTCTGTCTTTCGCGCAGAGGCCTTTCGGATCAGGGCCGAAGTCGGCGCAACACTAACACTGACTGGCATGGCACTGGCGGGAAGAAATTTTGAAGTGCTTCTGCGGGCTGCCGTCACCCGCATCGAACTCACAGACCTTATCCAGAACTTGTGGGTCATTCAAGGAGTCATTTGCGTCTCTAACCGGCCTGCGGCCCCGTCAAAAGTACAGCAGATTTCCTACTTCGTCGTGCTCGGCATGACTGTGCGCGCTAGTAGCGTTGATCGTTGATTGACTTGGCTGAGCGATTACATAGCTTCTGAACAAATTCCTCAGATCGAAGAGTCAGACAAGCAGGGAATTCTCACACCCTGTGCTCGGTGACTCTTTCTGTAGCGACAAGTACGCGACAGAAGTTTTAGCTCCCACGTATCTCAACGTGGTTGTAAAGTGTATGCTCCAAGCTGCTTCGTCTAGTCTTTTACGAACACCAACTTGCTTACTTCAATGCCCTCTTTAATGACCAAGTCAAGGATCATGTCTTTTGCTTCTCTGCTGCCGCGTGTCTTGTCTTGTATTCTCGTGGACTCTCTGGGGACTTCGTCTTTGCGCCAGCCAATCTCTGTATCAGCCCCGGCCTTGTCCACATCCCAGCCTTGCGTTCTTTGGCCTGCCTTTCAGCAGCGCGGTACTTCTCTTCAGAAGTTCCGAACTCAGCCCCAGACTTGGCCTCGTAGACGGTTGCTAAACCTGCCTTAAGCATTTCCAGACCTACGTCTTTCTTCAAGAACCATTTGCGCACGTAAACCTGTGCCACCACTCTGTCGTATTGATCGCGTCTGAAGATTTGCACACGAACTCGACGGTCCAGGATGAGATCGGTGAGCATCTCCAGGGCTTCTTTAGAGTATGGCTGAGCCTCTCGTCCCCAGTGGGCAAGCTCTGGAGCATCAACTCCAGCAATTCGTACGTGGAGCTTCAGGTACCGTCAGCTTCACAGTGTGCAAAGTAGAAGAACCCGTTGAAGTTTCTGTGCACATAGGGGCTTACCGTCTGCTTCATGAGCTCGTTTCTTTTCGTCGGCACAGTCTTCCATGGTAACCAGCCCCACCCTACCAGTCGTCCACCAGGTGTGTGATACAGTCTGAAGTTGTCCGCATCTCCAACGCTCGTGACCTGACCAAACAGGCTCCTACGTCGAAAATAGTCGGGCTTGATGTGATTGATAGTGGGTATCCGCCGTAGATAGGATTTGTATAGGCGGACGCCAGCGACACTGAATGCTGTGAGTGTGATAGATGGGATCAGGGTCCTTGGCTCAAGAAATGAGGTAAACCAATCATTCGAATTGTGAGGCCCAGTCCATGCTGCAAGACCAGTTTTTCTCTGCTCATCTTCGTCGCTTGACCAAGGCCATCGCATCGTTTGTTTTGCGAAAAGTGTTGTTGCTGGTAAACATCGTTGTTCGGGCATCGGCAATTACGTCAATCGAAATACAATACAGGCCGTGCGCTCACGTTCACGTGATGGAAGCGGGTTTCGTTGACTTTCCCAGTCTGAACAATATATGACTGGTACAACTGAACCATACACGTACCTTGATGTACATGACAGCACAGAATTCACAGGGTCAAGTGGTGGGTATACATAGATACAACACAGGTTCTTGTCCGATCCAGGCCTTCCGTTTGATGGCAGCTACATTTGGCAAACTAATACGTAACTCTTGTTCAAGCAAGCAACGATTGCCCCCTTCATGTGAAAAGCGCCAGGCTACAAGTTCTCTTTAGCTCGTCCTTGAACTACGGCCTTCACACTACATAACTCATGAGCAATATCGCTGGTGTGTCCTCGCGTTTCGTTCTCCACTGGACTGCCTTGTAGCTGTCTACGCCAACGTGTACGAAGCAGATCGGTATCGTGCGTCGATCTTGCAGCCGGTCTCAGTCAAGTATGACATACACTGTTAAGCGCAAGCTACGAGTCGTGATCTGGGTGAACGGGTCTTGTGCTCTGTTGTATACGTCAGTTTTGCGCTCTTCACAGATGAGAATGCCTGCGTGCTGGATAGTGCTCACCTCAATTATATGTCGTTGTCATCGTCGCAAGCAGTTCTTTCGTCTTGTGCATCCTGTGCTGTTAGCTGCTCGTAACACTCCGCATGCGTTGACAGACGAGGGCTTATGGGTAAACTCGTCATGGAGCTACCGCAAGAACTGCGACTCCTAGGTGTCAAGGGTGCCTACAGACCGGAGAAATTGGAGCATGCGCAAGCCAATATTCAAGTACCCATTATCTGCTTGGATTTAGTGTCGTAAATGCGATTCTTGCTCACCTACTGACGCCTAACTACACATCATACAAACCGTGCTTCAGACTAAAGAATACATATGCCTTGTTCAGCTACCTTGATGTGATGTTTGATGTTGCGAAGGCGTGATGACATGTAAATGCCAGTTGAGGTGGTGAGTTGTGATACATCTCGTTTCCACGAGTATGGGCCTGCGCCTTATGGTGGACGATGCTCTGTTGACTCTGACTTGATGAGGAAAGGCGGCCGTTGGACTGCATACATGTGTAGAGATCGAGATGCACGTCTCAGCCAGAAGCGAGGCGTGAGGTGGGCTGAAGAGACAAGAGGGGTGGGCGTCGGAGTTGCGCAGGGATCGCGGCTGCCGAAAAGGCTAGCTTCCCGTGCTTGAACTCGATTTCCACGACCGCCCGAGTGGCATCGAGTCCGTTCATCCACCTCTCCACCATCTTTACAACAATCAAATCATCCATGCTTGCAAGAGTTGAACACATTCGCTACTTGCTTCAGATTCGCTTGACATATAGGCGCATGGACTACTGCGACCTGTAGCCTTTAACCGGCCATATCAGGTGTCAAGCCGTTTTCGTTCCTTCTCGACAGTCCACCATGTTTTCCACCTTCGCGTCCACGGCCGACACAGATACGCTCGATGACGACTCCGACATGTTTTCGCTGCCAACGTCTCATGAAAGCATACATCTGAAGGCTGGCATCGCTCCCATGCCTGGGCTTAGCAACCTTGGCTATGGCAATGGCAGGGAATCGGCAACATCGTCCGTGCACTACGGCGACTCCCATGATACATCAGATGTTAGTGCAGGCATTCAAAGTGGCCCAGACGAGAGAGAAGATTCGACACCCGGAGCCTTCATGAACACATATGGGCTCAATCTCACGCCTTCGCCACTGCCATATCCGAATACACCACACTCAACAATGGAGAATGGGTCAAATGGCATCAATGGAGTCAGCTCCAAACAGAACCGAAACCCCATCTACAAGCCGGTCGATGTTTCCGTTTCTCACAATCGCGATGGTTTGTCTAAATTAAAAGAAGCTTCCATCAAGCACGAATTCATGACAAGAACACCACAAAGCTTAAGCCGCGAATCCCAGCCATCATCGACACCTGAGCTTCCAGAGTCTCACGAGCGACCTACGAAACGCCGAATGGCTCCAAAAACCAAAACAACCGAGCTGAAGGCAAGTTCAAGCATCCCCTCAGATCTTTCGTGGCCAGAATTTGGAAGACAATGTATACTGGCGGCGGAAAGCAGTCGACTTAACCCATTTGCTTTGCACCCAGCAGAGTATAGGCTTCTACGCAATCACATCAATCACGCACAGGTCACCATCTACATCAACATTCGGAATGCCATCTTGAGGCTGTGGCATCGCAATCCCTTGGTCTACGTTTCGTTCGAAGAAGCCGCGGGCTGCGCTCGAGACAAGCGCTTCTTTGGGCTAGCAAAGATAGCATACGTGTGGCTGCTCAGGAACGGGTACATCAATTTTGGCTGCGTCGAAGTGCCAGATACCGCACCGGCAATGTCGCGGAAGAAGGGAAAGGATAACCCACAGCGAACGATTGTTGTTGTTGGTGCAGGAATGTCAGGCCTTGGTTGCGCTCGACAGCTGGAGGGACTGTTCGCACAACTGGCGAATCAACCGACGAACAACGGCGACCGGCCACCTAAAATTATCATTCTCGAGGCTCGTCCGCGTGTTGGAGGTAGAGTCTACTCTCACCCTTTCACCAATCAAGCTGGTTCTACCCTCCCTCCTGGTCATCGTTGTACAGCTGAAATGGGTGCGCAAATTGTCACAGGTTTTGAACATGGCAACCCCCTGAACGCCATCATACGAGGTCAGCTCGGTATTCCTTACCACGGTCTACGCGACAACACGATACTTTACGATTACGATGGCACAGTCGTGGACAGAGGTCAGGACATGTTAGTAGAGAAGCTTTACAATGATGTCTTGGAGCGAGCAAGCGTATACCGGAACAAGGCGGCAGCGCAACGGATCGTAGAGGGCGATCGGAACCTCATACTCTTTGGACGCGACGCCAACGACAACGGAGGGCCCACGATTGCGGATCTGGAGAATTCCGATACGCCTTTGTCAGTCAATGCTAAGAGCACGGCTTCGACAACAGAGGAAAAACCTACGACAGGAGTAGAGAAGCTTGCTGGTAGAGCCTACCAGCTGAGCGCTGGTTTCAACCCAAACATTTCAGCCGCTGAGGCAATACAGAGCCTGGGGTGGCATGCAAGAGCCGATGTATCAATGTCGCAAACCGTAGACCTAGATATGGTCGCAAAGACGTCAGAGCACCCTACCCTGGGCCAGACTATGGACGAGGGTATCAGACAATACCAAGCGATCGTCGACATGAAACCCCAAGACATGCGATTGCTCAGTTGGCATCATGCCAACCTCGAATATGCCAATGCAGTGAGTGTCAACAAGCTCAGCTTGAGCGGCTGGGATCAGGATATGGGAAATGAGTTTGAAGGAGAGCATTCAGAGGTTATAGGAGGCTACCAGCAGGTTCCACGTGGACTTTGGAAATGTCCCACTCAACTGGACGTTCGCTTCAATACGCCGATCAAGTCAATCCGTTACAACACTGAGGACCCGCAGGTCAGGAAAGCTGTCAGTATCGAATGCGCGAACGGACAAGTCTTTGAAGCCGACCGGGTCATATTGACAACGCCTTTAGGGGTGTTGAAGTCTGGATCCATAGAGTTCCAACCACCTCTTCCAGACTGGAAGCAGAGCGTTATCGAGCGCATGGGCTTCGGCCTGCTCAACAAGGCGAGTAGCAAGATGTCTCCTGTCAGCCATGACTAACAACATAAATAGGTTATCTTGGTGTACGAGAAAGCCTTTTGGGAGCCTGATCGTGACATGTTTGGTCTGCTAAATGAAGCCGAGCACGAGGCTAGCCTCCGGCCCGAAGACTACAATGCACGGCGAGGACGATTCTACTTGTTCTGGAACTGTATCCAGACAAGTGGCAAGCCAACGCTTGTTGCACTCATGGCCGGCGATGCTGCGCACTACGCTGAAACAACATCAAATGACCGACTAATTAGGGAAGTCACAGATCGACTCGACTCTATGTTCGCGCCAAACCCCGTTCCACTCCCTATCGAAGCGATCGTTACGAGATGGAGCAAGGACCCGTTCGCTCGTGGCAGTTACTCATACGTTGGCGCAAAGACGCAAACAGGCGACTACGATGTCATGGCTCGGCCCCACGGTCCACTTCACTTTGCAGGAGAAGCCACCTGCGGAACACACCCTGCTACGGTTCACGGCGCATATTTATCAGGCCTTCGAGCTGCTGCTGAAGTGTTCGAAACCATGACCGGACCCATCGAAGTTCCTAGTCCACTGGTGGAAAAGAAGGTCAAGTTTGAGCAGCATTCTGCGCCTAACTCTATTGCGGACTTTAAGCCAGGGTTTGCACCTGCAGTGGTACCGGCCCCGACGGGCAAGACGGCACGAGCTCAACGAGACGAGGACTACGAAGCTGCCATCATCGGCGCCATCTTGGAGGAAGTTGGTGAGCGTCCCATCAAGCCCGGACGATCTGGAGTGAACCCGTTCCTGCTCTTCACCAAGGACTTCTGGTACGTTGTAAAGAAAGAGTGTGACGATGCCCGTGTAGCTGCTACCGGGAACCCAGAGGCGAAGGCGTCCAAGCAGGAGATTCGAATCGCCATCGGCCTCAAATGGCGGACGGCGGGCGAAGATGTGAAGAAACCATATCAGAACCAGGCTGATGACGCACGGGAGAGTGCGATATCGAATGCGGCCAGCTTCAAGGAGCGGGTGGCTCGTTGGGATAGCGAGGCAGCGCGCATACGACAGGAGTACATTCAGAAGAATCCTCCACCTGGCGGCAACGATGATCTGATACTGAACAGTCGTACGGCCATTGAGCTGGGAGCGGGCAAGCGACTGCGACGACTGTGAAGCTGGAACGGGTGCATTTTTTCATTCTACCCTCTGTTGTATCACCATGTAGGTTTATTCGCATTCGACTGCGTGGCACTAGCATTTCAGCGGCGTTTGTGGGCGCTCCAGACCGTGGGCAGGCTTGTATGAGGATCTGGAGATTGAGGTCAGGCGGCTAAATGGTCGAAGGCTTAGGCTAAGGTTTGTGGGAGGGTTAGTGCATTTGCGCCATGTCGTGTTTGTGGCGTCCAACAGATGGGCGGGTGGAGAAACCATGGCCGTGTGAAGAACAACAGCATGCTCGGCCGCCGCGGTCGGGCATTGTGCCCAAGTTGAATACAGTAATAAAGGTGTGACAGAGAATCTTGCAGGGTGCGTGCCTTCTAGAAGGATCAGCGTGCGTTCGCAGCGTTAAGCGTTAGCCGCCGGACGGCTCAGAGATTTGGTTTGGAGGCCACTGACGTGACCATAGGCGCGGGTAAGCTAAGTCACCCACCCACACACACACACACACACACACACACACACACACACACACACACACGAGGCGCCTGTCTGGAGGGCTCGAGCGGCTGGAGTGGACGGCCACGTGGTTGGAGAGCACAGGCTGCTTTTTCTGACAGCCCTGCAGCGTTTGTATCACAGCGACAGTGCCAATCGCTGGACATTCACTGAGGGCTGCAGGGCCAGTGCACGCTGCGCAGCATGGGCATGGGTGGGGTCCAGTTGTGGGGGAGACCGGGCGCTCGGGGCTCGCGTGAACTGGGAAAGGCAGGCCGTCTCTAGTCTCTAGTCTCTAGCGCCTCCGAGCCTCGTCGCTCTCGGGTTGATTCAAGACCACCGGCCGTCTCGTCTCGTGCGTGCTGGGCTGCGGAAGTGTGCCGTGCGTGTGCTGCTTCCTCCTCTGCTGCTGCTGCTGCTGCTGCTGCTTGCTCCCTCCCCCATGCTGCCCGCCGCACCTTCACGACGTCACCCAGGCCCCTCTACCCCGGCATTCGTTTGCGCTGCACCGGCTTAAGCCCGCGCCGCATATGCCCTGCGCCGCCTGAACAACCACCACCTCGACCGCCCCCACTGTTCTGCGCGCCCGTCGCTGCGAGCTGCCACCATGAGCTCCTTCTTTGGCCGTCTCAAGTCGGGCGCCGTGAGTGCCCTCGCGCGGTGCAATGCGTGCAATGGCCCCTACTGACGTCGCTGCAGGCCCCGGCCAGCCCAGCATCTGGCCACCCGGTTGCGAAGAAAGACCCCAATGCGCCAGAGCCCACGCCGCTGGAGAAGCTGCTGGCCAACGCCGGACCTCTGCGTGGCGACGGCAGCGACAAGTTCTTCGGCTTCGAGAACGTGAGTGCGCCTGTGACGTTTGCGTGTTGGGGTGATGCCTGCTGACTGTCGTGCCTGCAGTTTGGAAGCACATGGTATGCGCCACGCACCCGTCCCTGCCACCCCGAACCCAACCCCGACCCCCCCTGCTGACGCCTTGCCCTAGCTACTGCAACTCGGTCGTGCAGTGTCTCTACTACTCGGTGCCTTTTCGAGAACAGGTCATCAACTTCCCCGCCCGCTCCGCCCCCGAGAGCCTTGAACGCCCGCAATCCCTCCCACGCATCAACACAAACCTCCAGAATGGCCCACAGTCAGCGCTGTCCCCGCCAGGGCGAAACTCGTTGTCGAGTCCGACTGCGAAGACAGCTGGGAAGCCAGCAACCACGCCAGGCGCCCCAGGACAACCCCCCAAGCCTGAAGACAACAAGGACTCGCCCGAGTACAAGAAGAAGCAGGCGTTGGCCGCAGGGCCAGTGCTGACTATGGACTACGAAAACTCCAAAACATATGGCATGTCTGAATCCCTATTCACCTCACTGAAGGACATCTTCGAGGCCGTCATCGCAAATAGGTCACGCATGGGCGTGGTCAGTCCACACAAATTCCTTGAAATCTTGCGACGAGACAACGAGATGTTTCGTACCCCAATGCACCAGGATGCACACGAGTTTCTTAACTTGTTGCTGAACGAAGTCGTGGAAAACGTGGAGACGTTCTCCAAGTCACGGATAACCGAGGTCGGCGAGACACAGCAGAATGGCGTAGTTGCGCCGGCAATGAGTAACAACAACAACAACCTGAACACCGGCTGGGTACACGAACTTTTCGAGGGTACGCTAACCTCTGAGACACGATGTCTGACATGCGAGAATACCTCACAACGAGATGAGGCGTTCCTGGATCTCTCCGTTGATCTCGAGCAGCACTCATCAGTAACCAGCTGTTTACGAAAGTTCTCAGAGGAAGAGATGCTGTGTGAGCGTAACAAGTTCCATTGTGACAACTGCGGAGGCTTGCAAGAAGCGGAAAAGCGGATGAAGATCAAACGGCTGCCGAAGATCTTAGCGTTGCACCTAAAGCGTTTCAAGTATACGGAAGATCTGCAACGGCTACAGAAGCTCTTCCACCGCGTCGTATACCCGTACTATCTTCGACTGTTCAACACCACAGACGATGCAGAAGACCCAGACAGACTATACGAGTTATACGCCGTCGTCGTCCACATTGGTGGCGGCCCTTATCATGGCCACTATGTCTCCATTATCAAGACCCAGGATCGTGGCTGGCTCCTCTTCGACGACGAGATGGTCGAGCCTGTCGACAAAGCCTATGTGCGCAACTTCTTTGGCGGCGAAAACGTACTTGCGTGTGCCTACGTTCTCTTTTATCAAGAGACTACCGAAGAAGCCATGATGAAAGAGCAAGAAGCCGACGCCCGTGAAGCTGCTGCGAAGCAAGCGTCAGAACTCAATCCCGAAGCCGTCGCCGTCAGCGCCACAACACCGAAGACGAATGGCGCACCAAACGGGCTTGGCCACGCACACCATCTTTCAACAACACAGACGCCAGCAATAGAGGAAGAAGACCAGTTCACAAGCCTCAACCACGCTGCTACTGCCCCAACCCTCAATCCCAATGAACACATCCACCCTGTCGAACACGTCAGCACTAACATCCCTGTTCTTGGTACAAAGAAAAGTAATGCTGGACTCGGCCTGTTTGGCAAGAAGAACAAAGGCGAAGAGAAAGAGCGAAAGGCGGCTGAGAAGGAGCTGGAGGCACAAGCCAAGCAAAAACGTAAAGAAATGGAACAACAACGGCGCAACAACTACAAGAGGCAAGAAGATGAGCTGCAGGCAGCACTCGCAGCATCGAGAGAGTCCGCGGTGGAGGAAAAAAAGAAGCGGGGCACCGAGGACACGCCTGCTCCTGCTGCTGCCTCTGCTGCTGCTGCGGGTGCAACCAAGGAAGCGAACGGTGTCGGCAGTCTCACCAAGGCATCTGGGTTGAGCAGATTTAGACACAGTTCCATGAGTATCAAGGGCAAGCCAAAGTTCTGGGGCAGCAAGGACAAAGGGGATGGGAATGGCGATGAGGCGAGCGGGAATGGAGAAGAACCCAAGGGACACGGCCTGGGTAGAAAGAAGAGCGTTTTCAAGTTCTAAGCAGGCTCGTAAGCATGGCTACGCATTTTGGATCTAGTTTGGTGACAAAGAGAGATGCTAAAGAGGAAGAGTGAGAGTGAGAGTGAGAGAGTGTGTGAGGTGGTGCTGGTAGACTTGTACATCCCAGCAAACATACATTTGTGCATATCAACCAGATCAGACTTGCAGTTTCGCTCTGGAAAAGACGGCATGTGCCTTTTACTATTGCAGCAGCCATGCGTGCGTTAGCGCCGAAACTCTCACGCTCTTGTCGAGTCGTCGAGTATCTTTCGACGCAGCACTCCTGTCGTCCGAGCGCCTAGCATAGATATGTGGTGCACGTCTGTCTGTACGTGTACGTCGCTCGCTCGCTCGCTCCCCCATTTAGATGTGATCAATCCGTGTCTTCGCCATGGAGCACCGCATCGTATTCGCAACGTCAACAGTTATATAGCAAGAACTCTACTGCCGTGGTAGCGGGATCGCAAGGCTTTGCGAAGTCTTGCTCGAGGTGTTTGTGGGCTTGTGCGGGGGCCTTGTCGGGATGCTTCGGCGGTGTCACTCAGTAGGCACGGCCTTCTTTGTATCAACTTATGTGCTCACGATGTACAAGTGCGAGTAATTGTGGGCCTGGCTTGTATTTGGGTGTCTTGTTGCATACACTGTCTGTAAGGGCTTTTGCTAGACATGGCGTGGGCGGTGCATGCCTCTATATCATGTGGTCCAGACTTTGCTTGGCCCTGATCTTGGAGACGCCGAGTACGTGTAGCCCTACGCAGGAACGCATGTCATGAAAGTCTGCAGCCTTGCTAGCAGCGCTCCCTCCGTCGCCGTGACATGCATTGTCTCTGCTGTCGCATCTGGCAGCGAACTGGCCGAGTTGACCTCCGCGCAGTTTGCTCTTTCTTCTCGTTCCCTGCTGCGCGAACTTCCAACCCTCAAGGCCTGGATCCTATGATTCCGATGTATGCGCGCGTTGCTCAACCGAGAACCAGTAGGTAGACGATCATGAGTGTGTTGATGAACATGAGCGGTACTGGAACCAAGTCAGTACAACGCCGTGGTGTGTTGCAAGCAGTTTGCAGTTCAACGCTTTCGAACAATGGCCGACGTACTTCTCATAAGCGTCCGTACCGAGGAAACCAGGTTTATTAACCGTGCCTTCACGCTCGCATCGTCACGCTGCCCAAAGCCGCTATCTGCTGCCCCAGCAGTCCACCCGACTATCAGTTCTTGTCAGCTTCCTTTCGTCTGATAGTATTTTGTGCATTGTATATGACTATGGCGCTCGGCGTGCAACGATGTTTGTAGGACGCGGCATTGCAAGTGTGGCAGCGGAGGGTGTGCAGTGGCGTGCGTGGGGATCTTCAACGTACTGCGTGCCAGAAATCGGTCTTCAGAGAGGATGGCTATCGCGTTGATGAGGAGAACAACGACTGTGAATAAGATCAGCGACCATTCACACTATGAATGAAGTTGATTTCGTACCATAGAAGAGGCCACCAAGGCCGAAAGTAAACATTTTGATCCTGCAACGTTGAAGTGAACTCGAGGGTCAATTTATATTGGCGGCTCTTGAGGGCTTGTATGGTCGAGGCGGTCTATACGTGCTGCTCGTCACAAGAAAGACAGCTGTTGTCGGACTAAATGTCCAATGCCAAGCCTCAGGGTCCTTATGGTCACGTGCTGTTGATCTGGTCAGATCTGGTCACATCACATCAGATGACTTTCTTTGGTGGTTCTGCTTCTATGCAGGGTAGCTCTGAGTATATCCGGAGTACTTCGAGCCTGAAACTGCGCTCTAGATGGTACATGCTTGCTACATCGAATGCGGTGCTGTACATGGTTCAGTGAGGCTGTCGTGTGAACTCGGACAAGCTCGATGCATCGTGTGGTTCACAACCGAGCAGGGATATAGCCATCACCGCCAAGAACGTGTGACTGTACCGTGAAGCCCTTCAGAAGATCTTGAGAAGCACACTAGCCAAACTATGCAATTCTCCGGCTCAGTACGAACCAGACGGTTACCTGTTGAGTGCACTTCATGGACTGCCCCAGGGCAACACAATCCACAAATTTTAGAAGGCATCAAGATGATCGGCGCGGATCGGTGGGCCTTGTGCACGTTTAAATGGAGCGTCCCCAGTTTCACCCTTTAGCAAACGCCTCTGCAATCGAATGGTGGAGGACGGATGTCTTTCCTGGCCCCACCACTGCCCTTTCAACATATCGTTTTCCAACGCAACCACGTCATATCTGTCTGGGAGGCCGGAAAACGTGACGTTCTAGAACGATTATGGAGAAGGGTTCTTTGGCGCTACAGCAGTACCCGAGAGCTTGACATCTGCACTGTGCCTTCTGTGCGAGTCGTTCCTGTCAACTTCACCTTACGGCCGTCCGGCGCAGCAGCAGCAGCAGCAGCAAGACTCCAAGAGCGTCGCCTTCGCATCGTCGAGAACCTCTCTACGTGGCCTAGAACAGTGCGGAGCCACTGATCTCCACCAGCATTCCGGATCTGGCACAGCCGCATCTCCTCGCCGCCCCGCGCACCAACGTTTTGCAGCCACTTTCCCGCCCCTCGATCCTCGAGGACCCTTTACTCTTCCTGCACCTTCAGCGACTGTCATCGCTTCCGACACTCTCTATGTTTGCATTGCGCCGCTTGCTCAAGTGTTCTCGGTTGGCCTAGCGGAGGCCTGGCCTGGGCCTGCGGTCACCGACGATTATCGGGCGATTAGGGCTCCTTACTCTTCGCTATCCTTGATCAAAAATACAACTTATAGCATACGAAGTTTTCGACCTCCAAATAACTCCCCTTTATCGTAATGGCTGAAGAAATGGAGGAGTCTGATGGCGGGTACTTCCATATCAGCGACCGGCCCAAGTCTCCCAGCTCAATACACAGCAACGACTCTATGTCAATACACTCGTCTACCCCGTCCGCCATGGTGGCTTCCTTGACCGCACTGCAGTACCTCCCGGTACCTCTCCTGGTGTTATCTTCGCAGAAGACTGTTGTAATTGCAAACGAGGCCATGGGACGTTTACTTGGAATCGATTTCGAGAGTACTGCTTACCATGATTTCTCCATATCAGAGGTACTGCAAGATAAGACTATGGGAGACCTTGGTATCGATATACTACAGAATGGCTCTCCGCTGTTAGTTTCATGGGAGGTGCGTGGATGTGTACTGTCAGTACCAGTATACAGCCATTGATTGACACGTGAGCAGGATTTCCTCGATTGTATATGCGATGACGCCCAAGCAAAAATCCCTGACGTAGATGATGATCAGCTGGAGAGTGGGAACACTACACCCACTGCGCACCCAACGAAAGACAGGACAGCCTCGCCCACGAACCCTCCGTTACCCCAATTAAGCACAACCAATCTGGCGCGAACCACGGTACACGACGTCTCAGTAGAGGTAGTCGTGGCACCATTATCGCGAGGCCCCGGCGGCACAGTATCGAAACTGGACAGGAACCAGTCTCATCATAGTGCCTTTCAAGCCACTTGCATCATCTCGATCTGGAACATAGAAGATATTCAATACTTCACATTGACCTTCACCAGCGCTACATCTACACAAACCGCACAAAGTGCGCGCCCATCGAGCCGAGTAGTAAATCGCTCACACACAGGGCCGCACCTCAAGAAGTCGCGTAGTTCAGGGTCGAACTCATCTTCTGGTCGTCAGTCAGGGAGCAGTTCAACAAGTACCTCGAAAGTTGTTACGCCTATAATGCAACATCCAATCTTCCCACCCCGCGGTCCTCCCCTGCAGGGCGGCATGTTGGACACGTCTCAAACTTCGATCTTTCAGAAAGCCACTCAGCTTAAGGATGCGATCCTTAACTCAATAAACATGCCTGCTTACGCTATGTGGAAGGACGAGGGGTTCGGTATCCCAAACAATGCGCTTCTGCGACTTCTACCTAAGGATGCGTCCTATATCCCTGGCGACCAGCGTGCATTCCTTGCTCTTTTCGAAGTCTGGACCGAAGATTTCCAGCGCGTACTTGAAATTGATGAATTTCCCATTGTGCAAGTATGCAGAACACAGCAGAGTCTGAAGAAGATGCGACTTGGTATGCGACAACCAGGCACCGGCAGAGGCATCGTATTCGAAGTCAACGGGGAACCAGTTTTGCATCCAGAAACCGGCGATTTCCTGGGCGCCATTGTAGTCTTCAAGGACGTCACAGAGTACACCAAAGCGATAGCGGCGCAAGTGGAAGAGAATGAGAAGCAATTCGAGTACATTGCCAATTTCATGCCAGTCATGGTCTGGACGACAACCCCCGACGGCCTCCATGATTGGTTCTCGCAACGTTGGTACGACTACACGGGTCTTACCGAAGCCCAAAGCTTAGGCGAGGGCTGGAGACTTCCGTTTCACCCTGATGATATGGCCACAGCCAAGTACACGTGGTTCCATTGTCTTGCTACCGGTGACGAGTACAACACAGAATACCGATGTCAAAGATACGATGGAGAGTGGCGCTGGATGCTCGGGCGAGCTATACCCTTTCTTGATGATTCTGGCAAGATTATCAAGTGGTTCGGCACCTGTACTGACATTCACGACCTCGTCATGGCACGCCAGGAAGCAAGACAAACGCGCGAACAGCTCCAGAAGGTCATTGAACATGCCAAGATCATGCTGTGGGCTGTTGATCGACAAAACAAGGTGGTTCTGCTCGAAGGCGAAAGAGACCCAGACGAGGCTAGGAAAGACATCCTTGGCAGAGATTTGTTTGACCAGTTCGGCATGAATGCTCTCGATAGAGAGCGCTGGAGACAACCAATACAAGAAATCCTCAACGGAAAAGCCCAAGACGAGATGGTCGAACGCTACATATCCTCAGACCGCTATTTTCGAACACGGCTTGCACCTCGTTGGAGCTCTACAAGAGCAGGTGGTGTAGAAGGGGAGGCGTTCATTGATGGCGTTATCGGTGTATCAATGGATATTACTGAGCTGCGAGAACGAGAAGACCAGCTGAAAGAGCAGGAGAAAGAAAACACTAGACTCTTAGCTAATGCTGCAGCCGCCAGCGAGGCGAGCAGGATGAAGAGCCAGTTCCTTGCCAATATGTCGCACGAGATTCGGACACCGATTGCTGGCGTCATCGGTATGAGCGAGCTGCTTTTCGACATGAACTTGAATGAAGAGCAAAAGGAGTGTGCAGAGAACATTTACCGATCAGCTAACAGTCTCCTGACTGTGATCAACGACATCCTTGATTTCTCCAAGGTTGAAAGCGGGCGACTTGATGTCGAGGAGGTACAGTTCAGTCTCAGTGTGGTCCTTCGAGACGTGAACAAGATGATGTCCTTTGCGGCACAACGAAAGGGATTGGCATATCACAGCTTCATTGAGCCAGAAGTGGAGCAGGACCTGAGGGTTATAGGTGATCCTGGCCGACTTCGTCAAATCTTGACAAATGTTCTAACGAACAGCATCAAGTTTACGTCTGACGGATCAGTGAAGCTGAACGTTGCGATCACCCAAAAATCGAAAGACATGGCCACGGTGAACTTTGTTGTACAAGACACGGGGATTGGCATCGAAGAAGAAGTTCGGAAGCATTTGTTCCAGCCTTTTAGCCAGGCGGATTCCTCTACGGCTCGCCGGTTTGGTGGAACCGGTCTGGGTTTAACCATCAGCAAGAACCTCGTGGAGCTTATGAAAGGCCAAATTTGGTTGGATTCGAAGCTAGGTCAGGGTACTACAGCAACGTTCTGGATCCCATTCGCGAGAGCATCCTACTCCAACGATGGCTCGCCGTTGGTTGATCTTGCGTCGATCCCTGACAGACTTCAAAGTGATGTGTCGGTATCTGTTGGAAGCTCTGAAGATCACACCCCGCCGTTGACGCCTAGGCATTCGGCCAGTGGGCACTCAAGACTGCAATCGTTCCCGCTGGGAGGGAAGCTGCCGGAACCTCTTACCAGTATACCGGAATCCGAGAGGAAGAATACCCACGTTCTGGTTGTGGAGGATAAGTAAGTCCACCCGATCGCCGATCCCGTCTTTGCAGTAGAGCCTGACAGTATCATCCAGTCATATCAACCAGCAGATTGCCCTGAAGACGATCAGGAAGTTGAACTTTTCGGTGGATGCTGTTTGGAATGGCCAAGAGGTCTTGGACTATTTGGCAGAGGAGTTTACTCCATCTCATCCACGCCCTGATATCATCTTGATGGACGTTCAAGTAAGTATGATTGACTCCTCATGTCGAACGCAAGGCTGATAATGACTACAGATGCCCATTCGAGATGGCTACTCCGCCACACATGCTATCCGGACCGAAGCTCCTTGGAAGGACAAACCTGAGGTTCAGGGCGTTCCAATTGTCGCCATGACAGCCAGCGCCATCCAAGGTGACAAGGAAAAGTGCACACTGGCTGGTATGGACGTAGGTTCTCATGGGACATTCCCCTATATCGGAGAAATGTACGCTGATTCTCAGTAGGACTACTTAGCCAAACCAGTCAAAGGCAAGCTGCTGGAAAAGGTAAGGCTGTTCAACCCCATGATGGGTGCCAACTGACTCGTGCCAGATGCTTGTCAAGTGGGCGATTGAGGGACGGCGAAAGACGGCCAGTGCAAAGCCATCCGTAAACGTACCTGATCGACATGGGAATTCGTCCACTCCGCCCCACACGACCATGGAAAACGTTAGCGCAAAAGATCGTTCGCAAATCGCAAGCCAACCGGACCAACCTGAAACAACGGCCTCAGCACTGACCGCTCAATTAGACCGCCTGCATTATCAAAGCGATGCAGCGTTCGCAAGGACATCGGAGAATGAAGCGGACAGGGCCCTGCGGCGTATTCAAGCTGAGGAGAGAGATACGAAGCTGCGGGACGACAAATTGCTATCACTCACGGGACCTCAGCTTCACCGCCACGGTACCGCTCAGGGGCGGGAGAAGGAGCCTACTATGCCGCTTACAGAGGAGAACATGGAAAGATTCACCCATGCCCAGGATGGGGATACCATCTCTCATAGGCCGACAGAGTCTCCAGAGGCTGGATCAGACGTTGTCAACCAGCCGCAAAGCCGGACATAGAGCAGAGTTGAGCGGCTCATACCTCGACCATCACTCTCGGGGTCTCGTCTTGGTGAGAGTCAGCAAACGATCACCCCTCAGGCTCAGTCACCATCTTAATGGGGACTATCTCCAACTTGAGCAAGCTCTGCCATGGATGGTTTCTGCAACCAAGTACTTGAGGATAGCTTGCAGCAGGTTGGCCGAAACGCTCTTACCCAGCAGTCCCGCGTATTCTCGAGCTGTTTCCAAGAAGCTACAGAGAGTCATGGTGAGGGGAACTTGAGGTAGAGCGCGACAGAGGTGGGCTTCTGCTCCTGCCATGTTTGGACACATGCATGCATGCATGCATGTGTGCGTTTGCATTTCACCGATGCCCGCTGCATCCCCGATGCCGGTGCACCCAAACAAAAACCAGCTCAATTCGCAGCGCCATCATGTACTCCACCTTGGCTAGCCCCATAGCTAGGAAGTCTGCAATAGACTTTGGAAAATACCATACCTATCACGTTCACCTTATCCTTGTGATGTTGCGGCTCATCGAGGACTATGGTAAAGTATCACGAGGTCGAGTGGTAGTTGGTAGGTCGGCGACCAAAGCCTCACATTATTGATTGGCACGGAGCTTTTTCGCGACTTGGCGCACTTTTTGTGCTTTCAGATGCCGCAAGCAACTGTGCTCTTTCCGCATGCAGAAAGGAATCTATCAGGATAGGGAGGCATTAGATGCTCTCCCGCATGTGCGCAGATGGAGCGCAACGGGAATCTCCGCACTGGGTCCATGCCCCTGATTTGTCAGGAACCATCACAGGACTGTCTTTTGTCGCGACATTGAATTAGACTCGAACCTTGTCTCCACACTCAGCTTTCCACTTCTCGAGACGGTCGACGGATGGGCTCGAATCCTTGGTGTCGGAATCTCACTGCACAGCAGCATGCTTGATTGGCCCGCGTGACCAGCCTGCTGCATCCTGGAGGGGGGACCATGGTCGCTAGAATAGGGGACTTGATGACGATCGACCGTGTCGCCATGTGCACTTCGCTGCTTCGAGACGGTAGGCATCTCGAATGGGGAATCCAACCAAAGCGCTGGGTGTTGGCATGATGATCTTGTTCACAATGGTAAAGGGAGATGGACAGGATCGTCAGGCGGCACGTGGATGACAACTGCTAGATTCAAACCTCCTGGTCAACTTATCAATGCTAGAACAATAGCCCTGGAGAGAACTCGAGATGCTTTGACCTGCTTTTCTCAACGGCCAAGCCTGTGCACACGCAAGTGCAAAGCCACCACCACCGCCTGACAGGTTGACAACGGCGCCTCATTTCAGAGCGTTACATCGCGCTTTCAACATGAGTTCAGGCCGGCGTGCGACCGCCGAGTTTGAATGTCACTGGTCGCGGAAATGCCATTGGCCGAGCAGGCAAAAAGCATGGAGACGTGCCGCCCTTTCTAAGTTTCCACAGCCCAAACGCTAATAGTAATATACCGCTGCACTGGGTGCAAACCACTCACTCATCCTTTGTGCCTCGCCGATGTGAGAGATGGTGTGAACTGAGCGAGTTGAACTCGATCCTCATGCCTGGTCGGCTTGGCTAGGCTTACCTTTTAGGTCCATGTTATTGCGTGATCTGGACTGGTGCAGCTAGACGTTGGTTCGCGGTCGTCTGGCATGGAGAGATGCGCACGGGGGGGTTTTCCGCTGGTGGTAGCGTGGCGGTTGGCGTGCACTGGTCTGCCTCGGATAGAGGGGCAGCCGCAAGGCGGCAAGGCACTACGCTGTTACTGTACGGGCGCGGAGCGGGTGCGGAGACAAAGGCGGAAGGTTTTGGTGCTTGCACTGCTTTTGGACAGCCTCGTGCGCGCAATCAACACGGTTGTCGAGAAAGCGATTGTGACTCTATGAAGACGAGGAAGGACGCGCGAGCTTCGACACTTGTAACCCAGAGAGCCGCGCGTCTGGTTCGTGCTATGTGAGATGAGATCTGACACGATTCCAAGTGAGGAATGTTTGTAAGACGATCACAAATGAATCCATCGAGTTGCACGGGTGACATTCTGTGTTCTCCATTGTTTTTGCGACGGTGTGTCGAATGGGTCCACAGGATCCAGGATTGCGGGAATAAAAGGATGCAAGAGCTTAACGAGGCACCATGGACTAGGCGGCCCTGAAAAGGCGCTGCGAAGCTGGTGAAAGGAAAGAGGAAAAGAGGGAAAGAGGGAAAGAGTAGCGGGCACGGGCACTGGTGCTGATTTGGCAGCTTGCTACAGGGCCCACATGAAGAATGCCGAGTCTCGAAAATGGGAACTGCCGTGAACTCAGAGAGGCGGTTGTGGGGTTGTTCAGGTCTGCTCAAGTCATTCGAACCTCGGAGACCATTGGGTCGTCTCGGTTACGGCTCTGTGGATGAGGTTGAGGACTGTTTTACCACATGTCGTTAGTAGAGCGACTTGGCTCTCTGGCAGGCGTGCACCCCACTCCCGCCGACATCTGACTCCGAGAGACGCCAGAGTCAAAGTCGATGCTAGTGCGAAGCCACGTCTGCAACAAGGTTGGAATGTGAAAAGCGCAGTGGGGCCATGGGGCAGGCGGGCTGCCGTTCGTCAACCACCAACGTGCCCTGCATAATGCGACGCCTAGCGAACAGTGAGGGATGCTCATGGGTGGTTGGAGTTCGCTATCGCAAAACAGGACGGAGCGGAGCGCGGGGCGGTGAGGCAGTCTGATTTCCCTCCTCTCGTCATGGTTCGCCACCGGTCGGCTCAGGCAGCATGAATCAGGCGTAGGAGCACTGCATAGTCCTGGAGATGGTGGGGAGTGCAGTGTGCTTGCTGTACAGTGTACAGCAGAATGGACCGCTCGGCGCCTCTGACCGCTGATGATACCTCATCCTGCATCTCAGGTCCCCGCCCAACGGTCATTTTCATTTTCAACAGGGCGTCTGTGCAGACGGGGCGCCATATGACGACACTTGGGAGCTGCGCGCAACTGGGTCTAACCAGACAAGTCGGCAGAAGACACTTTACTTAGCTTGGCGACCATGATCAAATGGCAAGCTACGTAGCCCGTCCGCTACGGTACATGACCAGTGAAGAAACGGTCGCGGGGTGGGAAGAGTGCGTCATTGGTCGGAACACGAGTTGCAAGAGTCGGACGCACTCGACTCAGCCCTCGGACGCTGGTGGTGTCCTGCCATCCAGGGCGGACCGAGGCCAACGAGGGTGCTTGGCCAGAGCCTGGCTCCCTGCTGCAACGGACTGTCTGGCACCAGGCACCACGGGGCGGATTGCACTGTCTCGAGGGTGGAATGCTCTTCGAAGCAGGTACAGCGACCCCAGCCGGTCACCTGCATTGGCTGCTGTCGAGTGGACGGGCTGACAGGCCCCGGAGTTATCGTGGGCTGCTCCAGGACCCACTCCCTCGCCAAGCGACGACCTGTACGGCAGCAAAAGGAAGATGAACGGCGATCAAACGCTTGACCAGTGCTTAGCAAGTAGCAAGCCAGCACAGGGCCACAGGCGCTGCCTCAGGGGAGCCTAATTTCCTCCTGGGCACGGTGCGAGGCCCCGCGCTCAACAGACGGTGCAGACGGTGGTGAAGGCAGATAGCGGAGCCAGCACTGAGGAGGGCTGAGGGGAGGGTGGAAGGTTACGTCTTCGCAACGACGTGGAGGAGAGCGAGGAGGGGGGTACACGGTTCGCGGACCGACTGTCTCCACCGGTCAGTGTCCGGCGTGTGGATAGCATGGCCCCTTTTCCTTGCTCTCTCCGACTGCTGGTGTCTGCGGTCGCGCAACGGTAGCTTGTCACGACGTGCATCCAAAGCAACGCTTTCCTTTGTGAATGGGACCACGCCTCACAGGCCTCACAGAGGTCGTGGGAATAATCGGGTACATGCATCCCTCCCACCGCCACCTGTTCAGCAGCACACACACACAACGGGAGTGGACATTTGGCCTAGCGCTGCCCGCTGCCCGCTGCCCGCTGCTCAGCACCCAAGCAGCTGCATGGGATTCAAGTGAGAGACCAAGGCTGCATCGAGTGTGTCTGACAACCCTGGCCTTTTCTCTTTTGCCGCCACTAAAGCCATCCCGTCTCTGACCTGTGCTGATTCGCGCGGACGCACGCTATGATGACTTGGATGCTAGCAGCTCGGCGCACCATCGGACCCTCACGGCTGCCATCGCTGCCGGCCATAGGCCAGCGTTAGTGACCTTTGAACAGCGACGTAGGTGCACCGGGGTCGCTCTTGGCTCGCAGCCTATGATGAATGTGCTGGGCCTGCCAGAGACAGAATTTAACACCCCATGGATGCCCGCTGATCAGCACTCTCCTACCTCAAAGATTCACTTGGTTTTGCATCGTCTCCGACTACAACGCGCACTACAGTCAATCAATTCCCCATACGACCTTGCGCTTAGCACATCTTTTCCACTTTGTCACTGGTCTCCTGCCGTTGACCTGAAGACGTTAGCGGCCGACCACACTCTCACCACCGCGACACGCAAGCCTACTCTTGCGGTCCGCCCCTGCGCCCGCTGCACACACGCCTGCCTTCTCCACAACCTGCACCTGAAACGCTCGAGCACCAGTCAGTCGAGCTGCCAGGGCCCAACCTCTAATCTCGCAAGCCCTCTGCCACTGCCTGCCTAGCACAGGTCAACTGATCGACCAACCGACCGGTTTATCATTGCTCCTCTCGGCCAAACACACGACGGGTGTCCCCAGTGTCAGACGTGAGTTCAAAAGGCTCGCAGATCCCACCACTACTTGTCATTGATCGTCTCCATCCCCACGTTTACCGACCTTCGAACCACCTGTTTCAGCCTTTGGATTAACAAGAGCTGCGTACGCTCCGTGTAGCACTCTTCTTTGTTCCTCCCTACCCTTTACCCTGCTCCCAGCTTTCACCACCTTCTGCCCTTATTCCCGCAATGGCCATGGCCGTCGACAACCGTCAACAATCCCAGCTTGCTGGTATGGGTTACGATGCACTGCGTTACCCAGCACCACCGCACTTCACCAACCCGTGGGCGTCGGCTCCTGGTGCTACACAGCAACTGTACTCAACCTCGCTCGCTCCCACTTCGGCCGGACTCGAGCCGTCTCAGCCTCGCCCTACCAGCATTGCGATCCCGTACCATGGTATCCCAGTAACGGCCGCTCCTCTTGGACAAGGTATTGCCCTCCCGGAAGGTCCTTTCGCGACAGAACACTTACTCGATGCCTCGCAAGATCTCATGTCAAGGAGCTACACAGGTGGATATGCCACATCGGCTTCTCCAAACAACCAAACGTATGCACCCACTTCGGCTCCTTATTCTCAGGTGGAATATGGCACACAAGACCGGGTACCCTACACATATCAGGATGCTTCCCGTCGCTCTTCACACCCGTCAGTCCCCTCCACAGCGCTCTATGAATACCCCATGGACACTCCGCGACAACGCCAAAGTTCACTTGTTGACTTTAGCAGAATGAACGCGCCGCAGCAAGCTCCCCGAAATAGCTTCAGCGACGCCCTCGATGCCAGCCGCGGTATGGTCTCCTTGAGCCAGTCCGACATCACCCCGAGGAACATCTACGGTGCTCAAGGATCGAGCCGCAGCTCGACCGACTCATACGGCTTCCCTTCGACACACTCGGCGCACTCGTCCATCTCGTCTGCCAGCTACGGCGCCAACGGTTACTACGGCGGCGAGGGCTCCGTTACCGACTACAGCTCTGCCTCTGAGTCTGTCGACCTTTCCCACTCGAGGACTCTGCCCCGCCCCAGCGCGCTATTGGGAGCATCCATGCCCCCTGCGCCGCAATCAATGATGGGCCAGTTCAGTTCCAAGGTCTCGTCAAGCTCGCAGAAGAAGCACAAGTGCAAGATTTGCGACAAGCGCTTCACTCGTCCCAGCTCGCTGCAGACGCACATGTATAGCCACACCGGCGAGAAGCGTATGTTATAGCACAGGATCCTCTACAGACTTCCACTAACACAGGAAACAGCTTTCGCTTGTGAGGTCGAGGGCTGCGGCCGCCACTTCTCTGTTGTCTCCAACCTGAGGAGGCATCGCAAAGTACACAAGAACGACGGAGCCGAGGACCACCCATCGCCAGACGACGCCTGAGAAGGCGATAGCTGAAGGATGGACGACATCTTTCGCCTGAGCCTCACTCCATCGTTTCACGTATCTACTTTTTGATGCATTTGTTTGAGATATCCCCTGTCGCGTTTTCGTTGCAAAGCGGGCTCCGAATAGGATCAGACGGCCGTTCTTGGATCTCTCGCTGTACCACGGTATCTGCACCTCTCTGCCACCTCGCATTACGAGGGGCCATTACGGCGTTTTCTGGCGTTCGCATCGATTACGAGTACCCCTTTCTGGACGAGTCAAGCTCCCCCACCTGTATCAGTACGAGCTCTCCGGTGTTTGGTTAAACTACTTGTTTGTCACATTTTCCAACCGTCTATGGTCCATGGGCACATACACGCCCATGTCGACACCATAGAGCACGACCATCGTTATAATTCCGACCCAAAGAAGGGTCCGCATGTTGGCATGACGTTTTGTACAGTAGCCTCGGGGGAGTATAACATTACCCGAAGGACCGGGGTGGTCGCACCCGTTTCAGACGAGCTTGCGAATGACGCATGCCACGCTCGCGGAATGCATGCGCAACAATCAAAGACGTTGTTACCACACATGCCCATTGTTTACCGCTTTTTGCCTTTGCAGTGACGACAGTCCGACGCCATTGACTCAATCTTACTCGCCCGCGCGGTTCGCTGTCCTTTGACCCTTCTCTCACTGGCGCAGACGAAAACACGCTGGTGCTCCGCAATGCCATCATTGGCGTCCGCGAGCGGTCAGGTAGAGAGGTGGGTCTCCGGGATAGCGATGAAAAATACTCAAATTGGCCCGATAGTTGGTGCTCTATGAGTCAAGGTATAGAATAGAAAACGCAGCACTTGGCGGGCGTGGGGGCTACTAGGCTGCTATAGAGAACTCCCACCGAGCCAGCTTAGGAAGGAGCTGAATTCACGTAATACCACCAAGCTGCTCGTCTCACGTTAGTTTTCCACACACGAACGTCGGAAACAGGATATCCCGGATACTCTAGGCGCACCCGCGGGCTAAGGGCCTTGGCATACATCATCAAGCGTCCTGTCTCTGCTAGCGTGCTGGACCCTGGAGAACCTCAGCAACATCAGGCCTGCTGGTGCAACTGGGGGGCCGCAGTGGTGGTGATGGCTGTTCAGCGCTGTGCTTCGCTGGCTTTCCGGAGCATTGGTCATGATTCGGCAGCCGGCCACCACGACGACTCGCTGGAGCACGCAACGCGCAACGCGAGCCTGTTTCACATGGTGTGGCCGCTGGCGCAGCACGCTGATGTCGGGTGTCCTTCTCAGTCTGTCCTGTCGGTTGCAGTCTGCCTTCACCATCTCCCAATCGCAATGCCCGGCTGCCCGTGGAGACCGAAGGTCGGACCGACCAAGCATGAGATGAGATCGTTTCGTGCCTGAGACTGGTTACCCAGTCTGTACAAGATCTTCGAGGGACGCGACGACACGCATGACACGAAACACACAAGGCTGAATTCGAATTGCTGAATGCCAGGTCACGGGCATCGGGGTCCACTGAGAATGGTCGCTTCGTTGGTGGTGGTGATTGTCGACCATTCACGTTGAAGCTGTACACTTGCACAACGCACAGCACCACTCCTTTCATGTCGCTACCAAAGACTTCGGGGACTAGCGATCTTGCTTGTACATCAGCCACGCGGTCGCTCCGCCCTCAGCCCACCTTACAGACTTGGCCATCACATCCTCGAGCAGCAGTTCAAACTCGTTCAAGCATTGCTATCCAAGCGTTCGCAGGTGGTTTATCGTTGGCTACGTCCAAGCCACTTGCTACCATCTACCAGGATACTCACAAAGAAGCCCGTGAACCTTACTGCCACGCACACAGACACACTTCCAAAGCACAACAAACACTGACGCGCTACTGTCTCAGGTTTGATGAGGCGTGAATCTACAGGGTCCTCTCCTACCTGACCGCGCCCTTTGCTCCTTCTAGAAATGCGCCAGAAATGTCTTTGATGATGAACCTTGCACAGGTTCTTGCGGAAGAACATACCTGCCTGTTACAGCGGCTCGCAGCAAGGAGCACGCTGCACTGTCTTCACAGGTATATCCATGTCCAATGCGGCTCTTGCGGTCAGTCGCGGGGATGCTCTACGAGAATAGTTTGGCTCTTCATTCGCAGTCCCGATCACTTTGACTCTATGCTCCTTGGGAGCAATCAACCCTCTATCATTGAATCGAGGGCGCGCCTGAGTATCGCCGATCTATGCCATGAATTCGCACGCGCGACAGCCCCCATACTCCCCAGCCATTCACAACATTCACAACATTCACGACAGCAAGACAGCCGCCAAGCGGACTCCATTACTCATCTCCACCAGCGGGAGCGAGCAGCCGACAGGACTCATCTCCACTGCGATGCAGAACCGAACGCATGATTTTCCAACGGTGGCATGGAAGTCACAGCAGTGACCCACCTCGAATCGAGATAGCTGCAACGCCATCCCGTACCCCGCGATGCAAGTACGTTGCAAAGTCCCGCCACTGAGCATGTGCGCAATCTTCTTACCCAACACTTCGAACCTTCCTATTCTGTGCCAAGGTCCTTTGCGCTCTCCACTCTGGTATCCATAGGACGCGCAATGCAACAGCCTTGCGAAGGCAGCCTCGTATCTTTTGATTGCCACGGCTTGTGGCATCACGGTATGGTAGCTGATGCATGATGTGGGTTCATGCTGCATCCTTCATTCCCTTCCATACGAAATCTTGTTCCTCTTCACGGACGGACCGTCTGTGTCTTCATCCTCGGCTGCCTTCTTCTTCTTGCTTCCTCCTCTCGCGCCGTTCGTTGTGGGCTGACTCGACTCGCGGGTGGGAAACGATGAGATGGGCGTAGCCGCATGTGAAGGCGTTGTTCCTGCTGAAGCCGGTGTTGATGCCTCCTACGATTGCACAGTCAGCACAAATCCTGCAGTGCAGCCCGCAAACAGGACAGTCGGATTTGCCGGCGACCTACCCTCAAGAAACTGGACGAGCTTCGACTGAATATCCTGTCTACGTCGCTAACCTGAGCTTTACGCCGTGTAGCCGTGCCTGCTCCACTGGTGGTTGTAGTGGTCGCTGCGCCCTTGACGTAGTTGTCGAAGCCTTTGATTATGTTCCCAGCGCTGGTCTCTTCAAGGTACTGTGTCTCGACTCGCATAATGTTGTCCTCGAGTTGTTGCTACCCGCAAAGTAAGCACGACGCGTCAAAACGCGCTGTCCTTTGCACGCACCAAGTTGTTGTCCAATATGCGCTTCTTCTGCAGTGATTCGCGCAGGTCGCGTCGCAGCCGCTCGTAGTAGGGCATGCCGCGCGAGGCAGCATCTGAGGCCGCATTGGCACTGCCAGGTGTTGCGTTCTCGGTCATCCTGGCCGTATTCGCATTCGTTGTAGTGCGCAGAGGACGTGGTCTAATGGGTGTTATTGTTGTGGTCGCCGTTGTCTCCCTACAGAGCGTGTGGTTTCCTCTTCGAATGTCGAATGCACCACAGCTTGCAGCTCTGTGGTACTAGCGCACCTTGGCAGCCGCGGCTGGGCCTTTGCGGACAACAACTTCAAGCCTTTCCCTCACCCCCAACCCCCAACTACCCTCGTACCAACCCGCTATCCACCACCGGCCGATCTACATCATCCTTTCTGACATATTTTCGCCCGAAACAGCGAATCGCCGAGCCTGCGCCGAGCTCTGACATCTGATATCAACCACGTCGCGTGCACTTCGACGAAAACTTCAGCCTCGAACCTTGACTCAAGGGACCGCGCTCCCATCCTCTCATACGACCACTTGACGCCGACATGGCTATGGATGCCAAGGAGATCGAGTTGCGGGGAAAGGCGATCGGCAAGGCTATACAGGAGAATGAGCCCAGCGCATCGGTGATCAAACTGCTGAACGACCTAAAGACCGGCGTCCACGCGACCGAGGACATTCTGCGATCAACGAGGATTGGTGTCACTATCAACCGTCTGCGCACACACAAAGACCCCGCCGTGCAGAAGCTTGCAACCGAATTGGTATCGAAATGGAGGGACGAGGTCAAGAAGCAACCCAAGAAAGGTACACCAGCGAAGGTTGCTTCAGCAACAAACGGAAGCGCCTCGCCTGCGCCTGCTTCTTCGGCTGCTGCTTCGCCTGCGCCCAGTCAAAACAAGCAAAAGCATACTGTAGATCCTGCGAAGCGCAACCACAAGACGGACAAAGTCAACTATGAGGTCACTGGAGAGGAGGCGCGAGACATGTCTGTGCGCCTCATGTACGACGGTTTGGCGCATATGAGCACCGAGTGTAAGCCAGGATGCACCTACCAGTGTCGAAGAGTACACTAACACAAGCTCAGTACCCGACCTGATCATCTCCATCGCAAAGCAAGTAGAGGCCGCCGCATACGCAAACGCCGGCAGAGTCAACGAAGCCTACAAGACAAAGATGCGCTCGCTCTTCCAAAATCTGAAAGCCAAGTCCAACCCCGGGTTGCGAAAGCGTGTGCTGTCCGGGGACGTACCACCCAAGAAGTTTGTGGTCATGACGCATGACGAGATGAAGTCTGATGAGCGCCGCGCAGAAGACGAAAAGCTGGAGAAGGAGAACATGAACCAGGCCATGGTCGCGCAGGTCGAGAAGAGTATCTCTAAGGAGTTCCAGTGTGGAAAGTGCAAGCAGAAGATGGTCTCATACAGTCAGGCGCAGACGAGGAGTGCTGACGAACCGATGACGACCTTCTGCGAATGCATGAACTGCGGCAATAGGTGGAAGTTCTCGTAGTGCGGACGTAGACTGGTTCCTGGTCTTGGGTGAAGAGCGAAGTGCAGTTGGGGAGATTCGAAAAGTTTGCAGCGGGGCGTTCCACGGGCATGGAGAGGCGCGTTCAACCTTGATTGAGATTACCCTTCTTGGAGTACAGGCGAGTTGTTGTGCTCCAGGTGGAGAAGTGCCTGCCAGCCTTCACACCCCTTTTGGCCAAGTCACATCATGCAATGTGACTTGGGATGAATGCATCACTATAAACACCAACAATCACGCAAATACCAGGGTGAGGTCTAGTGATGTACGAACGAATGTGGGAGCTATAGAGGCGGAAGGTTTACGACGCTTTATTTCTCCATCACGTACGTTTTGGACTTGAAGGACTGGTTTGAAACAGACCAAGTACATTCTCCAGGGCACCAAGAAGAGCATTTCTCTTAGCGTGCAGCTTCCATCAAACCAGCCTTTCGACATCGTCTCCGTACCCTGCGTCGTCTCCACACCCTGCGTCGTCTACAACAACATCCTCCTTCCTAGCCTTGAAACCCACCCCAGGAATCCGACTCCGCAAAGCGAGGCTGCTGCACACTACACTCAGGCTACTGAGCGCCATGGCCAACGATGCCCACACAGGGTCCAGCCTGATATGCTTCCCACCGCTCCGCACGCCGTGATGATCCACCTTGGCTCCTGTAGTGACTGGGTACAGGGCCCCAGCAGCAATAGGCATAGCAGCCAGGTTGTACACCAAGGCCCAGCCGAAGTTGAAGTACACTCGCCGGAACACGACGCGAGACAGGTCGAGAAGAGTGAGGATGGTGGTGAGGTCGCTGTTGATGAGGATGAACGAGGACGAGGAAAGTGCAATGTCTGAGCCGCTTCCAATGGCTATGCTCAGGTCTGCAGTGCTAAGCGCAGGTGCATCGTTGATGCCATCTCCCACCATCGCGATGGTAGCACGCTTCGGCGTTCTGGTCCTTTGGGATAGAAATGGCACACGGAACAGTGTCGATCTTGGTGGTTTGGTCAACGTCTGCCGGAGGTACTCGATCTTTTCGGCTTTCTCATCCGGAAGCACGCCGGCGATGATGTTGGAGCCAGGGATCCCGATTTGAGCACCGACGGCATTCGCTGTTGTAACATTATCGCCTGAGAGCATCCATACATCGATGCCTCTCTTTCGGAGGGAACGAACGACACCAGTTGCCTCCGGTCGGAGCGCGTCGGAGATGGAGAAGATGCAGGCAAGTTGCCAGCTATCCTGTGTAGCAGCTGAAAGTACTGCAAGTAGTGCTACAGACTCCCCACGAGCTTTCCAGGAGTGTAAAGCGATCATCATGTCTGGAGGTATAAAGACGTTGTGATCGGCTATGTGGGCTTCGTTGCCAATAATCGCGGTCACACTTTGTCCGTTGACGTTGAACGTCCCCTTCAAACCTTTGCCCGGGGTCTCGCTAACGGTCGTTATGGTCGGAGTGTAGACATCCCCTCTGCTGCAGAATGATACCAGTGCTTGAGCTATAGGATGGCCACTGTTCTCCTCCAAAGCTTTGACAATACCAAGAACGTGCAAAGGATCTTGTGAGTTGGCGAAGGCATGATCGGTGACTGTGGGATCGCCACCTTGGGTTAAAGTACCTGTCTTGTCGAACACAATGCAGTCCAGTGAGCTTGCTTCTTGGAAGGCTTCACCGCCACCTCTGACGAGTATACCGTGCTTTGCTGCTAACCCACCACCAACAAACAATGCAGTTGGTGCCGCCAAACCGATCCCACAAGGGCATGCAATGACGAAGACAGCGATTGCAAACCTGAGGGACCAG
Organism: Ascochyta rabiei; assembly: GCF_004011695.2. Taxonomy (NCBI): domain Eukaryota; kingdom Fungi; phylum Ascomycota; class Dothideomycetes; order Pleosporales; family Didymellaceae; genus Ascochyta; species Ascochyta rabiei. The sequence goes on from NC_082407.1 coordinate 1,680,508, forward strand.
AGGGCCCAGCCTCCCGCTTCTTCGTCCCTCCAATTTTTCGGTATTGCGCCAGTGGTACCAAGCACAAGCCAAACAAGCCAGGTCACAATGGCGATGGCGACAACGCAGGGCGCAAAGTGAGCAGTGATTGTGTCTGCAACTCGTTCAACAGGCGCTCTATGGGTCTGTCCCTCCCGTACTGCGTTGATGATCTGGTCCAGCATCGAGGCGCCCGATAATGTAGTGATTTTCATCTTGATAGGCGCACCTCTGTTGACCGTCCCGGAGTAGACGTTGTCCCCAGCCGCCTTCTTGACAGGGCGTGATTCGCCAGTCAAGCTAGACTCGTCAAAGTTCGTGTTACCGTCAAGGACTACTCCATCAAACGGGGGCGAGGTACCGTAGTGGACCCGAACGACATCCTCTACCTCTAGCAAGTCTGTTGCCATCTTAACGTCGCCTGTCTCTGGTACAACAAGAGTAGCCTCATTGGGCCGCAACCCTCGTAGGGATGTGACCGCATCCCCAGTTTTTGCCTTGCTGAAGGCCTCCAGAAAGCGCCCAACAAGGAGAAAAAGGGTGAGGAACACCACGGCATCGAAATAGGAGTTGTCCATTGTGCCGGAGGATCTCTTCGTTGCAGCTAAAGCTAGCTCTGCAATCGAGGCAAAGAAAGCGATCGTCGTGCCTAGTGAGATGAGCATGTTCATGCTTCCAAATCGTGTAAACCGGTGCCACATAGGGGTGTGACTGCCTGGTCGCCACATTGCTTTCAATTCCTTGAAGGCCCGGATATGGAACGACTTTGCCGAGTAGAAATATGCAGGAATGGCAAGAAAAAACAAAGCCCAACTGAGTCGAGTGGCATTTCCAGCCAGCGCAGGTACCATGATGTACTGACGGACAGGACTATCGGCTGGTACTAAGCTCATAAACACAACGCCCAGGATGAACGTCGGAATGGCCAAGATAGCACATACGACTAAATGACGCATCGTCCGCCTTCTTTCTACCGTATGCATAGCATTGGCTCTTTCCTCGACTGAAGGGGGATGGAATATTGATGGTACGAAGGCAGGATTTGTTCTTGTAATAGCGTCAAAGATGTGTCGAATGCTGAAAATCGGAGGATCAGGAAGGTATTCCACGTAAAGAATTGGTGACACCAACGACAACGGTGTTCCTTTTATGTCGACTGTGTGGCTCCCCTTAAAGCTCTCCCTGATATTTCGTATGATCGTATCAGGACAGTGAGCACAGAACATTCCGTCAATACGGATCGAAACAGCCCTTGTGGTGGCAGATTCTTCCGCGCTGGCGGAGTTGACGCCCTCAAGTGTTGCAGCATAGCCAACACCTTCGATGCTCTCCTTGATATCCATCAAATGCTCCTTACCCCGAAAGGTGACGGTAGCACTGCTGGTGAGGAGATTGGTGTCTACCGCATCGATCCAGGAGTGCGACTTCAGCGCAAGGGTGACATGACTAGCACAAGAATCATGGGTCATTTCACGGATGGTGTAAACGGCTCGCCACTTGTCCGAGCGTTGCTTGTTTGGAGAAGAACCCTTCAAGACGACAGTCTCGATTTCTTCTAGCTTATCCACGCTGGAGTCGAACCCACAATCTTCGATTGTGCCTGTGATCTCTCCGACGTTGTGTTTGCCCTCGAATGTCACAACACCGCTATTGGTGAGGAGGTTGATGTTGACTGTTCGGACCCAAGCCAGTTGCTCCAAAGCGTGGGTGATGCTGCTAACGCATGAACTGCATGTCATTCCCGATAGAGCCAAGGTCGCCTTGTATGTGGAGGGGCGACTGGTTAAGTCGGCACTGACTGGAGCCTGTCGAGTAGGCGGCCTTGACTGGGAAGAGAGAGTGATGTCCAAGCTAGGCTCTGAAGATGTCGCAACGGTTGCGAGCGTCTTCGCATTTGAGGTGGAGTCCTGATCCAGCGCGAGAACAATACCTCCTTGCTCGGCCTTGCACTGGTCGCATTGTTCCAGATGTACCGTGTTCTTGCGCATGTTTTCCTCGCGACTTTCAACCGCCTTCGGTGTCGCCCAGCGCGATACTGCACGCTCTAATCTTGAAGGCCAATCGAAACCATGTCCATATGTGCTGCTTCCTTGTCGTGCTTCGTAGATAGCTTCGTCGTCTTGGAAAATGCAGTGCACCTCGAATCCAGTAGCGTCCAGTGAGCCTAATATCTCTGCAATTGATAGTTCCGGTTTATGGCGAACGACAACGGAGTGCGCAACAATCGAGATGACAATTGACTCAGGCGCAGGATAAAGCGCATTCAAGCTTTCTTGGATGGATCCCACGCATGACGGACAGTGTAGGTTAGCAATAAAGCAGGTTGTTGTGACGACAGCTCGTTGCGGGTCGCGCACCCTAGAAGACCGATCCTTGGATGACATGGCACTCAAAGAAATTTGGAGTGGTTCGCAGCGTACTCCCGCCGGCTTGAAGCTTCTTGTTTGATATTGCGCACTGAGTGATTGGTGGTAGGTAATATGGTGGAACAAGAAAGTGCGATCGGAAGATCAGGCGATAATTTTTCTGAAGTAAATGTAGTATCCTCAAAGGGATCTTATATAAAGGTTTTCTTGCCACACTTGAACGTAACCTACGCTTTGTCAGACCTTGCGTCGCCGCCCGCACATATCGCGCACCCTGGAGTTTTGTGGGACCATCGTCCGCACAATGCGCGCACTCGAGTCCAAGACGACAACCTAGGCAGCAGCTCCGTGACAGTAATGCTGGAGGCTTTCCATGTTATTGTTAGCATCTCATAGCTGGAGAAATTTATGCGGAAGCACTTGATATGGAAGCCCGTATAAGTGTGCACGAAGGCTACTCGCTCGAGATCGTCACCTTTCGGCAAGGCTGCCATGTCTATAGGTTGCTGTTCGGGATGAAGAAGAGTCGCACCACAAGACTGAAGGAAAGGTAATCACCCGCCAAACTAGGAAAAACAACTTCGCGACCAGACCACCGATCGTTCATCGTGACTCCGGCGTGGCCTCTTTATGGTGCTGGGAATCCTTGTCCACATGCTCTTGCGAAGATGCGTATGCTGGAGGAGCCTCGCCACCCTCGGCTTTAACAAGATCGCTGACAGGAGCTCCGGCAATATCGCCCTTTGTCTCCATCGCAACTGTAGGCTCGGTCCCTTCGCCGCGGCGCTCATACGGAACAAAGGCGTCGTAATACCTCGGAATAGTGAAACCAAGGATGATGACCACCATGGTCAGATTTGCCAAAATAAAGCCCGTGATGTACATGGGATCGTACCGAAGAGTGTGGAACTCTGGATAAGCGAAGCTGAAGATGATGGCCAAAACTGGCCCAGAGATGTAGCGGAGTAGGAAAGGCAGGAAAGCAGGAATCTTCCAATTCTTTCCTTGCCCGACGATAACATTGAGATCACGTCGAAGTTGATTGCCCTGTATACACATTTAGCGTGAGCCTCAGGTAAAGTCAAAGAACTTACGGAATAGAAAGCCAAGAACCAAAATTTGCGGAAAATGACGTTGGTGTTCCACAGCGACGGAGCAGCGGTACTGGGTATGCGTGCGATAACGGTCGCGACAATGGCAAACGCCGCATAGAAGCCAATACCGGCGCCAGCGCCAGCTCCTGGACTGTTGATTCCATGTGCCAGGACGATACCGAAGAACTGTCCGCCGAAGAAGCCAAAGTTGTAAAGGCTGAAGGCTACGAGGCCAGTTTGATCGACAATATCACGCCAACGGTATACCGTCGTGGCACTTGTAACCTCAGTCCACACCACAAAGATCAGTGCGATGTTGTTAATCCATCTGTCCACACCGTCGAGTAGGTAGTAACCAAACTCCGTGCAATATGGCAAGCACATGAGGAATGAACCCACAGTAAGCACAGTGACCACAACCGGACGTGAGGCCTTGACCATTCCAGAATCGCAAATCAAGGTCACGACCACGTCCAACATAACAAAAGCAGAACTGAATCCAAGAACGACAAGAGTGAAGAAGAGCAGAACTGCCCAGAAGTTGGCTCCAGGCATTTGCAGAACAGCTTCTGGTAAAGTCAAGAATCCTACGACAAAAGCACCAAGTCTGACGCCATCTTCGGGCCAACGCTGGAGGTATCCAACAACCCCAAACACGGCGAAAGCAGCAAAGTTCTCAAAGAGGACGTTGCTACCACAGATGAGGACGGCATCCATGACAGCATTTGCGTGCTTTTGGTTGTAGCTTGCGTAGCTCGTGAAGTAACCGAAACCAATACCAGTAGAGAAGAAGACTTGTCCGACCGCAGTCTGCCATACAACACCAGATGCGAGTTGGTCGCCTCTGAAGTTGGTCCATAGAAGCTTGACGCCTTCGCTGGCATTTGGGAGAGACAGTGAACGTCCTACAAAGATGATGGTGGTTACGATTGGTAGGCCCATGGTGAAGTAGACAACTCTGCCAGTCATGCCGACTCCGCGGAAAATGGAGATCCAGATCAGGAACCAGACAAATATGCTCCACCCAACAGTCTCGCCGATGAGAGAGACTTTGGGATAGCCGACGTATGAAGCGACGCTGTTGCCGTCGTCAGTCAAACCTCCTTCAGTGATATTACCAACGTGAAGGACATCGTTCCAGTAAAACTCCTCTATGCGGCCTTCCCATGGCAGCGGACTTGTAAAGCTATGGCGAAAATAACTCATAATCCACGCCAGGTTGACAGTGAAGTATTGAACCACGATAAAAGACACAATCACTGGGCCCATGCCGACACCCTTGAGCCGTCTGTTCATGTTGTTGAAGGCTATAACGGTGCCTCCACGATAGGCTTGACCGATGGAGACTTCGAGGACCAAGGCGGGAATGGCGATGAGGAACACTGCAAGCAGATACGGGATGAACCATTGGAGACCGTAGTTGTTGTATACGACAGAGGGGTATCGAAGCAAGTTTCCTTGTCCAGCGCAGCCACCCATGGCGGCAAGAAGGAACGCAGCGCGCGAGGGCCATTGGTCACGTCCGTCGTCTGATTTTGATGGTGGAGGCGCCAGATACCCACCAATCTTTCGGAGGAAATCCATCCTGTCTGGCGGTAGACGGGTTTAGGAAAAAGAAGGAGTGGAAGTGGGGAGGCAGGATGGGTGAACAAACCGCACAGGCAAAGATTGGATTTTGTATCTTGTTCATAGGGTCAAAACCGCCAAGGACTGTAGCAAATTCAGGGATCCCAGTGCGTTCATCCCACATCAGTTTAGTATTGGCGTTCACACCACTACCGGTCGACGCCGGTAAGGCCTCTCAGGATAGGTAAAGTGTAGGCGCAATGCCATCTCAGTATCCCGTAGTCTCGGCACGGCCGACGCCCCACCTTCGAAGACGAGTCCAAGGGTCTTCAGGTATACACAGGAATTCAAGAAATACACAGTGTATATTCTTGAGAAACTCTGGGTACGTTGCAAACACCTATCTGCTGTAGGATATAATTCAGCTCTGGGGCATTTACTACTGCTTGTGAGCATTCAATACGTCCAAGCTATAGTACCACAACGACACTACGTAGATTTCACAAACGGCGTGCAGACTGATGCCAAGGTTCCGCTGCACGATGTGGATACAGAACGCGGCGGAGGTTCGGCGCACGTCAGCTGTGGCGTACAAAAAGTGCTTCTAGCGAATTAGCAGCAAGTACTCTGCCGGTTTCCGACTTGAAGAGCCTGGGCGTGTCTTGGCCTCCGCTGCCATGGTCACGTCGTAGCTGCAATCTTCGTCATGCCCTTCAGCCATGAGGAGAAAGGCGCTGTCTGTTTTTGATGTCGTGCTTAGAGACCCTGATTACGTGCTTTGAAAGAACTTGTGATGCCAAAATCGACCGAGATTGTGGGCAACACCTTCATAGTACGCAGCCACATTCTGAACCGGGGTTCTCAGGCCTTCACTCATCATATCACAGCAGCAATCCTGCAGGATCAGCAGATCGGCTTTGCAGCGTGTGAGTGGGGTTTCGAAGCCTTGTCCTGCCTCTGGACCGTTGCTTGATGGTTCCAAGCTAGCAATCATGCGCTTCTTCAGCCTTGAATTTCTTGCAGGCTAGAGAAGGATCTGACAATTCGATAGTAGAACCGGAGATTGTGCATGTCGAAAATTCTCCAACGGGCGAGATAATCCATTTCCTCTGAGTGGTAGGGTCTTCAAGGATTTGGCTGCTCTTCGGCCTGAGCGTCCCACTGTAGGTGGTTGACCATAGTCCTTTCTGCTTCGAGTTCCACCTTCAGCGTACCAATCCGGTAGGTAAGCTCGGTGATCTTTGCATCACGAGCTTTGATGATGGTTTGTATCACATCGCGACCTCGTGTAAGACCTTCAGCAGCCTTGACGTGCTTTGATAACAAGTTGTCAAGGTCCCTTTCTGTTTGTGTACTAAGTTTGATGTTGGAATCTTGCAGGAGGCCAAAGACATCGCGGACAAGGTCATCCCCACCCACGTCCTTGAAGCGACTTGGCGTAGGCGTCTCGTAAGGAGACAAGGATGGTGTTGCAGTCTGAGGCATCTCATCGGTTGGGCGAGAGGGAGTGAAGGGGGATCTGCTTAGCATAGACGAGAAAGGGTTGGCTTGGACAGTTCGAGCTGTCTGCGGTGTCTGCAGCTCACTGGCGTTGGCCGCAGCCCGATCTTTATTCCAGAGCAGCGTTCGTCTTGCCGAGGGCGTCACAAAGTCGCTTGTCCGTGCTGCCTTTCTTGGCGCTTCGACTGCGGTCATGACACTGTTCAGTTCTTCTTTGAAGGCATCGTCGGTGCTTTCGAGGTCGTACTCGTCGTCCATGTCAAGGCTGGCCGCTCGAATTCGCTTCCGAACCGAATTACGACGTCCTGGATCGCTTGTATATGGTGGTGGAGGTGACGCTGGGCGTTTAGGCGGCGTTTTCGAAGTTGTATATGTGGACTCGGTGCGAGAGTTGTTTGCAAGAGCTGCTGCCTCACGTGGATGAGCATTGCTGTCCCACAAAAAGAACATGCATCGAGATTTGTCGTTCTGCTGCTTTTGACAGATACGGACTATATAACGTTAGTTGTTGTGGCAGCAGGAGGTATTCGCGCTGCTGGCAAGCCTACAGCATTTGCCCTGGTTAGGGCCCTGTTTCTCCACCTCGAAATGGTTTGCTAGATGACGAGGAGTACAGTCGCCTGTGGCGGTGGCCAGTTGCCTGTTAGAGAGTACCTATGCACTGCACTCACAGTGCCAAACACCATCTATGAATAGGCCTCTTTGCGCACCTCCAGCACCTCCAGCACCTCCGCGGCGTCGTGTAAGACCGGACATGCTCGCAACAGGCACGCAAGGTTGAAACCCAAGTCACGATAACACAGTTGTCGCGACGATAACAGGCGCATGCGTTGCTTATGTTCAGCCTGGCGCATGACCTCAGTACGAAGTGGTGGGGCTGGGAGGGAGCTCCCTCCACGCCAGGGTCCAGCTGGGCAGGAACCAGCTGGCAACGCGTTTGACCAAGACAAGACGGGCCGCTTCGTACCCAGATTTCTACTTTGTAGCTTCACTCTTCGTCCCTGGTCGTCAGCTAAAAACCCTTCCCGCTGCTGTTCCCTATAGCTGCCGTGTTGCTGATCCCACATGTTCTCCAGGAAAAGACGTGCAACCCTCCGCGTGGGGTGGCGAGCCGCTCTGAGCCCCGGCTGAGCCCAGCTCCGCGGTCTCGATCTCACGGGGTGCAGAGTGCAAGGTCAATGCTCCTTTCGTGTGCATGTCGTTCCAAGGGAACGCGCCTGAGCTGATGTCCCCTCACATGCCCGGCATTCCTCTGCGACTAGCTGCGCAATGTAGCCAGCAGAGGCTACAATATCATTGTTCTTGCCTCGAGCCCTCCTGCTGACCTCTATCGCGAGGGCGCCCAATCCTCAAGATGCTTGTCCGCTCTCTGAAGATCCCGCCCGCCTTTCTACTCCTCCTCGTCTTCCTTGCCTTCTTTGGATGGCAGCTCAGCCAGGGCCCTTCTCATGAAGAGGCCCCCGTAGACATGTCTCCTGTGCCTGCCGAGGCGCCTCCCGAGAAGGGCACGCCCCGTATCGCGCTCATGACGTTTGTGACTGAAGAGCGCTCATATCACCACCTCTCACTCAAGAGCAAAGATCGTAAGTCGGACTGTGTTGCACTGATCACATCGAGCCTAAGTAAACGTCCTAGATTACGCCCGCCGCCATGGCTACGATCTCATCGTTGATTACGAGTCGCACACCGACCGCGCTGTTGTCTTTTGGAAGTACAACATGGCCGAGCGTCTCATCAAGACTGGCAGATACGACTGGATATGGTGGCTCGACTTCGATACGCTCGTGACCAACACAGATATCAAGGTCACCGACATCATCAAGGAGGAGCTCAAGAACGTCACTGACCCTGATGCGATCGATTACCTCACCACCCATGACTGCAATGGCTACAACTCGGGCTCCTTCCTCGTCCGCGGTCACGAAAGGTCACTCAAGCTGATACGCGATTCCTTCGCCATCCACGACGAGGCGAAGAAGAAGGACAAACATATGAGCGAGCAAGACGCTACAGTTCAGCTGCTCAAAGACGACAAGATCATGGCTGAGAGTGTGCACCAGGTGCCGCAATGGAAGCTGAACGCCTTTCCACAGGAAATTGCGTGCTTCGATGACTCTCGACAGGTGTGGGAGCATGGCACCTTCGTCGTACATTTTGCTGGGGCATGGGCACACGTCAAAGGTGAAGACCCTACCGGCCAGCTTATGAAGAAGTACGAACATGAGATCATCTGGGGTGATTGGAGGGAGTTCTACGACCAGTAGTTTACAGCGTTGGCGCTGACGGTGTACTATCCAATCACTCTACTGCCAATGCCGAATTTTACATACTGACACGTCGAACTAGCCATCAATAGCATGCAGTGCAGCTACATCTGAACTGCTTGTATACCGAGGCCATGAGTACAGGCCTGTCTTGTTGCAGACTAACAATGAAGACGGCTTCCAAGATGGGACGGACGAAGGCTTCGAGTCTGCTTGCAAATGCCTAACAACACATGTGAATCTCGCTGTACATTGCCATACCTTCTCGTAATGCAGACTATCTGCAAACTGGCACTTAACGTTTCCTACAATTTTAGGATCAGTAGCCTCGTTTCTGGCTGTTTCTTTTACTTGGCGGCACGCAGACAAAGCATGATGATGATGATGATGATGATGGGAGACAACGTTGTCACAACCCGTGCAAATACGGGAAATGACAACATTGGACCCACAGCGAGATGTTCGGAATCGGTAAGTGAGCGGTCCGCTCGCGCTCGACTCCACTCACTGCCTAGAGTCGTCGCCTAACGCGAGTACATGTCGTATGCCGATCCACGCCTGTGTTCGCGAGAGACGCTGTCTGGTGCAGTTGTGCTATGATTGGCGTCAGAGGTGTCTGTTGGAATCCTCGACACACGGACAACAGCTGCAACAAGATGTGGCGCAAGGTATCTCATCCCCCAATTGTATCATCTGATTGACATATGGAGAAAATTGGAGCTGCCTGAGATCCAGCGGGTCTCGATAGAAGAACAACATTCCTTCAGCTGAAGCCAGGTGAACCGTCGAAATGCCCCCACGTGAATCAAACAGGGTGCGGCTCGAAGACGTTATCGCGGAAGTGTTTCATGTCGATCCCACTACATGACCCCTGCCTTGCGCCGCTGGCAAACCCGGAAGGAAAGGAGTTCAGGAATACACGCATGTGAAAAGACACAACATTGTGAAGTCGCTGAACAACGCCACGAGCTCTGGCAGCTCTGCGCACGCGGAAAAACCATGGCGCGGCCTCCGGAAGCAAACGTGTGCACATCAGCGTTCCAACCGTCGGACATGGATGCGCCTCGCGGCTCTCGCTGGAAGTCTCGGCGAGTTCAACGGTATCTTGTGCAACTTTGATTCGCTCCGAAGAAGATAACAACTGTGAAATTTGGCCGCCACTGGGCCCTCAGTGGTGCACAAGCAAATGTTTTCGTACCAAAATTATCCCAACAGCCTCGAGTAAGGCAGAGCCCCACACCAATGCGCCCCATCGACGTCGGCCGATTTAGAAAGCAACTTGTTGCTTGCTCGACCCAGTTTTCTTCGCAATCCGGTTGGTGACAAGGGGCAAGCTGTCTTGTCGAAATGAACATCGTAGATCGGGGTCTTCGAGCGTATATGTGGAAGCCCGTCTGGACCGCACATCACTTCTCCACTACACCCACCTACAAACACGTCTCATAGCCCTCTCTTTACTTCGCTGCATTCACTTACACCCTTTTCTTTGCTGTCACTCGCTTGTAGGCAGTCGGCAATATTTCGTCTTCGAAACTTCGTCCGGCGAAAATTCCACGGTCGACGTCATTCCTATCGTTAGCTCAAAGTCTACACGAGCCTGTAAATTCCAGCCATTGCCAGTTGGCTGCAACTCAAGAGCTTTTGCAAGGTCGCTGACCTCCGAATAACCAGCAACCATGACGACGCCCGTGAATGAGCGGCCCGAGCCAACCTACAACATGGACCGCAACACGCCCGCTCCTGCGATCCATCAACGCTCATCCGACGACGACGGAACCTATATTGGCGAGGATTTGAGCCACCAGCATTCCAACACATCGGCGCCAGCGAACCCTCCAGGACTTGCGACTGGAGCTCGGCCACGCTCTGGAACCCACTTGACGGTGGAGACGCAATACGACCACCCTAACTACCATATGCAATCACCTTCTCAGACACGCGAGCAGGCGAGCAGACTTGACGATGACCTTGCGCTGCTCCAAATTGAACGAGGCATCATGGATGCTGAAGCACTGGAGAGGGGGCACTCGGTCACTCGTTCCATGCAGCGTGTTCGATCCCGACGCGACGAATTAATAGACGACTTCGACGCAGCGACAAACCCTCTGCACGAACAAGCAGCTCGTTACAAGCCTCCGGAGAATCCCTCCACAAACTTCTCGAAATTCTTTAAGAAAGTACATAACTCGAGTTGGATCGTTAGGTACTTCACATACATTACGCCCCTAGTCCTCCTTATTCTCATACCGATCCTTGTCGGAGCCTTCGCCTTCCCGGATGCGACTGTTGGCGGCGTTGAGCTTGTGTGGTTTTCGATATGGCTTATGATCGTCTGGTTGACACTCTGGGCTGGCAGGGCAAGTTCTTTACGTCTGCTGCATGAACAAATTCTGACATCTGACAGCTACTCGCAAAGCTGCTTCCATGGCCTATTGGACTTGTCTCTAGTCTCTTCACGAACAACAGTAAGAAGTGGAGAGACATGGGAAAACAGCTCGAGCTGCCGGCAACATTGTTCTTCTGGTGGTTGGCCATCGAAATCTCCTTCCTTCCCACGATGAAAAACCACAGTGTCGAGGATCGGGGATGGCAAAAGACCATGAACAAGGTCATTGTTTCATTCTTTGTCGGATTCGTGCTGAATTTTGTCGAGAAGATCATCATTCAGCTTATCGCCATCAGCTTCCATCTTCGAACCTACCAGGACAGGATTGAATTGAACAAGTTCCAAATCGGCAGTCTGGTCAAGCTCTACACGTACTCGAAACAGAAAATCGCAATGGAGGACTCTGAATTCGAGCGCTACGACCAAGGACCGTCTGGGGCGCGCACTCCTGGTAAATTGGTTACCGAGGCTCAGAAGAACATCAAGGAAGGCTTCAGCAAGTTCGGCGATATTGCCGGAAAAGTTGCTGGCGATTTCACTGGCCGCCAAGTCACGTCAAGCAGCCACCCTAGTCAGGTCGTCATTCAGCTTCTTAGTACAAACAGTGGAGGTCAGGTTCTTGCTCGCCGCTTGTACCGAACCTTTGCACGGCCTGAGACCGAGACGGTACACGCCGAAGATTTGAAGAACGCTTTCGAAAGCGACGAAGAGGCAGACGCTGCTTTCTCCATGTTCGACAAAGACATGAACGGCGATATCTCAATGGAAGAGCTAGAGGCTGTCTGCGTTGAGATTGGTCGTGAGCGCAAGTCCATCACAGCGTCGCTGAAGGATCTTGACAGCGTTGTTGGTAAGCTTGACGATGTGTTCATGTTCATCGTCTTCATCATCACCGTCGTCGTCTTCATCTCCCTCATCTCGACTTCAGCGTCTGGTGTGCTAACGTCTGCTGGTTCCACGCTTCTGGCTCTGTCTTGGCTGTTCTCTGCAACAGCACAGGAATTCTTGCAGTCATGCATCTTCGTGTTTATCAAGCACCCTTACGATGTGGGCGATCGCGTCCAGATCTACGGTAATAGTGGGGACTTGGGACGTGGCGATGATTACTTTGTCAAGGAAATTGCTCTCTTCTACACCGAGTTCAAGAAGATGCAAGGTCACGTTGTCCAGGCACCCAATAGCTATCTGAATACGCTGTTCATTCTCAATCACCGACGCTCAGGAGCTCTCGCTGAAGCTGTACCTATTATCATCAAGTTCGGTACTACACTTGAGCAGATCGACCGCCTCCGCCAGATGTTGCTCGAATTTGTTACGTCTGAAAAGCGCGAATACCAGACCAACATCCTTACGGAGCTGAGGGCAGTCCAGGAAGTTCATTGGCTCGAGATGAACGTGGTATTCTTCTACAAGTCGAACTGGCAGAACGAACTACTACGTCTACAACGTCGCAACAAGTTTATATGCGCACTTACCATGTCTATTCAAGAGTGTGGTATTGAAGGACCTCGCATGCGCTACCCTGGTCAGAAGGAATCCTTCCCTGTCTATCTCCAGAACCTCCAGAACGCTCCTACGCCTGGTGTTGGACACAACGGCAACCCTGATAACCCGAGCGGACAAATCAACAATCAAAGTCAAGATGAACCTTTCGTGCCAGCAGCGACCGACGGATCCAACGACGCTCCCAATGGCGGCCCCGCTCGTCGTGGCTCTATCCTGCGTCAACCTGGTCAGCACCGTGGGGAGTCAATAGCTGCAATGGGCCGACGCGTCGACTTCTCTCTAGGCATGAAGGGTATGATTGATGACCCCAGCGGCGATGTGCTGGACGACCGTGACATTGCAGCCCGCCAGAGAGCTACTGTCGTTAGAGTGACATCGCCGTCACGACACTCTCAGGAGCCAGCGCGATCTTCTCACGATACCGGCCGTTCTACTGGTATTCAGCGTGTTGGCACGAACAGCAGTCTGGGAGCGCGGGAACACTACCACCGAAACAGGTTCTTCAGCCGCAGCCGTCATGGCGACGAAGAGATCGGCATGGCCAACATACCCGAGGGCGATTTTGACAACTCTCCAAGTGGCAAAGAGAAGCTGGACCCACGTTCTGGGCTTGTCAGTCCTAAAGCTGTGAGAATGAGCACTGAGGACTCTCGTGCGCCTACCTCTTCTGGCGCTCTGCACCCACAAAGTCTGAATCCAGCCAACTCGACCACTTCAGAGAGGAGCTTTGCTTCTCCAGCACGAGCACAGACCGATAACTTCGAGATGAGGCGAATGCGTTGATCTCGCGGCAGTTTTCTTTTTCTTTCTGTGCCCATCTTTCAGATTGATCGCATGGTGGTCGGGTCCAGGGCGTAAGCATCAAGCAAGAGCCATGGAGTTGATCTTCTAAAGCAGACCAAGGGCAGTGCGCCGGGTCGTGCATTCCATTCCCTTAATTCAGCGTTATAGCGCGCAGGCAAGCGACCATACTGTAGATTTATGATATAGATTGAAGCCTACCTCAAAGACCACACTAGCCGTTTTGTTTGTTTTTGTGCTTCTAGAGACGCGGCCAAACCGCGGTAACGACTGCGGGCGGGCGGGACCCTGACCGTCAAGCCGCGCCATGATCAAGCCATTTACCAAAACTGCCCATCGTGATGGTGTATCCACTGGCCTCATGGATCGTAGTTGCAATAGTGTCTGGGCCCGTCAGATCCAGTTTGTCTCTCGCCAGACTGGTCTAGGCATGCGTCTCAAAGAGGGCATACATACCCTGAACGGTGTTTTGGACTAATACACAATCGGACGGCGCTACCGTCGCGTACACAGACCCCCTGCACCTGTGGGGCGGCTTCTGGCGGTGAGGAGAAGCAACGACATTCAGAGATTCTCAACTAACTCCCAAGTCCCAACCTTGAAGCCACTGCTACAGCCTGTGTGATACAGCGTCGACCATCCACCATGCGAGGAGAGGTACGTCTACCTGCATTGCCCGTCTCAGACACGCCTGTCCATCCCACAACAACCACAACGCCAACAACGCCAACAACGCCAACAACACCCCCTTCTATGCGCCTGGGACGCGACGATTGCTCGGCCGGCTCACCCGCGCAACGGTTGTATGCTTGCCGAGGGCCAGAGAGCTGTGCTGAGGGCTAATGGCCTCAACATCGCTGTGGACACGAACTACACGCAGAAATGAAAACTACGTGCTGACAGAGAGCTTTGTAGATCTGCCACCTCCACATCGGCCAGGCCGGTACCCAGCTCGGTAACAGCGCCTGGGAGCTGTACGTCGCGCAAACCCACGCGTCCATCGTGAAGCGCGGCAGCTGATACACTCTACCCAGGTACCTCCTTGAGCACGGCCTCAAGGCTGATGGTCGCCCGGACCCCGATGCGAAGGATCTCAACGAGGGCGGCTCGTTCGAGACCTTCTTCACGGAGACTGGCAGCGGCAAATACGTCCCTCGCTCCATCTTTGTCGACCTTGATCCCTCTGTATGTGGCCGATACCGCATAGCACACCAAGATGCTAATTGGCACAGCCCATTGACGAGATCCGCACTGGCTCCTACCGGCAGCTGTTCCACCCTGAGCTGTTGATCAGCGGCAAGGAGGACGCTGCCAACAACTGTGTGTATCTCCACGCGCTCTTGCCTTGCAACATGACTGACGTACACAGATGCTCGTGGCCACTACACCATCGGCAAGGAGATGGTCGACAGCGTGATTGACAAGATTCGCCGTGTCGCCGGTACGCAGATCGCGCTCAGAACGCTTGTCGGTTAGTACTGATAGCAGGCAGACAACTGCTCCTCGCTCCAAGGTTTCCTCATCTTCCACTCGTTTGGTGGAGGCACAGGTTCCGGATTCGGGGCTCTCCTCTTGGAGCGCCTTTCCACCGACTACGGCAAGAAGTGCAAGCTCGAGTTTGCCGTTTATCCTGCTCCTCGCGTCTCTACCTCCGTCGTCGAACCATACAACGCCGTGCTATCGACCCACAGCACAATCGAGAACTCCGACTGCACATTCCTTGTTGACAACGAGGCCGTCTACGACATCTGCCGTCGCAGCCTAGACATCCCTAGGCCTAATTATGAGCACCTTAATCGCCTTATTGCTCAGGTTGTCAGCTCCATCACCTCCTCTCTGCGATTCGACGGCGCCCTCAACGTTGATCTGAACGAGTTCCAGACCAACCTTGTGCCCTACCCGCGTATCCACTACCCTCTTATCAGCTACGCTCCAGTCATCTCGGCCAAGAAGAGCTCCCACGAAAGCTTCAAGGTCAGCGACCTTACCTTCCAGTGTAAGTACCCCACCAATAAATCCAGCCGTGGCACCAACTGATCCTTTCAGGCTTCGAGCCCAACAACCAGATGGTTGTTTGTGACCCGCGCAACGGCAAGTACATGGCTGTCGCTCTTCTGTACCGTGGAGATATTGTTCCCCGTGACTGCACGGCTGCCGCTGGTGCGCTCAAGGCCAAGTCTTCCTTCAACCTGGTCGAGTGGTGCCCCACTGGTTTCAAGCTCGGAATCAACTACACCAAGCCCATCAGCGTTCCTGGCAGCGAGCTTGCCGCTGTCGACCGAAGCGTTTCCATGCTGAGCAACACTACTGCCATTGCCGAGGCCTGGTCGCGTCTTGACCACAAGTTCGATCTCATGTACTCCAAGCGTGCTTTCGTCCACTGGTACGTCGGTGAGGGTATGGAGGAAGGAGAATTCTCCGAGGCTCGCGAGGACCTCGCTGCTTTGGAGAAGGACTACGAATTAAGTGTTCCTACTTTCTTGAGCGGGATGTTGGCTAACAGTGTGTTCAGGAGGTTGCCAGCGACTCTCTCGATGACGAGATTGACGAAGGCGAGTACTAAGCGTTATACCACTAGGATAGAGAGAAGCTTGTACATTTTGTTGGGTTCGATGTGTCAACTTGTTGTCGTGGTGTTCTGCTGGGACAGAAAGCCCGAAGAGAAAGTAAACAAATCAACATATTCGCTCACGCGATTTTGAAGATGAGTAGTGTCCAGACTGGACGTCTTGCTGCGTTACTGTCCTTGCTATGCATTTCTACAGCATCCATTTAGTCGCTCGAAATTGACGTAACCGTGACTTATGATATGTCTGCAGTATGCAAGCTCTTGACAGCAACCAGGACTTGTGGTCGTGCACGCGCCTTCTAGTGCGCGGTCTACAGAGGTAATACTTGCGAGTGTGGCGGGGAACGAGCCGAAAACAAAGTCACGTCATGCCAAATCGAGCGAGCTCCCCGCATTTGTCTTGCTTCCAGCTTCAAGCAAACGAACACATCTTCACAATTCCTCAACATGTTCAGCTTACCAAGGATCTCCTTGCCATCTTTCCTCACATCAGGAAGCGGTAATCACCAAGCAATCGACGTCCCCTCCGTCGAAGTCCACGATATCGAGACTGCCGCCGAAAAGCGCCCGCGAACCCTCAAGCACCTAATCAAAGCAAACCATGCAAACTATTCGATCATATACCATGACCTGCGATTCCACAATCACACACCACACGTATGCTGCTCTAATGCCTCTCGCGGCTGAAGGTAGCTGCTAAGCTTGTTGAGTAGATCCTGGGGTCGGCGTATATCCTTGGAGCCACTGCAGAACATTTGAACGATATTTATGAGAAGGAAGCCGAGAGCTTGGAGCCCTGGCATGATGCGCCAGCAGAGATTACCAGGGACGACTGGAGGGACTTTTTGGGGAAGAGAGAGTGAGTGTTATAGCATGTACAATGGGCATGTGCTGACGATGTGTAGGTACCAACGCGCTTTTGTTGACTTCTTCGAGGACCAACTTGTTTTCAGGCGATATGATGTCGAACATGTATTGGAGGAGTATCTGCTGGGTGGCAAGGAGCCATTGATCAACGGCGTGATATCAGGACTCGCGCATCCCCTCATTCACCTTGGGTACGCCTACGAACTCGGGTCGACGACCGTTGCCATCGAAGCTTTGGCTCTCGCCGCGTGCTTTTACAATCCCCTCCACAAATACATCGACGACGCTTCGTACACGAAGCCAAGTCCTTACCGGAGTGCCAACCTCGGTGAGATTCTCGTGAAAGTCCAAGAAGACAAGCGTTTCGATGGGCTATACCCGCATCGTAGCGGGGACATATCAAAAGTGCTGGAGGAGCAAGAGGAGGCGCTTCTGGAATACTGGAATGCGTGGGAGCTGTCAGATCCGCAGAAGGCGTTCCAGCAGTCGCAGGAACTTGCGGTCACGATACTGATGGGCACCGAGGCGCCAGAGGATACAAAGTTCGATTTTTTCTTCGTGCATATCCTCACCTCTTCCCACGCGGTCCGTGTACTGCTTCCTCTGATCCCAGCCAAATTCCATGTCAGTTTGGTACGGCAATGGTGGCTTTTCACGCTTGCTGTGTACATCGCGCAGACGCGGCCTCAGGTCGACTCAACGATTATCGAGAGGTATCAGCTGAACGGACGAGGCTGGAAGTTTGTCATACACAAGGCTCTTGATTCTTCCGAGTCCACAGACGCGCACTACGTTAAAGGTATGACCACACTTTCTTCCCTCAGATGCCCCACTAACCCCATACAGCGTTGCGATGTATGAAGGCAATCTCAGAAACGTGGGGCGATGACTCGCAATACTTTGAGAAGGCGGCAGTCAAGTTTGCAGATGAGTTTGAGCATTGGGGAGGATTCAGCACTGAGGAAGATGCTGCTAATCTGGCCTACCCTGAGCGGCAATGAGCGACTGGATGATAAATTGTCATGGCGGAATTGTATACTAGGACGTCATGGGCATGCATGACATTGTTTGATCCTTTAGTCCAGACTCACATAGACTAACAATACGCATATATTAATACCATGTTTGGACAGGAATGGGACAGACCTGAATCATGCAAGGGCTAGCAGATCGGTGATCGACTACCGTTGTGCATCGTCGTAATTCGTTGGATATTTCAAGCTTGTGCACGGTTATTCATTCTGCACACAGGGTCTGCGGCAGTCAGATTCTTCCAGGACACATGGTGCCTCTGGAGGGCTAGTCCAGCCTGCACGAAGTGGGGTGGCTAATGTTGTCAGCTCAGCCTGGGAAAGCTTGAGAGAAGCTTCGGCATGTGTGTAGGTAATTGTTTCCGCAAGGAGAAGAGACATGACAAGCCGATACTGGGCGCGTCAACGATAGAAACGTTCATGATGCGTCTCTTGAATGCCTCCACAGCGCAGAGCAGCATGCGGTCGATGAGGCGACAGGGACGCAAGCAACCTCAACCGCGCTGACCGAGAAACCAACTGTACCCTTCCTTGCCTTTCGGATCTCATCTCATGATCGGAGAGGGTTCCCACCTATTATCCTGCAAACGTCATACCGACGTATCCGCGGTCTTTTCTTGGCGCCTGGGAATCCCATGAAAAAGCTGACAAGCTTTCCAGCGCTAAACACGCTTTTGAAACGCTTTCGGTACGCACGCGCCACACCTTCCGTGATCACAAGCAACTTGCGTCATACCGTGTGCATCAAGAAAGCCATCAGCACTTTCGCGATCAGGAGATGTCCGGTAGCACGGCTGAAAGGTCCCGCTGATACACCCGGTCCTTACTCTTCAACTTTCTTCCCTCCTTCCCCTACAGAGATCTTGACTTCTCACAACAACCCTCTTCCCCACGTCCCTCCGCTCCATTCCGTCGGCTTGCCCCCACCCTGCGAACTGGTAGTCTAACCACGCAATTCGGGCACAGCTCTGACAACAAAACATCAAGATGCCCATGGCACTAAAAAAAGCGCTGGAGAGGCTCAAGCCAGGCCACAGCAGCCATGGCTCCGACGACGACAGCGGCATCAAGTCATCTAGCGGCGTGAATACGCCAGTCTACTCGACTGCCAACGGCAGAGCCCAGTCACCGCAGGCCACGCCACGCTCGTCTGGTATCTTCGCCCACAGGCCAAGCGGTGAGATGAAGCGCGACCAGATTGCCTCTCCTGCGGACAGTAGGTCGAGCCTCGATCACGGTACCGCCCCGCGCAAGTCCATGACCGGTGTCTTCCACCGCGGCACGCAGAGCTCCAGCCGATCCGGCTCGAAGGATCGCAAGCACGAGAGAAGCGGCTCACTCTCCACCCACGGCCCAATGCGAGCTGTCAAGGAGAAGCTTCACATCGCAGACTCATCCAGCGATGAAGGCAGCGGCCCCCTCAACCGAGATGGTGAACACATGTCTCGCAACCAGCTGCGCAAACATGAGAAGCACGCACAACAGGAAGAGCGCCACAAGCAGAACCAGGAGAAGGAAGCAGAAATCGAGAGGAGAAGGAAGGAGATGGAGGAACAAGCAAACGCCGAATTGACGCCAGAGCAAAAGGCGAAGTACGGCTCAGTCCCTCCTAACAGCTATGCCGGCGAGTGGAAGCACCAACAGCGCGCCAACATCCAAGATTTCTCCGCTGATGATATCGGCAAGGAGGTCATCTTCCGCGCCCGCATCCACCACCTCCGCAAGATGAGCTCCAAATTCGTGTTCTTCGTGTTCCGTCAGCAGCTCGCCACCATTCAGGGCGTCCTGATGGAGCACTCAGATATTTCCAAGTACATGCTGTACTGGGCAGAGCATCTCGAGGTTGAAAGCGTGGTCCTCGTCAAGGGCATCTTACAGGCTCCCAACTCAAAGCAGGGCGAGGTCACTGGAACCACCATCCACGACGTCGAAATCTCCGTGCATGCACTGCACGTCGAAGCGGAGATCTCCGACCATCTCCCCTTCAACGTATACGAAGCCGAAGTCACACAGGCCGACGTCGATGCTGAGCTTGCTCAGAACGACCACAAGGAGGGACACAACCGCGTCAGGATTGCAGACAGAACACGCCTGAACAACCGTATCATTGACCTACGGTCAACCGCATCGCAAGGTATCTTTCGCATCCAGTCTGGTATCTGCAATCTCTTCCGTCAAGCTTTAGACGAACAGGGCTTTATTGAGATTCACACACCCAAGCTGCAGGGTGGTGCCACCGAATCCGGCGCCAGTGTGTTCAAGGTCGAGTACTTCAGCCGTGGAGCCTTCCTTGCCCAGAGCCCTCAGTTGGCAAAGCAGATGGCTATTTCTGCAGACTTTGGCAAGGTTTATGAAATTGGTCCAGTGTTCCGTGCCGAAAACAGTAACACATACCGTCACTTGACGGAATACACTGGTCTGGATCTTGAGATGCAGATCGACGAACACTACCACGAAGTCCTTCGTGTTCTCGACCGCACGTTCAAGACCATCTTCAAGGGCATCTACGAGCGTTTCCGCCCTGAGATAGAGGTTGTGAAGAAGCACTTCCCCCACGAAGACTTGGTTTGGCTGGACCAGACCCCTATCATCCCATTCGCAGAGGGTGTGCGCATGTTGAACGAGTCAGGATGGAGGGACGACAACGGCAACCCTCTTGACGAGAATGAGGATTTGGGTACGAGAGACGAAGTGCAGTTGGGTCGTGTTATCAAGGAGAAGCTCGGCACTGACTACTATGTCCTGGACAAATTCCCAGCCAACGCGCGACCATTCTACGCCATGCAAGACCCGAACAACCCCGAGCTCACCAACTCGTTCGATATCTTCTGTCGTGGGCAGGAAATCCTCAGTGGCGGTCAGCGCATCCACGACTCCAGGCTGCTGTTGGACAAGATGTCCAAGCTCAAGATGGACCCTTCGACTATGGAAGAGTACATCCAGGGCTTCCAGTGGGGTGCACCACCTCACGGTGGTGGTGGTATCGGTCTGGAGCGTATTCTCATGCTCTTGTTGAACCTTGGAAACATCCGCCACGCTTCTATGTTCCCTCGTGATCCCAAGAGCCTGCCTGAGAAGCCAGTCGTCAAGCAGCTGCGCCATCCAGATGCGAGCACTATGCATCCTCCTTGGGAAGGACAAGATCGTGTCATGGCCAAGATCGACTTGCAACCCATCGAGAAGCTTATCGCCAATTATGGAGACGCGACCAACACATCGTGGCTCGAGCCTCGCACAGAGGTTTGGCGGGACCAGAACACTGGTGCGGCAGTCGGGTTCGTACCTCAGGATGGCTTTGCTATCACTGTCGGTGACCCGTTGTGTCACGAATCTCAGTACCTCAAGACCATGACTGGCTACCTGAAATACATCAAGAAGGAGCGCAACCTCAAGCCACTTTGGCTCCTGGTGGGTGCCCCCGTAGAAGAGGTCCTTGCTACAAAGTTCAACTGGCGAACATTCTCCGTCACTGGTGAGCAGCGAGTGGACCCGGCCCATAATCCTGCGGACAAGGATGCAGACGTACAGCGCAAGATTCGTCATGCCGAAAAGGAAGGCGTCAAGATCAGCGACTACTCTATTGGTACACCGCCACCACCAGAGGTCAAGAAGCAGGTCGATGCTCGTGTCGAAGACTGGTTGAAGGGCCGCAAGGGTCGTCAGGTACACTTGACCAACATCCACCCATGGCAGGACGAGGAGCACCGCCAGTACCATATTGCACATACTCCCGACGGCACAATTGCTGCCTTTGTCGCAATGGCACAGCTCTCACCCGACCATGGCTGGCAAGTGAAGTACTCGCTCGACTTCCCCAACGCCCCCTCAGGCTCCATCGAGTACATTGTCACGCACGCGCTCAAGGCCGTCGCCGCTTCTGGCGCTGAGTCTGTAACCTTCGGTGGAGGCGCCAGCTCCAAATTCACCCCGGGACACAATGTCAAGGGCACTCGCGTCAAGGTGCTTAGCCGCGCCTACCACGCCATTGCGACCGAGCTCAAGCTCACCAATAAGACCGAGTTCCGTGAGAAGCTTGGTGCCATTGATGACCCGAGCTACATCTGCTACCCGCCGCACGGGCTGGGCCCCATGGCAATCAAGGCTATCTTGAACTTCTTTGAGGACGACGACATGTAGTAGGAAAGATACAGGATGCAGGATTAGTGAAGCGCAGAGAGGGCATGATACCATCGGGGCGTTACGGCAGAATTTACGATTTGATGACTGCATGCTGGCCCTCTTCTCTTTGTCGATGCAGTGAGTCTAGCGGTGCTTCGTTTGGTTATCCATAGATGATATCTTTGTTCCCTAATACAATACCCCTTACGCTATGATCAAACCATGTCAAGCTTCATATGCCCGCGACTGTTGCCTGAGTGATGGTCTATTAAGCAGATGTTGAATATTTGAGAGTGATCAAGGTTGGATACTGACTCCCTTCGCAAGTGAAGTCTAAGAAGAAAACAACATCTCACTTCGTGGCCGTGGTGTATGAGGATTGTTCCCTTGGCCTACTAGGTCTTCATGTGAGGAGCACAAGCCAGCCAATCGCACAGCTCCCAACCCGCTTACTCATGCCAACGGCCGCTGAAATTCCATCCATGTTCTGAGGCTCACGGAACACCAGAACGGCATTCTGGCTTCTCCACAAAGTTGCATCACATCGGACCCTACAGCGACTCGATATCAATTCTGACCCCTGCTATGCGCAAGACTCGGACAAAGGCTCTTCCTGATCCGCAGCTTAGGACCACAGCCGAAAGCATCGTTCCATGACGGGGGAAATTCGGATTGCGGGGTGCGCCACGCCCAGCACCCGGGGTACCGAATTCTACTACCGTTGATTATGCGGCGCTGTGATTGGTCAAAATGAGCCTGCCCCACGACGACGACGGCTGGTCGACGTGTGGAGAGTCCGGTACGGGCCCTGGAGGTCGTCGGAAGCATGCTCGTCGCCAACAAGCTATCAGGAAGGAACAAGCTGTGGAGCGCCAGGTCTGGAGAAGCTTGGAGAAGGAGGCGTGAGGATATAAGACGGTGCGCATCGCCAGGTCTAGAGTGAAGAGCAAGAAATCGAGCTGCGCCGGTTACGTCAAAGAAGTGCCCGTTTCTGTTCAAAAGTCAACTCCTCTTCTGACTTGTTGTCCCTCGGTCCTTACACACCTACATCTCCTCACGACCGTTGCGATGTTCCTCACGGTGTTGCTCACGCCGTACACGCTCATCCTCTTCCCAGTCCTCTACTACATCTTGCCATACCTCCGCAACTGGCAGATCAAGGACATTCCTTCGCCATTCCCTGCTGCTTTCACCAACCTTTGGCTCCTCCTCCAGGCCCGACAAGGGAAGCGTTACCTGGCCGTAGACAACGCGCACAAGAAGTACGGAACACTGGTCAGGATCCAACCGCACCATGTCAGTATCGCCGACGCCGACGCGATCCCCGTCATCTACGGCCACGGCAACGGAACGCTGAAGAGGTAAGCTGCGGTTAAAAGTCAAGTAGAGAAGTGGTACTGACAGGTCTAACTCCCCTCCAGTGAATACTACGACGCCTTCGTCTCAATCCGCCGCGGCCTCTTCAACACGCGCGACCGCGCCGAACACACTCGCAAGCGCAAGACTGTTTCGCACACCTTCTCGGCCAAGTCGGTCCTCCAGTTCGAGCAGTACATCCACCACAACCTCGAGGAGCTGCAGAAGCAATGGGACCAGCGCGCCGCGTCCAAGCAGGGCGGCTGGTACCAGATGGATGCGCTGCACTGGCTAAACTATCTGGCTTTCGATGTCATTGGCGATTTGGCTTTCGGCGCGCCATTCGGTATGCTCGAGAAGGGTAGGGATTTTGCCGAAGTCAGGAAGACGCCGGACGCCGAGCCTACGTTTGCGCCTGCTATCGAGGTTTTGAACCGCAGGGGTGAGGTCTCTGGGTACGTTGGGCTGCTCCAGACATTGCACTTTCTCCAAGCCAACTTTAACGACTCTCAGGACGATCGGCATCCTTCCTCAGCTCAAGCCGTACGCGAAATACTTCCCCGACCCCTTCTTCAGCCAGGGCATGAAGGCCATCGAGAACCTCGCCGGCATCGCCGTAGCGCGCGTGAACGAGCGTCTTGCACGACCCGACACCGACCGCGTCGATCTGCTGGCACGGCTCATGGAAGGCCGCGACGAAAAGGGCAACAAGCTGGGCCGCGAAGAGCTGACAGCCGAAGCGCTAACCCAGCTCATCGCCGGCTCCGACACGACGTCCAACACGTCCTGCGCCCTGCTCTACCACTGTCTGCAGCACCGGGACGTCGTGCGCAAGCTGCAGCAGGAGCTCGACAAGGCGCTGCCGAGCGATGGAGTCCCCACCTTCGCAGCCGTCAAGGACCTGCCGTACCTCGACAGCGTCATCAAGGAGACGATGCGCATCCACAGCACTTCTTCCCTCGGCCTGCCTCGCATCATCCCCCCTGGTCCCGGTCTCACGCTCAGCGGACACCACTTCCCCCAGGGCACGGTCCTCTCCGTCCCAGCCTACACCATCCATCACTCCAAGGAGATCTGGGGTCCCGACGCAGACACATTCAGGCCAGAGCGTTGGGAGAAGGTCACCGAGAAGCAAAAGGCGGCTTTCATTCCTTTCAGTTACGGGCCGAGGGCGTGTGTGGGCAGGAATGTGGCTGAGATGGAGTTGGCGCTCATTGTGAGTACCATCTTCAGCCGGTACGAGTTTGAGTTGCGACAGGGCGAAATGAAGACAAGGGAGGGTTTCTTGAGGAAGCCGCTCGGTCTTGAGGTCGGCATGCGCAGGAGACAAAAGTAGTATCGCTGTAGCTGTAGGCAGAGAGGCTATTCACACTTGATTCTCTTCATGTATATTGTTTGGTAGCTACGAGAGTATACTGGCTCCGTACTACTTGTCTTCTCTATTGAACAACGCAAATGCCCCTATAATTCGATGAGCGCTTGCCTACCTATTGTATTCCTTGCTATCCATGCCATTACTCAGCCCCTTCCCGCAACGTTGCCGAGTCTGCTGCCAATCAGGGGCTCTCTAGCTTGTATGCTCGCAATTGACGGATCACTGCCGGTGTCTTTGCCCACTCCTTTTTCTCACCGTCCTTCATAACAACGACTTTCTGCCTCTTTTCCTCGACGATCAAGTCGGGACCTTTGAGCTTTGGCATGGGAGCCTTGACTGGAATCTCTGGCCACGTATCTTCCACTGTTTCTGTTTTCTTCACCAAATCGACGTATTTGAAGTCAAAAGCTTCAGGATGTCCTTCGTGTAGACTGGCCACATCGCCATCGAACATAGCAGACACCGAAGCTGCAACGGCAGAAAGAGACTGCAGGTGCTGCTGATGCGCTGTGACCCATCGCTTCAAAATCGCTTCGCGAATATTCCTGAGGCATCCAAGGTCGCCGTCCTCATACGCAATCCGAGCAATGTGTAGCACTCGTTCGATTCCCCGGAAGATTGAAGACGTCCAAGCTTGCCTGACAGCTGTCCCTAAAGCAAATCAGTATACCACAAGGGTTGGGATTTATGTAGACCAACTCAAACACTCAGGTGAATCCTGTTTATAGATGAGCCGTGCAAAGTCTTCAATCTTTCTGTATGCTGCTGCAAGCGCTGCCGCTCCGTTCACGTCCTGGCTGCTCTTTGGTGGTTCGTTACCGAAGGTCATCAAGGAAATCCACTGATTACGACGCATGCAGTAGAGGTCGTCCTTGGGGAGATCGGTGATGATCGAGACGAAATTGCGTTCCCGGTACGTGAAGAGCTCTGGACGAGGGGGGGAATGCAAAAAGACCCTTCCGATAGGGCGTAGGCTCAAGAAAGGTTCCAGAACAAAGAAGATCGCTGCGGTAGCCTCATCCGATTGCCAAAGCTGCCTGCACGAAGGTGCTGGTGTGACTGACAATCGCTTCAGAGCTGCTGGACTGGATTCGGACGGTGATGGTGAAATGACGTCCACAAACTTTCGAATGGTGTCCCGCAGTTGGTATAGTTCGAACTCTTCGTACGATCTACCGAACCCACTGACGCCCCTGATGTTTGATTGCGTGAGGGCAAAATTGACCTGAATATCCAAATGGCGGATGCGGCGTGCGGCTGGTCGACAGAGGATCTTGGTGGGCTCTTCAAAGATGTAGCAGGTATCTTCACGATCCCAACGCTTCCCGAATAGCTGTATGTATGTTGGCCAGATCCTAACCTCGAACTTGGGTTCGCCGTATATGAGCACGGCGGCCTCCTCATAGAACTGGCGACTAACGAACAACACTGCAGTATGCGGTGCATCGGGATGAGTGCGATATAGTCGTTCGTCCTTGATGACATTTGGGAACAGGTAGCGGAATATCATCAGCCGGAGCTCAGTCGGCAGGCGTGTGATGTAACAAGGAAGTGCTTCAGAGCCTTTCTGGTGTTCTTTACAAAAGTGGAATGACGGCGCGTACGGTGCGAGTCGATTGCATACATATCCGCATGCTGCAACGGCCTGGCACCGACCAGCTCTCCCGAAGTCGCCCAGTCCTCCGTACCACCGGTGTGACCTACATACGGGGAGCATGCCTTCGTCAAAAACGTGCGCCTTCCGGCTGCACGGCTTGCCCCCATACGTGTGGCCATTGCAGCGAGTAGACAGCGCAGTACTATGATGGTTGCAGTGTTCTTCGTGGTTACCATTGTCTTCAGACTCGTTATCAGATTCGGATTCGAAGTCGAAATCAGAGCCGCCATAAACACCAGGGTCGCCGCCGTAACAGCTGTCCGATTGATCGTCGGTGTAGTAAGAGCTGCTACGAGAGTTGAACGCATAGCTGGGCATGGGAGGTGCAGAGCTGGAAGGTGAGCTTGGGTTAGGGCTTGGAGGAGGGCTCGAAAGTGGAGTCGATGCTCTCCTGGCTTTGCTGCGTGTACCAACCATTGGCGAGGTGAGTGGTGAGGGAATAGAGGTGCTGTCCTGAGCGCAGTAACCCTGTCAGTCAACAATCCAGAGTAGGAAAGAAGCAATACACAATACACGTCGAAGCGGGCCATGACGTGCAGGATAGTGGGTGAGGAAGGAGCGGTCAATGGTAAACAACCATCTCGAGAAGGCAAGTTGTATGTCAGCACATTCAATGTCTTGCCATTAGTGGAAACTGCCGTGCGTTTATGGGCATCTGCCGCGCAGTTCTTGGACTTGTACCTGCTTTGCTTTGCACACTGCAAACGTGTTTGGCGCCAATGCTACCTCGTCGCTCACTCCTTCTGTGAAACCCTTCGCTAGCAACATTTTGTTCAATGCAATCATTACGCCATAACACCAGTTCAATTCCACTGCCCTTCGCTAGCCTCCTTCTTCTAACCATTTCCACACCTCTCCCAGGGCCTGTCGCTCAGTTGATGAAGTTGACGCAGAAGAAGTGCAGCAGCAAGCTCCCAAAGACAAAGTCGGCAAACGCGCGCTCGTGCGAGATGGACTCAAAGTCGGCCTTGTTCTCCGGGTTGGTCTGGATGCGCAGGGAGGCTGTGAGGACGAATTGGCCGACGCAGGCGCTGAAGCCGGACAGGAAGGCGTTGAAGGGCTTGGTCGCATGTCAGTCATTGCTGCTCGTCCTCGTCCACGTGCAAGTGTTCAGGACTCACAAAGTTGCCGACAAGCACGACGTAGAGGAATTGCAGGGCGCCAACCACGACGAGAAACAGCATGAAGCTATCCAGCAGCTTTGTGCGCTGTGTGGTGTTGTTGACATAGCGGTTCCATACGCCCTGCAGGATGTCTTGCGCGTCGTTGGACGACTTTGGTTTCGCGGCCGAGTAGGGTGTGCCGGGGACGGTCTGGGGGGCGGCTGTGCGTTGCTTGGGCGGCATTGTGGCGATGTGGCGAGCGAGAAGGCGGCGTCGAGGGCGATGGATGGAGTTGTCGTGTTTGGTGTTGAGCGGGAGCTTGAGCTACGTACGCACGTTGAGGCCACATTCAGGATCCTGGTCGGCGTCGGCACGGCGGACGAGCGAGAGCTCCCCGCAGAAACACCAAGCTAGGTGCATACCGTCCTCTGTCAGCTCCTTGCACCATTCCTCCCCCACCACCCCCTTTGACAACTCCACTGTAATTCCGCCGAAGCTTCAACGGCCCTCAAGCTTTCGACAACTGCCACACGATCCACAAAAACTCGACAAACACCATGGTAATCCTCTCCTAGAGCTCCCCTGTGGCTCCACACCCAATCAGACCGGCTCCATTGCACTCGTGCTAACTCTCTCGCCACCCCAGTCTCTCGCCAACACCGCACTCATCCTCGGTGCTCTCACCGCCGGCGGAGGCATCACAGGCTACATCCGCACCGGCTCTATCCCATCCATCGCCGCCGGCGTCACCGTCGGCCTGCTGTACATTTTCGGCGGCCTGCGCATCCAGAACCGCAACCCGTACGGTGTTGAGCTCGCCCTGCTTGCGTCGCTTGTCCTCGCCGGCAGCTCGATTCCCCGCGCCATCAAGTCGGGTAAGCCGCTGCCCATTGGCTTGAGCTTGTTGGCTACCTTTGGTCTGTATACGTTTGGTACTGCGTTTCAGCGGGGAAGCGCGAGGGTCTGAGGCGTGGCGATCTGTACGGGAACGATGGGAACGGGGAGAGGACGAGGCAGCATGCATGCTGCGTACCCGTAGGAATACAGCATTTCACGGATGAGTGTTCGGTATGATGTGCGTTTGCGTGCTACGGATTGCTATCGCTCGGCTCAGTGCCCGTCGCTCGCCTTGCCCAGTTGGAACGCCTCCCGCACAGCCTCGCCCAGCCGCCTGATGCCCTCGTCGATCTTCTCCGCCGGCGCCGCCGCGTACGTTGCGCGGAAGAACAGCGTATCGTGACTCTCCTCGTTGTCTGCGTAGAACCAGCTCCCCCGCATCACCAACGCGCCGTGATCAATCACCTGGAGGAAAATCTCCTGCTCAATCATCTCGATGCTCTTCCGCGGGTAATCAGGGTGCTTGGTGAAGTCGACCTGCATCCAGTGAAACATGCCCGCCATGGGGGGGTTCCAGCTCATGACCTCGCGGGGCAGATGTCTGGCGCAGGACGCGAGGATGGCGTCGCGCCGCTTGGTGTACTGGACGCGGATGTGCAGCAGCCAGTCGAGGTAGCCGGCGTGGCCCCAGTGTTCGTCGAGCAGCTTGAACAGCACCAGCTGCGAGATGCCCGAGGGGTTCTGCGTCGACACGTCGGCGTGCTTTTGGTACTTGTCTATCACTTCGGCCGAGGCCGTCAGCCACCCGACTCGCGAGCCTGGCGCTATCACCTTGGAGAAGGAGTCGAGCCGCATCACACGCCCGTCCGTGTCCATGGAGAGCAGACTGGGGACGAGGGAGTCGAGGAACTCGGCGTGCGACTTGGGGAGCGGCACGTCCGGGGCGTTGGGGCCGGTGTAGGGTTGCATTTGGAGGAAGTAATACGGTTCGTCTTCGATGATGTAGACGTCGTGTTTCTGGCACACTCTGTACAGTGCTCGCCGCCTCTCTGTGCTCTGTGTTGCGCCCGTGGGGTTCTGACCCGTGGGCACGGTGTAGAGGAGATGGGGCTTGCGGGCGCCTCGTGTGTTGACGTCCCAGTTGGATAGAATGGCGTCCATGGCTTCTGGGAGCAGGCCTTCGGCGTCCATGGGGACGCCGCAGACGCGCACACCCATTGGTCGTGCTGTCTCTACAGCTGCCGAGAAGGTGTACTCCTCCGACAGCATCACGTCGCCGGGCCTTGCTAGCAACCGCAGAGCCATGTCGAGTCCAGAGGTGCTTCCAATGCTCATGGTGCACCGCCAGTCCTCGTAGGGAGGGTCGTGCACCATCTCCGTATGCTCGGTGACCCAGCGCAGCATCTGTGCAGCTCCAGCACCCTGACCATAGTTGAAAGCAGTTGAAATGTCAAAGGTGGACTTGTTCTCTGCGAGGTCGTGTTTGCCTGCTGTGATGACGACACCTGACTTCTTGGTCTCCGCCTCAGAGAACATTCCAATGGCCGGTACCTTCATCGACAGCTCTTCGAATGGAAAGTACTCACTCGAGGGTAGTCCGCCGCCGAGAGAGATTATGCCTGGCGTGCTGAGGTACTTCGCTGCGTCCTTGAGGGAATTGCCTTTCCGCGTTTGAGCTTCATGACTAAAGTAGTCTGACGGGTACAAGTTAGCTTCTGTCTGCTCCTCCCGGTGCACTGTGGACATGTCAACATACGTTGCCAAGATTTCGCCTTGGGTTTGTGATCGTGTGATCGTAGTCTGAAGTTGGCTGTGTTGGCTGGAGCTGCAACTCCCCACTGAGCTTTGTCTGTCTTCTTTCGGCGCCCATGAATGTCATTGCTTTGTACGGGAGCAGTCAGAGGGTTAGGTAGGGTGACTCCGGTGGTGTCCGATACTGCCGAGACCTCCACAGCTGAAGGTGGTGCCATTGTTCGTGTTTGGGTTGCAGCCTCCAGTGTGTGATCGTCAAGGTCGTATCAATTAGCAGTAATGTGTGATATTCTTCGCCTTATCTTGCAAAGTATAGCAATGTCAGTTCAATAGAGTGTGTAGTACCAGAGGCGGCTGATGGGGTACGATACTCTTTATCACTCCTGCTCTTTCAAAGCAGTGCGCCCTGCACGCGTTTGAGACCCACGGCCCTGCATCATTCAGACCCGATTAGTAGCGGCTAGGTACGGATCAGACGAGCAAGGTCAAGCGATCCAGTAAGAGGAGCCACTAAGTGAATGCTCGTACTAGGTCCACGCCCTGTACACTCCGAGCTGCTCTCCGAACACTCCCATTGCACCACACTTGCGATAAGAAACGGCGACAAGGAAACCAAAGCCTGGTGTGCCTTGAAAATTGATCATTGTCGGAGGTGCACCTGCATCGACGTGGAATAAAGAAGACGTACGTATCACGTAAGACGTCTGACGTGCTGGGCCAATCGGTGGTTTTACAGGGTCATTCGTACCGCTGGGGAATACACGCCCGCAAACGCTCTAGACGATCAAAGCCGCAGTCAGCCGCGCTTGAGGAGCTGGCAGGGCGCATCAACCTGCTGCTCAAAACGAGTATTGATCAATTCATCCCAAGTCAGGAAGCACGCTTCCTGGTCGACTGGCAATGTCTCGTAGATCCATGGCATGCGAGAGTCTCCTTCCTGGCTTCTTCCAATCACCATGGACATTATCCGTTTCCATCACCTACTTCTCTACGTCGAGTCGTTACTTCCTTCGGATCTTGGTATAAAACGCAACACAAATGCCCAAAACAAACATAAGCGAGATTTTGACGCTCAAACCGGAGCGCTTCATGCAACCATATCGTGCAGCCTAGTCTTCATGTCCAGTCCTTGGGCAAGATGCCCTCTCTCTGTATGCATATGGCGTCGAAGATGGATCTCACATGAGCGTGCAGTTCTCCTCTTTGCCTTCTTTACCGTCCTTGCCCTCTTTCCCACCTTTTTTGAGTTTGCCTTTGTCGTCGCTCGTTGGCGCGTGTGTTTGGCCCGATGCAGCGGCCTGGATGATAGCGAGACGCTGCTTTGCTCTTTCATCTCCATGATCGGCGGCTTTGACGTACCAGACGTTCGCTCCTAGCGGGTCACGTCTGCATCCAATGCCCATCTCTGTAAAGTAACCGCAAGCATACTCAGCTTTGGGAAGACCTGTATCGTTTAGCGGATATGCTCGAGAAGCAAGTGTGCTGTAGGTAGACGTACCATGCTCTGCAGCCTTTTTGGCCCACTCATATGCCTCGTTTTCGTCCTTGTCCAACACGGGCTCGGCGCCAACCATGTACCATGCACAGAGATTCATCATGGCTTCGGGGATATCGGCTTGAGCAGCGCAATTGTAGTAATGCACCGAGAGAGCGGCATCTTTGGGACAACACAGCAGTCCGTGCTCGTACGCCTCTCCGAGCTTCAGGGCCGCCGATGGATGTCCCAATTCTGCGGCTTGTGTGAACAGCTGGACGGCGTAAATCTCGTCTTTGAAGATGTCGTCTCCGTAACCTGTTTCGTGCAAGAGGCCTAGCTCGTAGGGCGCATTGTTGTATTGGTAGTCGGCGGATTCGGAGGCGCGCTTGAGCCACTTGACGCCTTCCCTGTACTTGCCCTGGAGACCCATGTCACCTCTCAGACATGCAGAACCAAGTCGTGTTGCGGCTCCAGGGTGGTTCTTTGATGCTGCTGCACGGAAAAACTGCACGGCTTTGGCGTAATCTTTGCGGCATCCCCAGCCAAACTCGTAGCAAAGGGCAGCACGGTACCCCGACTCGGCGTGACCATGTTTGCTCGCGGCAATGAACAGTGGAAATGCGCGGTCGTAATCGGGCTTGTCCTTGTTGAACAAACCAGATGCATATCCATCGGCAAGGTAGTATTGCGCAAAGGGGTAGCTGCGATCGGCTAAACGCTGCAAGATCTGCCGTGCCTCCTTGAGCATGTCTGCAGGTGTCAGGCCGTGGTCGTCGTTGGTGGGACCCGATGCCGTGATCTCGCGTGCGACCTGGACCATGAACAAGGCAAACTCGTACTGGACCGGACTGTCCTGCGTCTTCTTGACGTTTGCTCTGTACATTTCCAGCGTCTTCTTGGTGTCGAGCAGCGATGCATTCTGTCCGACGGCGCCTCGCAGTTGCGAGTTTCCTATGTTTGCAGCTGGAGCGATCTGCTGGTTGTAGGGCAAGTTCAGCAGATCCACGTAGGACACAGGCCTGGCGTCTGGGGACCGGCGGTTCGCCGAGGCCTGTCGCTGGTAGTTGACCGGAGAGCCAGCGGGGGACGGAGGCCCACCCACGGAGAGACGTGGGGAATGTGTACGACCTTGGGCATTCAGCTCCGAGCCCAGGGTGTAGGCAGAGCTGGGTCGCACGTGTGTAGTGCGGGGTACTTGCAACGGCGAGCCAGTGGCGAAATCAAACGCGCTGGAGTGATTCGAGTCGGCGCCCGGCGATTGAACGGGGGAGTGGACGGTAGAGCGCGTTGGGTCGCGGGCCGGGTGTGTGGACAGTGGCGGGGTGGGCTGCGAGAAGTGGCCGGCCTGGTACTGTTCGGGCGGGGCGTAGACGGAGTCGGGCTCCTCTTGCATGTTTGCCATGTCTAGCTCTGCAGCGTGGGAATAGCGGCTGCGGTAGGAGCCGTCGCTGATGTGTAGCTGGCGGATGGGTGCGTCTCTGGCGATGACTTCGGAAGCTGCCGAGTCTCTGTGGCCTCCCAGGTCGGGTGTTTCTCTCGATGGTGTGCGCGAGTGGCCTCGGGAACTTGGTGTGAGAGACGAGCCAGAGTGCGGCGACTGGCGCCCCCCTGCCACTGTGTCGGGATGCTCGTCGATGCTGAAGGAGGGGATCGGCGGCCGGCGGATGTGGCTCGCTTCGGCATCTTCTTCGGGGGCATGTGGAGGTGGAATCGGCGGCAGACCCCGTGTGGGTGCTGCTGCTGTTGGGTCCACCATGGTCTGGCGGTGTGTTGTGTCTGTCGTGCTGCTGGCCAGCAGTGTGTCGTAGCTATGCACCGTAAAGCCGGCCGTGTCCGCAGCGGTGGGTCCAAGGTTTTGTGGAATCGCAAACGGGCGTCTGCTTCTGCTTCTGCGTGTGCGTGTGCGTGTGCGTGTGCGTGTGCATCTGCGTGCTGTCGTCTGCTGCGTGTCAGCGCCCAAGCTGTGGCGGCGTGGAATGTGCAGCGTATCGGCAGGCTGCAAGACATGCATGCGCCCGAACCCTGGATCGCGGCCGAGGGAACACTGACGCAGTACGTACAGCGGAGGAAACACGGCACTGGGAACGCAGATTCTACCACGAGAACTGACGTGAACTGACGTAACTGATGTGACTGACGTGAACTGACGTGAACTGACGTGAACTGACCTGAGTGACCCGAGTGACCTGAGTGACTTGAGTGACCTGACAGACCTGACAGACCTCAGTCAGACCTCGGGGGCGGAGACTGGGCGTCTCGCGGCGTACTATGTATGTCTCGAGTCGTGGCCGCTCAGGCTTCCCCACCATCAGCCGCGGCGAGGCAAGCACGACGGAGCAGGCAGACGTGATCCTTGAAGCCGCCCCACGCAAATGTGCTCCGCTCGAGTTCGCGCCAAAAGCACGGGCTGCTGAGGCCGCGGATACGAGCTGCTAGACAGCGCCCATGGTACAACACGCTCTACGGACTCGGTTGGTTCCGAGGCATGCTGGGTGGGAGAGGAGTAGTCACATGTACTGCTGGGCAGGTGCGCTAGAAGATAGAAGAACAGAATCCTCAACACGTTCAGCTACTGTACGTCATTCGCCATGGCCAGGGCTGGGGCTGCGGCTGGGGCTGGGCCAGAGGTTGGCAGCCACGGTCGAGGAATGCAATGCCTCACCCAGATGCATCTCCCTCCCAAGCCAGACGGCTGCAGGTCGCGAACGAATGCCACAGCCCCAGAAGGCCGTGCAAGCCGTGATCAAGTGGAAGCCTCGGTGGCCCTGCACTACGAAGTACCCTGAGGCTGGATGGAGGCCCTGCAGGACTAGACAGGCCAAGCGCGTGGCGCCATGGACCCTGACTTCACCAGATGGGTTTCGGCTTGCCAGAACAGACTGGCCACTCGACGCGCTTCTGCAGGGACAAAGGGGAAGGGGGTGGAAGGATTCTGGCGCAGTCTTCGTGTTTGTCCGGCTCCCATTCATCTAAAGAAGCCGTATCGGCTGTAGAGCTGGTCCTGGCACGGGCTCTCTGCAGCGCTGCTGAGCGTGGCTAGCCGCAGCGTTGCACAGCGGACGTTGGATTGCCTGTGCAGTGCATGATTCGTGCTGGGTCAGTGAGAGCCGAGGGAAAAGGAAAAAAAAAGGATCGTGGCAGCCCGCGGATCCAGGGGCCAGCGAGGGCCATGCGCAGCTGCATGCTCGCTTCTTCGGTGCAGCGGGGGTAGTGAACGGGTGGTGCTGCCTCAGGTTTGGCCATCCAGGCTGGAGGTCTTCAGCAGATCCGAGTCAGTCTAGGCTTCTGCCAATGTGCCGTGAAGACGTCCTACGAGGGCAGGCACGGTTGCCATCACGATCACGATGCTCGCAGTTGCTCAGGCTCCGAAGAGCCCTAGTGGCTAGCGGTGGTAAACAGCATCCAAAATAGCACGGCTGGCTGCTGCGAGTCGCCCGCGCCGCTGCTTCTGGCAAGGGGCATCTCGCCCCATCGTTCAGTTGACCTCGCAACTCCCGCCCCAGGGCTGCACCAGCACCAGCACCAGCACCAGCACCAGCTCTGAGCCCGGCTGCCCCGCCGTTTGCTGTTCTCCTCGGACCTCACTGTCCTTTTCGCGGTCGCTCGTTCGCTGCTGACCCACCACTTTCGCTGCACTTTCGCTGCACCTTCGCTGAAACCCCCTTCCTTGCCTCCTGCACGCTGCACCTGCCCGGGCTCCCACATCGACCCCCGTGCTTGTTGCCCCCACAGCACCACCACCAGCCAGCACCAGTCAGCACCACCACCACCACCACCACCACCACCACCACCAACGTCACGGCCGCCCCTCTCCACCCGCTCGCTCGCTCAGCAACCACACGGGAGAGCGGCTCTTCTCGTGCCGTATTCCTCCACCGCGGCCCTTGCTGGCCTAACGCGACTGGGCCGTGTCACGCTGGGCAAGATTGCATTCCTCGACAATGTCTCTGCCGCAGCGACCAGACGGGCAGCGGCGTGCCTCGCGCGAACCAACAGCGCACCGCCGCCGCCGCACTTCGGACGCCGAAAACACGCGTTCGCACGACCGTACGCCCAGCCATAGCAAGAGCGGCGCCCACAGCTACGCCCGCCCGCTCCCCTCGCCAGGCACTCCCGTCCCCATGGACCGCGACCCCATCATGCGCAGCCAGCAGTCGACCCCTGCCCACGACCTGGGCCGGAAGCGCAGTCTGATCCGCCCAGAGCGTCGCCGCGTCGATCCCAACGATCCCAACTACCACTACCGCAAGCACGCCCAGAGGATGAACGTCCAGCCCTCGACCACCGGCAACGACCCCATCATGGAAGACGCCCTCGAGGCCGAGACCGTCAGCTCAGACAGCACCGACCTGAAGCCCCCGCACATGCGCAATGCTTCTGGCGGCGGCTACAACGACAAGCAAGCACCCCTGGACGACGAGTCGCCCCGTGCCGCGCCCAGGCTGACACGGAGCAAGACGATGGAGAACCTGGAGAAGCAGCGCCAGAAGGAAAAGGACAAGATGCGTCCGCCAAGCTTGTGGAACGTCTACTGTGCCATCATCACCTTCTGGTGTCCCAATGCCGTTCTCAAGTGCTTTGGCAAGCCCCAAAAGGCGCAGCAGCGTGCTTGGAGAGAAAAGGTCGGCCTGGTCAGCATCATTCTGATGATCTGCGCCGTCGTCGGTTACCTTACCTTCGGCTTCACGGAGACGGTTTGTCCATCGGGCGGCAGTGTTCGCCAGCGAGTCAACAGGGTCGGTGGAGGATACATGATCATTCACGGCAGAGCATACGACCTAGCGCAATCCACCCACCCCCTCGCCCGTGGCGTTCCTGCAGGCGCCAACGTTCTCTTCGATCTTCCCGAGAAGCATTCCGGACAAGACGGCAGCTTCCTCTTCCAGAACGTCAATGGCGCTTGCAAGGGTCTCATCACACCCAAAGACAATTCTGGCATCCCCGAGACAAACGGCAACCTGGGCTGGTATTTCCCTTGCCGTACCTTCAACCAGGATGGCTCCACCAAGCCCAACACCACTTTCCTCGAGTACAACGGCTACCAGTGCCACACCTCGGACAACGCTCGCAAGGCCTTCTATGGCCTGAGGAATGCCGGAGACGTCTACTTCACCTGGGACGATATCCGCAACAGTTCCCGTAACCTCATGGTCTGGGGCGGAGACGTCTTGGACCTGACACTGCTCGATTGGTTCAACAGCACCCAAGTGAACGTCCCGACCATTTTCGGCGAGATCAAGGACAACCCCGCCGTGCGCGGAGTCGATGTCACTCGCGCGTACTCTTCTAGCTACGAGAAGCAGGTGGCGCGCTGCTTCACTGAGATTATCAAGGTTGGCTCCATTGACACCGAGAGCATTGGCTGCATCGCGTCCAAAATCGTTCTCTACGTCTCGCTGGTCTTCATTCTCGCTGTCGTCATCGCAAAGTTCGTTCTCGCGCTGACCTTCCAATGGTTCCTCAGCCGAAAGTTTGGTGCTGATAAGACTTCCACGGCCAAGGCAGACTCCAAAGAAAGGAAGCAGCAGATTGAGGAATGGAGTGACGACATCTACCGACCACCGCCGCGACTCGCAGACCCTGCTGCTGGACCTGACCGTTCGAGCAAGCGTGGCAGCACCTTCCTACCGTCCACCTCCAGATTCACCAGTCCTTACGCCATGGAGAAGTCGGCCAAGACGCGAGCACCGCCAACCACGATGACCAGCCAGAGTGCAGGTTCTCGCCTGCTTTCGTCCAACAGCGGCATGTACAGGCAACTGAACGCAAGCCAGGGCACGCTGCCTACGACCCATCTCGACAGCAAGAACCAAGGCCAATCTCGATCAAGCCTGCTTCTCTCCGGCTCAACCGAACAGAACCGTTATTCCAGTGTCATGGGCGAGGAAGGGCCTGGCCCATCCGGCTTCATCCACGAAGCCGTTGTGCCTCAGCCTCCCTCTGAGTGGCAGCCGTTTGGCTATCCCCTGGCCCACTCCATCTGTTTGGTGACGGCCTATTCCGAGGGCGCCGAAGGCCTGCGCACCACGTTGGACTCGATTGCCACGACCGATTACCCAAACAGCCACAAGCTGATCCTGGTCATTTGCGACGGCATGATCAAGGGTCAGGGTGAAGACCTGACTACGCCTGAAATCTGTCTGGGCATGATGAAGGACCACGCAGTCCTGCCTCACGAAGTCCAAGCATTCTCCTACGTTGCCGTCGCCAGCGGCTCGAAGCGTCACAACATGGCCAAGATCTACTCCGGTTTCTACGACTACGGTGAAGACTCTCGTCTCCCCTCGGACAAGCAGCAACGTGTTCCCATGATGGTGGTCGTCAAGTGTGGCACCCCCGATGAGGCCACCAAGTCCAAGGCTGGCAACCGTGGAAAGCGCGACAGTCAGATCATCCTCATGTCGTTCCTGCAAAAGGTCATGTTCGACGAGCGTATGACGGAGCTCGAGTTTGAGATGTTCAACGGTATCTGGAAGATTACCGGCATTTCACCAGACTTCTACGAGATTGTGCTGATGGTGGACGCCGACACAAAGGTCTTCCCGGATAGCTTGACTTACATGGTATCCGCCATGGTCAAGGACCCAGAGATTATGGGTCTCTGTGGTGAGACGAAGATTGCCAACAAGAGACAATCGTGGGTCTCGATGATCCAGGTGTTTGAGTGAGTTTCCCTTTGGACGTTGGACGATTGTGCCACTGACAGCAGCAGATACTTCATCTCGCATCACCTGGCCAAGTCGTTCGAATCGGTATTTGGTGGTGTCACTTGTCTTCCCGGATGCTTCTGCATGTACCGCATCAAGGCTCCCAAAGGTGGCCAGAATTACTGGGTCCCAATTCTGGCTAACCCTGATGTTGTCGAGCACTACTCGGAGAACGTGGTCGATACGTTGCACAAGAAGAACCTGCTGCTGCTAGGCGAGGACCGGTACCTGTCGACACTGATGCTCAAGACGTTCCCCAAGCGAAAGCAGGTTTTCGTACCCCAAGCTGTTTGCAAAACCACGGTACCGGACGAGTTCAAGGTCTTGCTGTCGCAACGTAGGCGATGGATCAATAGCACAGTCCACAACCTGATGGAGCTGGTGCTAGTGCGGGATCTGTGCGGCACCTTCTGCTTCAGCATGCAGTTTGTCGTGTTCATTGAGCTGATCGGCACCCTGGTTCTACCGGCCGCCATTGCCTTTACCTTCTACCTGGGTAAGGCTTCGTACGCGAGGATGGAATGGTGTAGAGTGCTGACACTTTCTAGTTGCCATCGCCATCAAAGCAGCCGTTCTCCACACGGCGGCACCCGTCATCCCCCTTATCCTTCTTGCGCTCATTTTGGGACTGCCAGCGCTTCTGATTGTCATGACGGCTCACAGCTGGTCTTATGTTGCGTGGATGTTTGTTTACCTGCTGTCCCTTCCGATATGGAACTTTGTTCTTCCCACGTACGCGTTCTGGAAGTTTGATGATTTCAGCTGGGGCGACACACGGAAGACGTCGGGCGAGAAGACGAAGAAGGCGGGTCTGGAGTATGAAGGCGAATTCGACAGCAGCAAGATCACGATGCGAAGATGGCACGACTTTGAAGCAGGTAAGGCGCACCCTCTTCCCCTGACGATGTTTGTCACTAATGTTGAGCGCCCACAGAGCGGAGACTTAAGACACCTGGTGGCGGGTGGTCACAGACGACGTCGGCTGGGTGGCCGCAGCAGCAGCAGCAGCAGCAGCAGCAGGGATACGAGACGTACTATGACAATTGATTTTCGCATGACGGCGTTGCTTGGGAAGGAGAGCCGTGCTGTCGCCTGGGCGGGGAGCTAAAGGACTGCACCTTGTACCACATTTCTTCTCACAGCATGGCTAGGATGGTCGGATGCATGCTCACGCCATGGTGGTCCTTGTAGATTTGGGAAGGGGTCGGTACAGAGGCCCTCTAGACTAATTGTAGACATTAATTCATCTATCTATTCATTCATCCATTTTTCATTCATCCATTCATTCATCCGTCTATTTGTTTGTGTATTTAATTATTCATTTATGAATTCATCTATCCATTCATTCCTCTATTACTTGATCCATCCATCCATTCATTCATCTATTACTTCATCCATCCATGCAGCGTTGAAGCTCGCGCGAATAAGACGAGGGAGGTAGCTTGTTGCATGTCACGCTTTTACCCTGACACTGCCGTCTCCCCTGTGCACAGAGGGCGTTGTGTCGTGCCAGCGACTGTGTGCACGGCATACTCGTGCGAACCTTGGCTCGAGGTCCCCCGTCACACACAGCAACGGAGCGTGGGCGGCAGGCAGGCCGGTGCTGCTCTCGTGCCCTGTCTGGGACCGCATGTGGACTGACATTATCTCGTCTCGCTTGCTGACACCCTGACACGGGCGCAGGACGCCCAAAGCGGGCGTGGAGCCACAGGGGCGGTTTGGGCGCGCTGGCGAGTAGGCTCCGAGTGATTCGCTCCACGCATGAAGCTGTGCGACGTCGCCAGCTCGCAGGACCCGCAGAGGGTTGAACGTTGTCGTGTTGTGTTGGCAGGGCCATGTGAGCTGTAGCACAGACACAGACCCCCGCCTTTGCTGGTTGGAGAAAAACGGTTGTGCAACTGCACGCCTGGAAGCACGCTGTGCCGGCCGCTCAGGCCTGGCTGACAGACAGTGGGCGACAGGCGGTCGCTGGCTTCTGCACAGCGACGAGCACAGCTGCTGCAGGGGGGGCGAGGACGTGGAGAGGGGTGTGTTTGTGTGCGCCAAAGGCATCTTGGGCACCAAGACAGCATAGCATGCATTGCCGGTGTTGGGGAGATGGGCGTGTTTGCTCGACGCAATAGCGCGCCTCGCGAACCACAGCCTTCACAGCAGCATCGGCGTGAGGAGCGAGGAGCGAGGAGCGAAAAGCGAGGCCAAGGGTGAGTGAGCGGCCCCTTTGCTGCAGGACCCCAATAGTGCCGCGCAACGAGGGCACCCGGCATGGAGACCC
Organism: Ascochyta rabiei; assembly: GCF_004011695.2. Classification (NCBI taxonomy): domain Eukaryota; kingdom Fungi; phylum Ascomycota; class Dothideomycetes; order Pleosporales; family Didymellaceae; genus Ascochyta; species Ascochyta rabiei. The sequence continues at coordinate 1,721,131 of NC_082407.1, forward strand.
CACCGTGCGCTCAATACTGCAACGCAGCTACGGCAGTCTTCTCGCCTGCAGCTCCCGTGCGTGCAGATGTGCAGGCGAGCAGGACACGAGTCGGCGTGCTCGCTGCTCGGCGTGGTCAGCGTGTGGTTCGGTGTTCCTTACATAGCGCCTGCGTCCACATTGAGTTGTGTCTGGTGTGTCTGGGTGAACGCACGTCGTCCAGTAGCAGCTGCCTCGACCCCACGCTGCCCACGCTGCCAGAGCGATCTGCCGCGCCGCCCACTAGGCGACTGACGGACGGACGGACGGACTGACTGACTGACTGACTGCTGCCGTTCGCACCGCCGCCGCCGCCGCCGCCGACAGTGCACAGTGCGCCCATCCGCCCTGCTCGCGCCCCAGCTCCTGTCCCAGTGCCTCTGCGACGCATCCTGGCTGGCCGACACACCGACAGCGGGCTGCCATGACCAGCCCGCACTCCTCGCTGCCACACGACGACGAGCACCACCTCACGGCCGCGCCACCCAACGACGTCACCCTGAGTTCTCTGGCCGACGCAGACACGGGCGCGGGCCCAGCCACAGACTCGAGCCCAAGCCCAAGCCCAGGCTCAAGCTCAAGCTCAAGCTCCAGCTCCTCGACGTCCTCCAACGCACTCGCTGCCACAGCGACACTCGCCACGCTGTCGGACAGCAGGCCGCTCGCCAGCCACGCAGAAGATGAAGTCGGCGACGACGACGACGACGACGACGACGACGACGACGACGACGACGAGAGCGGGGGCATATCCTTAGCACACTTGACCGCAACCTGGGCCGCACAGCCTGCGCCGTCTCCCCCGCCTGCCCTGCTCTCCCACGCCCTGAGCTCCGCAGGCAGCCACCTGCACGCCGCCATGGCCCACTTCCACGCCTTCGCACTCGCTCACGACACAGTGCCCCCGCCGACCAGCGACATGACCTCGTTCCACATCAGCAACGTCCACCTGCCCCCGCCCCCGCCCCCGCCCCTGCCCCCGCCCCCACCCTACCTGGGCCACCTGTCGAGCTCCGAGTCCTCGCTCGAGCCCCCGCCCACCCACTACGAGGCCCATCTCAGCATCAGAGACAAGGCCCAATTCGTCCCCATCACCTCCTTCTTCCACTACCTGACCCCGGAGAAGCCCACCGTGCCTGGGCTCGACCTCGTCCACGTCCCAGACGTCATCACGCGGGACGACCTGCAGGGCGACAAGTACGACTTCCAGGCCATCGACTGGACCATACGCAATACCACAAGATCTTCAGTACGAAGCAGACGCAGAGAATGCGAAGAGGGGAGGTTGTCGCCCAGCCTGAAGGAGACGCGCATGGTAGGCAAGCCGTCCAGCCGATGCTGGCCCAACACTGACGCAGACCAGCAGTGGACCCCTCCAATCCCCAGCACGGACAACTTCTTCTCATTTCGAAGAAACACGACTTCGCATCGTGCTTACTTTCCCCACTTTCAGCTCCGGAACGTCCTGGCGGCCACCTCCAGGAACGACGTCTTCTACGCCGCAGGCCACAAGGTCTTCCGCACCGACGCCGAGGGCTCGCCTGCCGAAGCCATCATAGACCTGAGCAAGAAGCTAGCCCTAAACGGTTCCATCACCACGATCGCGACGCTCAACGACGTCTTGATAGCAGGTGCTTTCGAAGGCGAGTATGCCATCACCGACCTGTCGTCCACAACAGACACGCCTTGCACTTTCGGCCGCACGTCAGACTTCACCTCGGATGCCAAGTCGAAGATTGTGAACCACCTGCACCTTTTCGAATCCCGGACCACAAATCACCCCCAGGGTGTCCTATGCTCCAACGACCACCGACTGCGCATACTCGACTGCGCGACCAACACCTTCACGCACAACTTCCACTACTCAGCTGCCGTCAACTGTTCGGCCACCAGCCCCAATGGTAGAATGCGTGTGGTAGTGGGCGACTTCCAAGAAACGCTCATTACGAATGCCGAAACAGGACGGCCTTTTGAGTCGCTCACGACTCACACCGACGATGCCTTTGCGTGCGCCTGGGCAGATGACGGTATCCACGTCGCGACCGCAGCCCAAGACTCCACCATTGTCGTCTGGGACGCCCGATATTGGGCCAAGCCCCTTACGGTCCTTACGAGCGAGCTCAGTATTCCCCGCGCTCTGCGCTTCTCACCGATCGGCTCAGGGCCACGAGTCCTCATCGCCGCCGAAGCAGACGACTACGTCAACATCATCAACGCGCAGACATTTGAATCGAAACAGGTGTTCGACTTCTTTGGCCCGCTTGGTGGCGTGACGTTTACGCCCGACGGCCAGTCTCTGTTCATCGCCAACGGGGAACGCAGATTCGGCGGCATCATCGAGCTCGAGCGCACAGGCTGGGCCGAGCCAACCGCGAGACGGCGATCGTTTGACAACGGCCGCGACGAGCTGATGACGGACTGGGCGAGCGACGACGGCCTCGAAAACTGGGGCCGGTCGCATTCGGGCCCGCTGGAACGGCAGCGGAGAGGAGTCGATATGAGCCAGCTTGTCGTATGACGGCGGCTTTGTAGATGTCACAAAAGATGAAAATTTCTCGCCCCCTCTTTGGTAAGCGTATTGGAGGAATTAATCTCAAAGCATGATGGATATTTTTTTTCCTTTTTTTTTTTTTTTTTCAACGGCGTTTATAGAGGCGGGCAGGCACATGTTCTGACCAATTTTTTTATTCTTTCTCATCTATATATAATAGCTTTACACACGACATGAACGAACTGGCACTGGCATTGGCATTGGCACTGGCACTGGCACTGGGATTGGCACTGGACTTTTGACTTTGTACGTTTGAACTGGGAGATACCACACACAGCATCATCTATGGACCGGCATTGCGACGGGTGTCGAGACGAGTATTACAATCCAGCATTTTCCCCCTCACTTTCTCCGTGTTTCATCTCCCTCCCCTCCTCACCGCTATCCTCTTCTTCCTGTCTGTCGTGTGTAAACTTGGATCTCGCCATTCTCGGCTTCGTCATACTTCTTCACTGCACCCTTCTTGCCGGTTGTCGTTCACCTCGCGCTCCTCCTCTACAGCTGAACTGAGCTGAGCTGAGCTGATGCCAACACCTGCCCTACCATACCATACTATACTATACCATACCATACCATACCATACCATACCGTACCATACCATACCATGCCATACCATGCCATACCAACGCTAACCGCCTACGTGCACTAGCTCGATCGTTGCCTCTGTTCTTGTAGAGACAAGTCTACAAAGCAGACGACTGGGACGTTGTTTCCTCGTTTTGTTTCATGATGATTTATGACGTTCTGTTCTACGATGTTCTGTGGAGTGTACAGCTATCGATAGGAAAGGAGGGACGAGGCCTGCTAGCGTGATTGCAGAGCCAGCTCGCTTGGTGGCCGTGCTGAAGGACCAGCACAGCTCTTGAGGTTGCAGATGGGCTGGTGATGTGTTGGTTTGTTTCACCCTGTGTCTGTTTGCTTGTTGGTGGTTCAATGCGTGCCCAGTTTGGAAAACGCAGTATCTTGGGGATGAAGAAGATGAAGAAGATGATAAGAGCCAGGCTATGGCCGGGAGATTACGTTTCATTCATTCGCATAAAAGAGCAGGTCTACATGATGTCGCACTTGGTAGGCAGCCCGCAAGGCCCCTCGCCATCCTTCTTCTCCTGAGGACCTGTAGGCTGCTCAGGCACCCTCTGTGTGGTTGGCTCCTTCGCACCGTTTGCTGTTGTGTTTTCTGTTTCTGTTTGTTTTTGTGTTGTAGTGTTTGGCGTCGTGGTATACGCTGGCGCCGCTGCCTTCTTCTCGCTGCCATCTAGTCACGGGTGCGCCTTGGCAACAGCCTCGTAGAAGGCCTTGCCCTGGGCTGTCGCAACGCTGAGCTCGAGAGCACTGGGCTGGCGCGAGCCGTCGCCACCGGAGAAGGTACCTGCGCCCCAGGGCGAACCGCCGTGGATCTCCTCAAGGTTGGAGAGCTGGGCGAATGCCGTCTTGTAGCCGAGCGGGACGTAGATGAAACCGTGGTGTGCCAAGGTCGACATGGCAGCAATTGCTGTGCTCTCCTGACCACCACCCTGGGTGCCTGTGGAGATGAAGATTCCGGCGTATTTGCCCCAGAAGCTCCCTTGTTGCCATTGCTTGCCAGTGCTGTCCCAGAAAGCCTTGAACTGGGCTGGGAAGTTGCCGTAACGGGTGGGAATACCGAAGAGGACACCGTCAAAGCCCTCGAGGTCGGCGGGGTTGTTCAGGGTAGCGATGTCGGTGGGCTTGGGCGGGGCGTACATCTTCTGGAGGACCTCGTCCGAGAGAGTCTCGGGGACCTGGAAGAGTGTAGCATCACCGCCGGCTTCGCGGATGCCCTTCAGCTCAGCTTCAGCCTGTGGAGGTGACGTTAGCAAGATGTGAGAGATGGTTGGCTACACAGCAACAACATACCAATGTCTTGACATGGCCGTACATGGAGTAGTAGACGATAGCGATCTTGGGAGCCATTGCGAAGGATTGGGGGTATCAAGTGCAGGAAGGACGAGGTGGAGAGCTGATCGAGGTGAAAGAAGGGCGGCTGCTGGCTTTATATAGGAGCGTCAACCCCATGCGAGAACGTTCCAGGCCGAGCCAATAAGACCGAGGGCAGCAGCTCGACCATAGCAACGCAGTGCTCTGGGTTTGATCCTATCGATGCCAGTGCTCGGTTTTCCGATCGTGGTCAAGCTTCTCGACGAGCTGCATTAGCGCCCCCAGATGTGGGGCTGAGGTCGATTACAAAAGGCTGACATGCAAGTTGGCAACTCTATCAGGGATTGCGCGACTTGCTTACCTTGCGACACAGCGACTGCGGCACTCTTTCCGTCCCTGGTTGTCGTGCCTTTGTGTTTGACCACGATTGGCAAGGTGTTGATAAGCGGGTCGTGTCCGGGAGAGAGAAGCTTCCGATCCGCATGCAGCTCACAGCGTGCTCCGTAAGCATAAGCATGCAAGATTGTGCATGGACCTAACGCGTTCGGTACTAAGGCTTTCGGCAATGGCGGGGTCATCAATTGGCGAGGAAACGGTCGACTGCACATACATCGACAGCCTTACGGCAGCTTCTGTTCTATCTCGTCGCGTCGTAAATTCAAACCGCACCAAGCTGTACGCTCTCAGGCTCATGCATCACTTGAGAAGCTTCGGTCAGCTTCAGGGCTCATGCAAACATCAAGCATTGGCAAGATTGGTGAGAGTCGCAAGTAATACATGGTCGTATGTCTAAGTGAACGCTAGAATGCTAGAAGGGTACAACTTCCCGTTGTCCCATGCGTACGCCTGACCGAGAAAAAGATAATAAAAGTGTACAGATACTTTTTTGTTTTGTATGCCGGTGGCTCTTTGGCCTGGTATCATCCAGGCTCGCTGCCTGTTCGCATATGGAGTCGTTAAAGTCGTAATGTTGCAAATCGCGATAGGGTACAGAAGAAGAGAAGTAAAGTCGTCCGTCATCGATCGGTCCACGATCAAGTTGAAATGGAATGTAGCCTCCTGCGGACGCCAGCAAGGAACTCGTCTTCTTCGATGCGCTGGAATGGGCCCTCCGCCTCTTTCTCGTAGAGGCCGGTGCTTCCGTATGGGCCCTTGCCGCTGAATTCGACATTCGCCGGCCAGAGTCCGTCGGTGACGGCTTGCGCCAGAGCAAAGTCGCCGTGGACGGAGCCAAATCCGGGCTCAAAGATACAATCTGCAAAGAAAAGCTCCACATACAGCTCCCGAGGGATGGCGCTCTTAGCACGTCGCTGGACCAAGGCACGAGCCTGTTGCAGCAACTTCTGTAATGCATCTGTGGCCTCCTGAGTCGAGCGCCCGTGCTCGTGGCCACACAGGTGAAGCGCGCGCACCTGCATGTCGCCCCTGAACCTAGCCTCTTCATGAGAGAAGAGATCGGCGCACACAGATGGAAGAGATATGGACAGAGTCTCAAGCTTGGGGCAGTTGCGGAAGGTCTCGCAAAGGTGCTCACTATCGCTTGGCGATCCAGGGTGAGGGTGCCAAAAGCCATCCTGCGACCTTGGGCTGTGCTCGAGTACCCGAAGTGTCTTACGAGATGCCTTGACAACAGCCATAACCCCATCAATAGTGATGGTAGAGATACAAGTCACGTGGAACTCCTCAAGCTGAGTAGCAGTCCGAGCAATCGCAAAGAGATCGTCATCGGTGATCGGCATGAAGGTGGTATCACCAAAGATCTTCAGCCGCCTCAATTGGCCGAAATTGACGGACTGCAGCGCCCGAAGGTCGATCTGGTTCTCCTTCTCTGCGGCCTGCTGTGAAGTCGGATCGATGCATTGGAGCTCCAATGACTCAATTGGCTTGCCGCATCCAGTCAAGAGGGTCCGCCACGAGAGTGCGTCAAGGTGCCTAACAGTAGTCCATGGGACGGACAGGGACGTGAGATTGGTGCAGTTTTTGAGAGATTCGAAGATCATGCGGTTCGTCTCAGCAGTGTAGAAACCATGGAACCACATGCGCTTGATCTTGGAGGCCAACTCCGGGAAATCGTTGAAGTTCCTCACCGTCTGCCTCAGGGAGGCAAAGGGGTCGCGGTAAACAGCCGTGCCGATGGGACGGTCAATGAGCTCATACAAGGGATAGCTTGATCGTCGGTTGGACAGCTCTGCCCATCGCTGCATGTTGTCAGAATGCGTCTCTTATCGGAGACTGCGTCATGCTTACCTCTCCTCCCTTCCAGCGGCGGATGTACACATTCTTGAGGGCGTATTCCAGGGCCCACTCGTGCCATTGCCAGCAGACGGTTCGAATGGCAGTAATGGCATCCCACTTGAGCATCTCTGGAGGGACGGGGCCTCTCACATAGCGCTGGAGAGTCGGCTTCTGGAGCGGCAGAGGGGCCTGAGACAATCCAAAGGTGTAGGTAGGGCCATCACGAACATTAGCTTCGGCAACCTCTTCGAGGATCTTGGAGAGGATTTCGAACGGGAGCTCCTTGATTTGCATTGAATTATCGATGACGCGTAGGTGCTTATCCGGGGTTCTCGACGATACGAAAGTAAGCTGTAGGTGGTTGCCTTTTTTTTTGGTGGCGATGTGGTATTGCGTCGTAAGTAAGTCGTACGTAGGTAAGTCGTAGGTGAATCGAGATGGGCTTGGCTTAGTCGGGAGGTCTGGACTTCAAGTGAAGGTGGGAAGTTGTCTCTTATAGTCGTAACACCCCTCCCTCGTCAGAGCTGCAGGGTTTTATTAACAAAGGGCACCGTGGTACGTTGTTAGTCAAGAGTCAAGAGTTTCCCCAGCTCCATGCAGCAGCGCCAACTGCTCGGACGCCGGGTAACAGAGTGGATCAGGACTAAAAGGATCATTCTGGCACAAGCCATGAATGACACAAATTGACCAATAAGGTAGGAAATTTGCAGTAGCACGCGCATGCTTCCGCGACGGGTAGGCGTTGGAGAGCCTGGTTGCCTCTGCCATGAATGGATTTCTGTGATGTAAGAGTTTGCCAAGCGCTTCTTTCCCCGGGCTGGGCAAGCAAAATCAGCGACGCAGCCATCACGTGAAGCAGGTCACAAGGTCATCTCGCAATTTCGAAGGGGTAACAGATTGGTCTTTCTGACACATCGAAATCCTTCCGCGAGTACTCCGACCACCGTTGCTCATCCTCGTGCCTGCTCAGCGCTTTGCAGCTGGCGCCCGCTTGCGACCGGCCTGCAGCGTTGAACGTTGCAAAGCACGACGCTGGTGCTGCCGCTGCATGCCGCCTGCCCTTTCGGTCGCCCTTGAGGCTTTGCACCTCTCATCGCGACGCTGGGAAAGGAATGTGCGGAACAGGTGGCTGGCTCGACCCTTCTTGCACGCACCTGGTCGCACAGCTTCAAGACGATTGCACATTTCCGCATCTCCTGGCGCCTGCAACTGCCTGTGTCGCCATCGATATCAGGTCTCACACCTTCGATTTCGTCAACTGTCGCCATAGGGTCTCATACAACGCATCCGTCCGTCCATCGTTCTTGCATACGAAGATACCTAGCCTTTGCCAATCGAACTGCCAATTGCAGACTTGACAGCGCTGTAGTCCTTAGTTATTGAACACTGCACCTCCCCAAGCTATGTCAAGGAACATGCCGAAGCCACGACGGCACCCAAGTCTTCGTCTGCTGAGGTGGACCTCAGCGCAGAATTTTCACGATGTCTTCAAGCCATCCTGCTGAGACGCGTCTTCAGTGTTTGCATGAAAACAAGCTTAGCTTGCAGCAGCTTTGTCTTCGAAACAGCTTCTTTGGTAGTCTCTTACGTTTTCGAACCTTCCCCGCCATGCGACCCTCGTGTCTCCACACCCATCGTTGACGGTTCGGGAACTATCTTAGCTCGGGATGCCAGCCGAACACACCGCAAAGACTCTTTCCTGCAGCCCAGCTGCAAGGTTCGCCTGAACACTAGTCAGAATGAAGTGCTGGACAGAAGTCCATTCTCGCACCGATGTGTGCAGGTCCTATGCGTCGTGCCTATCACTGCGCACCTTCGCTCCTTTGATGAAGTTGGACGAAGCCGCAGCTGGGTTATTTTGAGATCAACAACACTTGGCCCGGCTTCCACGGGCTAATAGATACGCTACCCCACAAAGATCTCTGACCCCTGACATGGTTGACTTTTGCCTCCTGCAAAGCGTAAGGCTCAAACACAATCTATCGCACGCACTTGCCAAAACCGTCAGGCTTAAGCTCTCGGGGATCGCCTGCTCGTCCGGAGATGCAATCTGATCCATGGGATGGTCACGAGGCTGGATATATGACACATCGGCTCAGCCACTAGGCGTCGCAACACTAGTGAAGGCATCGTGACCTGCTTCTTTTCGCCTCGACGTCCAAGCATCGTGAAATTTGCAAGCTAACCGCATTAGTGACGTCTACGTGGCAAGTTGAGGACAGACGCTGGGATCACCAGTCCATGTTGCAGAAGACGCCGAACGCAACAGTCATCATTCTCGGCTCAAGTACAATGACTGGATGTGTTCACCAAACCGTAAGCTGGAACGTGGCTACACGTCTTCAGCTTTTTATTCATTGCCCTCCTGTTGACATAGGATACAATCACTCTGTAGGCCATCAAGATTCTGATAGAGACGTAGGTTCGTAGCTGGCCTTTTCCACGTTGTGAGAGCTGGTGTGTGTACAGATCACGGCAGTATGGGGTGACACCTCACAACTCGCAGATTACTTTGATCGATCGACTCCATCGTCCCCCTCTGTTGCTTGTTAAGTACGCGAAAGAACAAGCTTGCATGAATCCCGCTTTCAGTGTCCGGAATGCTCAGACACGACACCATCGGCATTCCACATGTTCTTGAAACGAGACCTCTATCCGTGGCGATACGCATCTTGAGGTTCGAAGATTGATTCCATTATCCTGAGGGTGCGGTCCAATGCCGTACTGCATACTTTGGTGAACATTTCCAGTTCTAGGCTCCTTTGGGAAGGACTCTAGTCGTCTTAACAGGAAGAGGCTGTATAAAAGACTTTATAGGAACAAAAGTGTAACAATTACTCAGGAGAATAAGACTGTATCTTTTTTAATGTGCTTTTAGAGGGACTGAGCCTAGAAAAGGCAGTGTAAACAGCCTCTAAGCCCCAGTTTTAATGTTCATGATGGAGTGGGGCGGCAGAAAGAGCTGAGATGGCCTCGTTGTACCGCATTTTCTGGTGAACATCGTCTGTTCTAGGCTCTTTTGGGAAATTGCTGAGGGCCAATTAGATCGCTAGTGGTAACCCACCACTTAACGACACCCCTTTAGTCACTCTCTAGCATTACAATAGTATTAACTGCAGCTAAAGTAGTAACCTAAAAATAGTTGTAGATAATTGTAGGGGAGTTTGTAAGTACAACAGTACCTATATTAGCTACCCTAGCTTATCCCTATCCTTAGTTGTTGTTAGGCTCTAAGCCTTAGACTCTTAGCCTCAGGCATGTAGCGCGTCCACCTCTGACCTGTAATAGCAATAAGTACTGTTCTGGCTACAGTCTTACTATTAAAGTGAGCATTGTTACCTTTTTGGCATGCTTAGCATGGTGGGCAGAGCTGTAGCCTTAACAGTTGTAACCTACAATTATCCTAACTATAGCTAATCTTAAAGTTAATAATTTAGTATAACGTACTCCACGGTTGAGCGGATCACACAATCGAGCGGATCACTCAAAACCCCACCAAAATTGCCCAAAACTACAACCCTTTATCTCAACAACCACGCAATAAAATCTTCTAAAATTTTCAGGACAGGGCTGCACTAATATAAATAAGAGTATTTAAAAGTCTTAGAGTGCTAGAATTTATAATACAGAAGTTATTGAGCAATTACTGTTTTACAGGGGTGTTTGGCACTATTTGCAGGCTATTTCTATAGCTATTATAGCTATAAAGCTGAAATCTGGATATGTACTTACTAATAACTATGCAATACTATTCTAAGATTTTAAGAAGATTTTATTGCGTGGTTGTTGAAATAAAGGGTTGTAGTTTTGGACAATTTTGGTGGGGTTTTGAGTGATCCGCTCGATCGTGTGATCCGCTCGACTGTGGAGTACGTTACTGTGTATTTAACAGTATTAAAGAGATCTATATAATAGGGCATATTAATGTTACTACAGTACTAATATACAAGAGAAACGCATCCTAATAAGATTCTGATATCTTAGCATATGCAGAGCCCCGCACTGTTACCTAATCGTTACCTGACTGGCCCGGAGGTTTGCCCCAAAACAGCCTAGAACAGACGATGTTCACCAGAAAATGCGGTAGCCAATGAGTCACCCTCGCCGCTTCCCAGAGTAGCCTAAACAGGGTCCTTATAATCCCGGAATGCGGAACGGGCCTCATTGTGTCACGAAGCCGCTGCACGTCATCCCCGTCTCGGTTGAAGAAGCCATACCAATTACATAACAGGTGTTTATCTTGGCCGGCAAGGAGCACTTCTTCGAGCTGTACGGCAATAAACAAGAGGCCCATCTAGCATAAGGATTGTCGTTGAGATTGATAAGGTCTTGCCAACTACAGGACGACTCGTCATCTCGGCTGACATGTAATCCGCTCAGAGTATGTACTTGTCGTGAGGTCACAGAGTGCAATGGCTTTTTCAAGATACCCACTCACTAAACAATCATTGCAACAAACTATCGACGCCAAATCGTTTCACAGGTCAGACGACAGCTCTTGCGCTGCAGAAAAAGCCCGCAACACTGTCTCAGCGGCCGCCGCTCAAATCGTACTGCTGGAGGCCCCTAGTGTGAGTGGAAGTACTCTACAGCTTTTCCTAGATGGCCGAAGTATCGTGACATGTGATTAGGCCGCGGACAATCGGCAGGTTGGCGTTGACCACCTCCTTATACTATAGTTTCCGACGAAAGTAGAGTCCTATGGCCAGTGCAATGTGGAGGAAAAGCACAGGCTTAGCAAGTCCAACTTCCGAGGGTTTCTTGGCTTTACACCAATTAACGGACATCTCCTGTCTTTGTCATTTGCAACAGCATCTGTGCGCGCTCGTTATAAACAATAAGTGTTTCTGTACAAGACCCACCGCACTGGCCACAGCACTCTACTTTCGCCGGAGACTATTGTATACGATAGTATACGATATTATACGAGCAAATATTTTCTTTTTAAATGAAGCAGTAAAGCCGAGCTGCTGCCAAGAGTAGCAGCTCGGCTGTGCAGTGCCAAACAGAGTGCCAAGCGGATTGCCGCCTTTGAAGAAGATCTAATGAACAGCCCTAGATAGTATGACTGCATACCATTTGAGACGTGGGGACCAGTGCTTGCACGTACCAGACACGTACCAGCATATCGCTACAATGGTTGGCAAAGCTTAACTTCGCGATAGGACGGAAACTAAACAACATGCTCCACAAACCCAATATGGAAACCCGTGTTTGGCAGCTGCCGAACATCTTTCACTTCACCACAACAGCGACTATACAGAATAATAGCTAGTCTCTGCGACGCAAGGCCACGAGCACGATCGATGCTTGCAAGGGTATCATCTCCCACTGCAGTATTTTTTCCGCCTACCACGTTCAGGTTCACTCCAGTTCTATGTATTTAAGCTGCTGCCGCTTCAGCGTGTTTTGGTATCAAAGAACATCATCAGAATGAAGCTCTCTACTCTCGCCCTCGGTACCGTCATTTCCACTGCCAGCGCCGCTGTTATCGGACAGCTTGAAGAGCGCGCTACATATGCCGTTGTTGGCAAGCCAGAAGGTTTCGCCTCAGGAGCCACTGGAGGTGGACGTGCAGCCTGCGCGATCCCATCTAGCGTTGCGCAGCTGAAGACATGGCTCACCGACAGCACTGCTCGTTGCATCGTGCTGGACAAGGAGTGAGTCACCTTATCTTAAGCAGCGGGTTGTCGTAAGAAAATACTGATTGTCGATCTTCAGATACAACTTCAAGGGCACTGAAGGCACCACCACCGAAACGGGCTGCCGACCAGCATCCAACAAGTGCCCCGGTAATGGCGGTCAAGACGCTATCAACAAGGCTTCGTGGTGTACAAACGGTAACGCAGGTGCTGGCTCTAAGTCTATCAGCGTTACCTACGATACCGCAGGTGTTGCAGGTATCAACGTCGGCTCCAACAAGAGCTTGATCGGCGTTGGCAACAAGGGCGTCATTCGTGGAAAGGGTCTGCGTATGGCGAACGGAGCGTCTAACGTGATCATCCAGAACATTCATATTACAGAGGTGAGCACACATGATCGAGTCTAACCGAAGATCTCGAAGATAGGCCGTATGCAGCGGTCGATTCTGATCTTCGTGGTCGATCAAGAGCCTGTCTATTCCATGGGTTCTAAGCTAACAACATGATTCCAGCTCAACCCTCAGTACATCTGGGGAGGAGATGCTCTCACTGTGGATGGTTCTGATCTCATCTGGATTGGTATGTTAATCGCCCATTCCATAGCCTGGAGTTATTCAGACAACTAGAAGCATGAAGGAACCAAACTGACACTCACCTGAACAGATCACGTCAAGGTATCCCTCGTGGGCCGCCAGATGTTCGTCGCTGGCAATGGAGCGTCCAACCGCGTATCCCTCACCAACAACGAATTCGACGGCTCAACCAGTTGGTCCGCCACCTGCGACGGCCACCACTACTGGGCCCTCTACCTGACCGGCTCCCAAGACCTCATCACCATGAAGGGCAACTACATCCACCACACCTCTGGCCGCAGCCCCAAGATTGGTGGAAACTCGCTAGTCCACGCTGTCAACAACTACTGGTACGCCAACTCTGGCCACGCTTTCGACATTGCTGCCGGCGGTCAGGTTGTCGCCGAGGGAAACGTCTTCCAGAACGTCGTGACGCCGCTTCTTAGCAACACTGGAAAGCTGTTTGGTTCCCCGTCTACTAGCGCGAACACTGCTTGCACCAACAGCCTGGGCCATGCTTGCCAGTTGAATGCATTCGGCAGCTCGGGCACGCTTGGAGGAACGGATACTTCCTTCTTCTCCAACTTCAGTGGCAAGTCTATTGCTTCTGCTGGCGCTGCCAGCGCGTCTGTTGCTAACACTGCGGGTGTCGGTAAAATTTGAGCGTTGCGCTGTCTGGTGGAATGTTTGGTGTTCGAACCCATCTCTACGTGGAGACGATGGGGTTCGTATTTCATTCTTTTAGTTTGTGAATATTTTCTAATAGACTGCATCCTTTCTCTTTCAAGCTGGGACTCTTGTCCGATTAGGATGGTGTGGCGACATTGTGTCTTATATTTGCATCTAGTATGCTGCATTGAGCAGTCCAAGTTAGCAATTAGCAGAAAGTGCTAACTACAAGCTCAGAATACAGAAAATCAGTGGAGTAAGCCGTTGTGCGTTAGATGAATCCCTGGAGTCTCACAGAGTCTGAAGATATTACCTTTATTTCTACAGACGCTGCACAATATGTTCACAAATTGCAACAGGCCTCTGCACGGCAATTTGGAAGTCTTGAGACCAGCTACCAAGTCTAAACTTCTTCACTCCCCAAAAGCCGCCATCATCACACAACCTCAACCTGTTGCAAATGTTCAGGCCTTGCTTGTCCCCAGACTTCGTTAGCCATAGCCCCAGGCACGATAGCATCTCTCACGAGCCGATGCTGACCATTACCCACCCGGCGCAGAATCACAGGCAGGCACGTTGCACCTGGGCATGAGAAAAACTCCGTCGCGTAGACGAGCGCCTGATGCAGCCCAGCCGATGCGGTACCTTGGGCCCTTTTCCAAGCACGTAAGGCGCATGTTTGATTTGGCCGTTTGTATGAAACGGTTCCATACTACACCGAACAACACACGAGCAGAAACCATGTAGTTCCGTTCCCATGCCTTGTAACCATAAGTAAAAACGGGATGCCACTGTCGTTTGGCGTGATGTTGCAGAGAGCGAGTCCCTGTGTAGAGTTTCCTGTTACCATAAATCCATTTGACAATGTCGCTCTCTAGATATTCCACGTCTATGGAACCATGATTTGGATGGAAGGCCTGGAGGAAGCTATAGCCGTGGGTTGGTTCTGTATTGACTGAGTAACCCGACGCTTTGGTATACACCGCGCTGCACAGCTCCTCTCTTATATGGAAAGTACAAGCGTCTCTCGTCCAGCTTGGGTCGTGTGTAGGGAACCCGCTCTGTGGTGGATCGGCCCACGCTTGTCCTAAGCTACGCACTGTTCCAGTTTGGAGTGCAGATGTCACTAGCGTGTTTCCTTTATTTGAGATCTTTGAGAGTAATAGATCAGTTGCTTCTCGGCTTGGTACAGCATCCCATCTTACAGGCGCGTCTTCATCATCACCGGCAATCAAGTCGATCGCGCTTGTCAGGATGAGAACGATCAAATCCATAAAATTCCGGACACCACGGTGATAAGCCTGTGGTTGGATGGCAGTGTGGTGCTAGTAGAATGATATTGAGAGATTTTTCCGGATATAGACCCTCGTCATGGCAAGCGTAACTTTTGTCAAATCGGTTGCATAGTGTGGATCGAGGAGAGACTTGAGAGCGTCGAGAGGAAGCCCCAACAATCCGAATACTCGATCGTGTCTCTGCGCACATTAGTTTTTCTTTTGTTTTCTCCAGTATTTATTCCAATTGAAAAAGTCGGTTCATCAGGTAGGAACTTCGGATGTTGCAGACGGCTTTGACTTGGACCCACCGTTCTTTCCTGTGATGTGATTCAAACAGTCCCAGGAGGATACGCAACCTTGCAGCTGGCACGAGGCTGCTGCCAATGAGAAATGGAGGGTTGTTACCGATTGCGTACTCTTGGACAATCCATATTCGGCTCCAGTAATGATCGTTACAGAAGGCCTCGAGAGCAGACTGAACGGACTCATTGTCCATCATGTCGACCACAAAAGAATCCTGGTACTGTGTAGATTGTGAGAGAGTCACAAGCTTCGAAAATTCGAGCACCTGAACAACTTGCGCTGTGGCTCCTGTCTCAATCGCAACAATGCCTGCTCCAGCGCCGGCAAGACCTTTCTCATTCGAAGCACTTGAGCGCTTCACTCAGTGGCATCGATCTGGTTTGTATAGATAGCACCGACCTATTGCAAACCGTAAGTGAGAATAGACCGATGTTGCTATTGGAGTGATCTTACCCAGACGTATGCACAGTCGAGATCACAGAGATCCCGAAGGATTCTGTAGACATTGGGCCTAGTCTTGAATAGCTTGCCGTCGATAGTGATCGATTCTGATGTGTCCATCACTCCCCAAGTATGGGAAAGAGCAGGTGATTTGCATTCTTGAGCTGCAGACAGCGACAAACCAACAATATCACGCTGAGCTTCTGCCTCATTGTAAGTGTTCGAAGCTTGCTAAGGTTGGACGTTAAAATGCAGAATATATATGGGCAAAGTTTTCGCGAAGGTGTAACAAGTCCTCATATGATAGGCTCCGAGAAAGACAGCGGATATCATTAAGAAGCTCTGCACAACATCGGTTTTATGTACAGTTCATGCCAATAGAGTAGTTGCATGCTTCGTGTAGCACTTGGGTATCATTTCTCGTCACGTTCCCTGCAAGTCTCGCAGCCCCCTCACCTCCTCCTCGCGGCCATACTTTCAACGTTGTTCGCATGTGCAAGCAGATACTTGCAGCATGTCAGCGTATACTTGCATGCCTTTGTCCAGCTCTCCTCCTTGTTCAGCGCCAACTTGATGCTTTGGTCGTGAATGCGATCTTTGCGTATCTCATACGGCATCTTGACGCCTGGTCCACCCATGCCCACTCTCAGACTGCTCCCTGCATCAACGCCTTGGTTTTCCACGAACTCGCCCAGTTGCCTCAAACATTCCAGGAACGCAACCATGGCAGTGTCGAACTTCCGATGCAAGAAACCGAAGTTTATAGGGAAATCGCCGGACGAGTACAGCTCCAGACGTTGCTTTTGAACGTTGGGAGAGCTAGCTGTTGAGGCGCGAGTGTCAGCGACGGAAGCACCATTCTTGACTTCGTGTTTTAATATCGTAGATGTGGAGCCCATGGGGCAGAGTTCGTAGTTCTGGAACTTGTAGCCTAGGCGTTCAGCAAGTGTGGCGAGGAGAAGGCAGGTTTGGCCCCAGGCAGCGTTGATTTCTGGCCAGTCAACATACGGAGAAGGAAGGCGACCGAGTCGTAGTCCGTTGATTGTGGCAAAGTGGTTGTCGTGGGTTATGTTGAATGTGTCGTTGTAGACACTTCTACGTTGGAGTTGGTGAAGTATCTGCGTGTCGTGGGCGTATCGCGCTGTGAGGGCATCGCGCTCGTTCTGGAACTCGGTCAAGGTAGAGTTGAAGGCGTTCCTGTCTTTCCAGAAGTCTTCCTCTTCCTGGTCCAGCTGGCGAGCTTCCACTTCAAGAGCAGCCAGCTGAGCGTCCAAATCCACCTTTTCCGCCTCTAGCTTCTCCAGATTGGCGATGGCAGTGGCCTCGGCTTTCTTTGCGGCTTTCAGGGCAGCATCAGCTGCCTTGACTTCCTCCGCACTGGGGACATCCGTGTTGGCACGGCGAAGGTAGTCCACGTAGGCGTCGCGTTCTCGTGTCGCCACTCCCAGTCGTTTTTGTAGACCATCTACAAGGAGCTCAGTGCACTCGATGCATATGGGGTGGTCGATGTCTGAGCGCGCCGACAGTATCTCGAACATGCGCTGTGTTGTCTCCAAGCCATCTGCCATGCTTGCTCCTCCTACCGTCCCCGACGCTGCTGTGATGCTCGCTCTTCTCGACAATTCGGGCGTGGTAGGTTGCGTCTGTGTTGCTTCTGCCGGGGTTTGTTGGTCAGGACTGCGCACCGAGGCTGGTGGCTGGTCTGGTGGGTCCATCATCGACTCGGACATGTGCACGTTGACAAACGACATGGCGGGGTTCTGGCTGGCCTGTTGAAATCTCGAGGACGGCACATTGCGCTTGAAGGTAGGGTTCCTTGCGGACTGGATCGCTGTTTCGTAGGTCTGGTGTCTCGAGGACGGGTACGTAGGACGGGACTGGCGAGGTGGGTTGTTCTTGTGGCTTTGCTGCTGCGCCGTGACAGCCGAGTCTGTCGAACAAGTCAGTGGAAAGGCGGGTGTTGCAGGGCGTTGGCCAGCCATACCGGTCAGGAGCTTGAAGGCTGCAGGGTTGAGCTGGTCAATCGAGGCATCCACGTCGATGGGCGTGCGGCACTTCTGGCAGTACAGGCCGTGGCTCTTCTTGTCGTTGGCCATGGCGTTATTGGCGGTCTTGTTGCATGTCCAGTCTTGGGCTGGAGAAGAGGTCTAGCGGTGTGTGCGTGTGCGTGTGCGTGTACGTGTGCGTGTGTGTATGTGTATGGGGTATGGGGTAGAGCTGAAGCTTGGATCCCACATGTGGTCAGCCGTTTGATGTGCATCCTCCTGCAGGCCTAGCTCCCGCACGCGCAGGTGCCCCACTCCACGCTAGGACGCGCGAGGACGCGCGAGGGGAAGCCGCGTCCCAGCCATCGTGTTTCGCGTTCAGGCTCGTGCTCCCCTGCGCAATCCGTCCCCGCCGTAACGACGACAAACGCTTCCCGAGACAACAAACCCAATTCGTCGCATCGCTCAGGCCCCAGGGGCGTCCGTTCGTCTGGCTACCGCAATCGCCATGGAGCCTCCGGCGAAGCGACTGCGCATTCTCCAGTCCGTCGACGTGGACGAGACGAACCCCGACTACATCGCAGCGAAGCAAAAGCAACAGCTGAAGTTCAAGGGCAGGCTCGAGTCGCTGTTCGCCAAGTACGAAGGCCTGCACGAATCCATGAGCGACGAGATCGACTTCAGGACCGGCAAGCTGGTCGTGGACAGGGGCCATCTGCGGAGGCTCCACCGGCAAATCGAGCGCAAAGAGCCCACACTGCTCGACAGTCTTCTGGAGCCTGGGCTGGACAAGGAGGACGCATCGGAGAAAGAGGAGGAGCAAGCCGAGTCAGACGATGAATTGGCGCCTACGCAAGCCCCCAAAAGAAAGAACGACACTGCCCGAGATCAATCGAGCGTTGCGCAACCTGCAAGGCAGCTTGGTGCCGAGCCGGTTACATCGCCTTCGCACACTGTGCCCACAGAAGCAGTCCAAGCGAATGCGCTCCAACTGCCAAACACACCGAACCCAGCAGCGAGCCTACTGCAGCATGTTCACTTCCCTCAAACACCGCTTGGTCAACAGGCGCAGGCAGCCTTCTATGCCAACCTGAACCAGACGATTGCGCAGGCTGTGCAACACGCTGTTGCTCCATTGCTGTCCAGTCTCTTCCAAATCACACCAAACGTACCACTCGCGCAAGCTCCCGTGTTCCCAGTGCCATCTCCATACATATCAGGCACTGACAACGTGAGACCAGCAACGGACCCAAAATGGTACTTTCCACCCATGTCGGTTGCGAAGGAGGCGCAACAGACCATCGAGCAAAGATCGTCACCACCCGTGATGGACAAGCCATTGCCAGAAATTACAAACCGAGTCGAGGCCAGCTCTCCCCTCGTCCACCGTCGAAGAAGTCCCAAAGTTCATGTTCATATTCAACGAAACCTTACACCCAAGAAAAGACTCAATCCAACTACCAGCCCACAACTAAATCTCAACAGTGCGCGAGAGGATTCTTTGCCTGTGTTGGATAGCAACAATGACTCGAACCCCGGCGTAGAATCCCCAATCATACTGCCGAGCAAAGTTCGTTTTTCAAAGTATCAGTTTAGTGAAGAGGATGACGTATATATTAGTCGGAAAAGGGCCTTGCACAACCTGTCCTTTCCAGAGATCAAAGCAGGCAGAGAGAAGTGGTCAAGCTGGCCCGCAAGTGCCTTGTACAACCGGTGGATAAACCATATCAAGGACAGGCAGCTTCATTTGCAAGAAACACTGAAGACAGGACGCTCACTGCACAGCTCGTCAACCCCTCCTGAGCACGAGGAGCAGTTCTTCTCGAGCAAGGAGATTCCGGAAACATCGTCAGCATCACATCACCTGCCCACACCGAGCTCTCTTGGGCAGAACGACAGCCACGTGGAGGGTGCTGTTATACCACCGAGTTCACACTTCGACGACGATGAACTCGAACTGCTCTCTCTCGCCGGGGCAGATGTTGGCCAAGAGGTCCCCTCTGTTGGCGACTATGAAGACGACGATGTCTACCCTACACTCGACGAGATCCTCCCCTCCATCGAAGGCGCCGACTTCCGCAACGAAGACGAACTGCAACTCGAGATGCTCAAAACGGAAGAATCCGAGACCGAAGAACGAGTCCCACAGAAAGCGCTACCCAGCACAATCCCCGAAACCCAAGATTCCATCGTCATCGCCTCTTCTCCGAGCTACAAACGCCAGACAACACACAAGCAGAAGCCCAAGCCCAAGCCCCTCCGCACATACCGCGCCATGTCGGATTCGGAATCCGACCTCGATCTCATCGGCGCCAGCGACGGTCCCACACCCACCACACCGCGCATCACCATCAAGCGCGAATCCCTCACCCCGCAAGCAAGCAAATTCCTCTGCAGCTCGCCCGCCTTCAAGACGCCACACGCCATACCGCAGTCGTCGCGACTGGTATCCTCGGGCGCAAAATCGACGGGAAAACTAGATCGCAGAGCCTATCTCAAGGAGGTCAAGCAATCGTGGACCAAGAAGACGCCGGGCGCAAAGGGACTGCAGAATAAGAGGAGGAGTCTTAATTTGCAGCCGCCTGCGCACAGGAGGCGCTGGGCTGAGGTGGAGGACAGCGACGATGAACTCGCGGCATGATTGGACAATAAAGAAGTGAAATAGGAGTAATGCACCCAGTGCTATTCATGATTCATAGCTTCTTTAACTAAGCTAGGTATTTGACGACTGCTTGTTATGTATAATGCACGCTGTAGTCCCCTATCCATCTATTCAATCAACAACCATTCAGCAAACCCAACTTGACCAGCTCCCAGGATTTAGAGAATCAGTAGAGTTCAGAGGACAAAGACGAATCTCACGTGACCGAGACATTATCCCAGCTCTTATTCTACTACATTCGTGTAAACTGTTGCCGTGTCTACGCACCGAGTTGCCCATTCCCATCATGCGCTCCAGTGCACACTACAACCTAGGCGAGAGAAGATGGGTCGCTGGCAGCGCTACTGGCAACCAGCGCGAGCGCCATACTGTACCAGCCAACGCCAAAGCAACGCAGTTCCGCGAAGGCGACAATGCCTTGGCGTTGGACAGCGACGGCTTCCCATCCAATCGATTCCTGCCTGACAAACGACATCCTGCCTGCCGCCTACTCGCCTCTCAGACATGCTCGACGCACCTGCAGCAGGTAATAACGGTCACGCGTGTGGTGTGCAATATACAGAAGAGCAATCTAGACTGATCGCGTGCTGTTTCTGATCATGGATAAGGGTGTAAGCTCAAGGTAGTGTCAGTCTGCTGCAAGGCAAAGGCGCGGCGGACCGTGAATGGGTCGCTGTTCTTGTTCACATTTCTACTACACATGCTTGCTCTCATCTGACCTTCATACACACTTACGCCGTCCTCCGTTCAAATTACTCACGCTACGACTCTTCTATGTCTACCACTCCTCGTCTCCCCTCCTCCCCTGCATGGCCTGTTGTCTCGCCCTCAGCGCCTCAGCTAACCCCCCAGCAATGCTCCCACTGCTATCCCTCGCGCCCGTCTCGCTCGCACTTCCTGAGTACCCACTATCCCTACTATCCGGAGCGGGTTTGCGCGCCGTGGGGCGCTTGGCCGGAGGAGCAGGAGGCTTCGGCTTTCCATTTGCAGGGCGCGCAGGCGGCGCAGGTGGTGGGGGTGGAACCGCGGTTTTGACAATGTGCTCTTCAAGGTATGCGCTGGGTGCCCAACCCGAGGCAGATTTGTCGAGGCGGGAAGCTAACCACCAGCCTGCTTTTTGTAAGCACTATATTGTGAATAGTGGGGGAGAAGGGAGGAATCACGGACCATTGTTTTCTTTCTGCGTAACAAGGATGATTTCGTCTTTTCGCAGACTTAGCTCACCCGCTGACTGGCCAGCAAAGTCGTATAGAGCCTTGAACGTAGGCTCCTTGGGTGCAGCGGGTGCAGCAGGTGGCGGCGGGGGTGGAGGTGGTGCTCGTGATGCTGACGACGATCTCGAGTGGTTTGCTGATCCGTTGAGTGCGGCGACAGGCTGCGGTACGGGTTTTGGCTGAGGTGTGGCAGCAGGTATCGCGGCAGGTACGGGTCGTTGCTGGACTGCAGCAGGCATAGGCGCAGGAGGCACTGCCCTTGATTGAGCGGCGGCAGGAGCGGGTACGGGTCGCGGTTGCGCAGGACGGCTGGCGAGCTTTGACGGGCCTCCTCCTGGACCACCGGGCCGCAACAGCTTCCCCTTGGTGATGGGCTTGGCAGCAACTTGTTTGCCCTTAGGCGTGGGCTTGGAGACGGAGTTGGGCGGTTCTCCTTGTCCTGTGTGGACCGTACCACTCTTGTACAAGTCGACACGCGCACTAGGATCTTTGATTACCTTGACTTGAGCAGGCTTGCCCGGCTTCTTGTTGTAGTTGATCCTGTAAACGGTCAGTACGTCTTGGACCAAGAACGGAAGGTGGTTCGACTTACGTGTCGCCGATCTGGAGAGTTAACGATCCTCGCAGAACGTTTGTTAGTTGCGTAAAGAATTCAGTCTTGAACACGCAGTTCACAAGTGGGTCAGGCTCGTTGGGCGAACCTGCGCCGATAGAGAACCAATCGTCTTGGAGCTTCGACGCGCTGACAAACTTGATGGCGCCGACAGGTATCGTTCTGTCAGCTTGTATTTGGACCTGCCCGTTCACAAGCACCTGCTTTACCAGATACACGTTCTTCTTGGTCAGAATGAGCATGCGGGCTTCCGGCTTACTCGAGCGACCAAGCTTCGACACAAGCGTCTCCGCTCTACACGAGAAAGGTACCTCTTCGTTGCTCGAGATTCCAATGGCTTGGGCGATCACTTCACCTGGGCCGCCTCGATTTGCAATGCCAAGGTAGTCACCCATAAACCTTCGAGATCCAGTCAAACTGTATCTCCGCCTCTCTTTCCGACCAGCAAGAACCTTGTGGCCTTGATCGCGCCACTCGATGAACTCTTTGCCACCGTTCAACTTGCGCCAGAAACGCTGTATCCGTGTGGCACATTCAATGCGGTAGCTCAAGTAGTTCCTCCAGGCTCGCTGGATGCGAATGGCCATGTTGTGCCAGTAACGGTCACGCATCGTCTCCAAAGCAAATAGCGTCTCAGGAGTCTTGATGAAGACCTTTGTCACACCCATCTGGAACTCTTCCGCTGGGATGTTGGTGTCCTTTAGGATTTGCTTGGTACCTTGCTCGTAGCTCCCTGTCCAAGTATATTCACCAGCGTACGAACACTTTGGAGAGAGCAAAAAGAATCTCTCTACAAACTTGTCAAATGTCTGACGGGACGCGAAACCAGCTCGGCGGATGCGGACGTTCTCTTGCAGACCAAGGTACTTGACTTGATGCAACACGTTCGCTTCGTTGAACTCTTTCGGCGACTTGTTCTCGTTCGGCTTGATGGTACGGATGTAGGACGGTCGGGCTTGCATGAGCGTGGTAACGAGGTCGTTCGCCGATACCTTGATCTTGTCTCCAGCCGTGGGAGGTCGCCTTCTGTTGTCTTGGTCGACCTGGTTGGGAAACAGAGTATGAACGAAGGTATTGGAGCTCTGTCCTAGGAGGTTAAGCAAGTCCTTAAGAAGCTGGTCCTTATTCTTATCCGTCATGCCCTCAACTGCGTACGAGACCTCGCCAGCGTAGTGCTTGATGATGAATTGTCCCTGGCGAGGCTGGAAATTGGGGTTAGACGAGAGCGCATTTAGCCTCTGAACAAACGTCTGGTCAGCTGCACCGGGATCAGCATGAGCTGTTGCACAAGCATCGTTTAACGCTGCGAAAACGCCCGGTGGTCGCTTTTCTTCGATCAACTCGCACACAACTTTGTTATCGAAGTACTTGATGGGCGTCCATTTGATCTGCTCCCGCTCGTACTCTTCTTGTTCGGCTTTCAGGGTCAGTTGGATGAAAATCTGCTGAAGTTTCTCGTTGACGTAGTTGATGCACAGCTGTTCGAAACTGTTCTTCTCGAAGATCTCAAAGCCGTAGATATCCAGGATACCAATGGAATAGGCTGAAGCACTTCGCGCCTTCAACGACAGGTTCACACGCTCGACGATCCAGTCAAACAGGTTGAAGTAAATGGCCTTGGACAGAGCATCTCGCACCGAAGAGGCTTGGGCGGGGTTCAATGGCACGTCGTACACCGAACCTCTGCGCCCACCACGACTTGTCTCCATGACTCGGATCGTGAGCGCTTTGTTGACGTGCGCAGAATCAACCTCCAGGAGATAGGCCACAAAGTCGACTACAGACTGATCCGCGATCGCAGCGTTGCCTTGGTCATCTTCCACAAACGACACATTTCCAAGCCATAGGACTGCCGAGAGCATTCGGAAGATGTTATCTTGTTCTGCCTGTTGCAGACCGATCACCTTCATAGCGTTCAACGTGTCTTGGAATTCGGCATGGTCGTCGATACCCGGGACGTCGTAGCATTTCGATCGACTTGTGTAGAGATAGGATTGCGGTTGTTGTAATCCGAAGATTTCTGAACCTGTCAGTACTTGTTTCGCACTCAGGTATCCCTACCGAACCTACCCCTGTAGTTGGGTGAAGCCGCCTTCGCGAACTGGTAGAAGATATGGAAGTTGCGCTCGTTGGTAATCTGGCCGACTACACGCGACTTCTCCAGTAGGTAGTTGTTGATATTCGCTCCAACAGGCTCGCCCTGACCATTGAAGTGGATTTCGAGATATTTTCCGAACCGCGAGGAGTTGTTATTCCTCAGCGTTTTTGCGTTTCCAAACGACTCGAGCAGTGGGTTTGTGGCCAGCACCATGTCCATCATCTCCTGGATGGACGAGTTCTTCCCGCCCGACACATTCGCAATGTATTGCATGAGGCGCTTTGCAGCTTCTGTCTTCCCTGCTCCCGACTCGCCGGAGATGATGACGCACTGGTTCTCCTTGTAGGCGTTCATGTTGTAGTAGGCGGATTCGGCGATTGCGAAGACGTGCGGCGGCACCTGGTCATGTCAGATCTGAGCGCATCATCGAAGCCGTGCGCCATACTTCCAGCCTGTTCTTGCCCTTGTAGCTTTCCAGGACCTGTTCGGTGTAGATGCCCACTGCCGTTGTCAGCATTCCCTCTTCACAGCGCCCATGCTACCACGTACAGTCTCGAAAGGGGTTGACAGACACCAGCACGTGTCCAATGTACGTCTGCGCCTCGGTCAGTTGCTGTCCCCTCAATCTGGCGCTCTGTGTCCACGAAGCGCGGGGCTGGCGCGGGCAGGTCGACGCACGTAAATCTCGCCATTCTCGAAGCGCTTCTTCAGGTTGTCGTTGATGGCCTCGTTCGAGATCTTGCTGATCAGCGTCAGATCCGAGACGCCCACTTCCTTCTTCTTGGTTGTCTCGAAGACGGCCTTGGTTGCGAATTGGGCCTTCTGCTGCCCAGGACGAGCAGCCCCGGCGGCGCCGGCCTCCTTCTTGCGCCCGGCGCGCTTGGATACCGCCTAGATGGCCCTCTGTCAGTGTCTGCAGCGTCTTGGTGGCGGGTGTCGGCGGCCTATACCACCATGGCTGATGCCCGACTGCGAGCTCCGAGGTGTCGGGCGGCTTGCGCGTTTGGCGGGTCGTGTGTGCTGCTGGACTCGATTCACGGCAAATGGAGGCGCGGGGAATGGAGAACGGGGACGCTGGGGGGTGTAGGCGCAATGTGTGGGGAGCGCAGGAGCGGCCTTCAGCAAAAGCGTGGTGAGTAAGATTAGTGGGCAGCGTTCCCTACGCCTCAGCGATCCTACCAGCGATGTCACAGCCCACGTCGGCCGTATCGGAAGTCGCAGCGAGTACGGTACCGGTAGGCCGCACAGCCACACCCTGTGACGTGCTGTTACGTGCAGTTACACCATGGACGCGCAAGCCGACCCGCCGCATTCACCCTCACCGCGTGCAAACCTCGCCAGGATCCTCTGCCATGTTGCCATGTTGCCACCACGCACTCAGGCAGCAGCCAAAGGAGCTTCGGGCACCCTCGAGTCGCGGGCACGGCCAGTTCGTTATTCGCCTCTGCAAATGCTACGCTACCAACACAATGCGCCAACCTGACCTGCTGTGTGCAAGACCCTGTGAATGAGTGTCCGAACCAAAGCGGACATGGCCTGCCCCAGGCATCGTCAAGAGAAACCGAAACGCCACGGAACATGCCAATGCCGAGCGTAGAAATATCCCCAGAGAAAAATCCAAAACGCCATCGCTTGCCAGCTTGAGAAACAAAAGCTCGAGGCTCGAATATTCATGAGAAGACGTCGCCGCCCGAACGCCCAACACTCGCCCAGTCCAGTCGCTTCGTCTCTTCCAGTTGCGGCCCCGTCCAAGAGTACTCCTTGGGTTCGACGAGGCAGCCCAGGCCTCCTTCTCGCACCCACTCCCCGACGACAGCGTAGATGAACTCAATCTTCTCGCGAAGTTGGTTGCCCTGAGTGATCGCTTTGTACCCATCGGCCTTGTCCGCAGACCCGTACAGCAGCTGTTGTAACGATCCCTTGAGCGTTTCACGTGCCCTGACGTGTCTCCAGGGTACGTTGCCCGTTGCTTCGAGGAGTGCTGTTGCTTCGTAGGGCAGGCACAAGAACGTGGCGTAGCCTCCATCCGACGACAGCACCAGCTTCGTGTGATCTGGGAAATTGAACTGCAGAATGTTAGCTAAAGCCCAAACATCTTGCGCGCTGTGACATACCTGGAAAGAACCATCGTCGAACCCCCAGATGCCGACGTTGCCAAGTCGCTGGTAGAACTTTACAAAGTTCGACTGTCTTGGCCCTTCTTTCACAACCAGCTCTTCATCACCGAAAGTCGCGCACATGTACTTCCCGAACTTGTGCCAGACTGTTCGAATCTCTTCCGTGCGTCGCCGATCCTGGACCTCGACTTGAGACAGGCCCCGATCTTTCTTGACTGTGGTATAGTATTCAAGCGGAACACTCTTCGCTGCTTCTCGGTTCCTGCCATTCTTTTTAAGGTGGTTGTACCCGTCCGTGGCAATCGCAGCTGTGACCGGGTTTTGTTCGTCTGCTGTGAGAAGAGTGCCGATGCTACCGTCGTCCAAGACATAGCCGACTCCATATCTGCGAGAATAGTCGACCCATTTCGTCACAAACGGCAGCTGTGGAGGCTGCTCTCTTCGGGACTTCGATGGCTTCTTCTCGAGAGCTCGCGCAAGATTGTCTCGGAACGTATACAGACGGGCCAAAACCGTTACAGGATCAGTGGCCGGTAGTTCACCGCTGACAGCATGGAACTTTGGTTCGCTTCCAGTCGATGTTGAAAGCTTGGTGCTTCGTGTGGATGTCATGAATTGGGGCGTGGGTTCCGGCTTCTCAGTCACTCGCACGGTAGTCTTTATTGCGCGAAGAGGCGGAAGATCAGGGAGCCCCGTCTCCGTCTCTTGCGCCACCTTCTTGGCACCTTCCTTCGCAGCTCGAGCTCGTGTTGTTGGCCGGGTTTCTCGAGGTGCCCGCAATGGTACAGGTGCTGGTGCTGTGGCGGCAGCGACCGGAGCAGAGCTCGAGATCTTGCGGACTGCTCGTAATCTTGTAGGCTGCTTGTCCAAAATCCTACGAGCAGGCTCCGGCTCTGTCGACGGTACCGATTCCTGGGTTGCTACGGGCTCGTTTTCTTTGAGTGCCGGCGGTGGCATCTCTCTCCTGACGCGAGGGAGGCGCCCCTTTAACCGGTCGTTCCCAGATGTCTCCACCAGCGCCTGACCCTCTTGTGACGACTCCTTCTCCTCTGAGATCTCGCTCAATCCTCCAGGCGCAGCTTGATGCGGCCATTGCACGCGTGCAGGGAATGGCACGTAGACGACGTCCTTGCTGAACGGAATGTTAGGCTGCTTGCCAGCTTCAATCTCTTTCTGGCAATCACGAGCCACCGTCTTGTTTCTTCTGCTCCCATACGCACCAAACGCTTTCCCTGGCTCATACTCACCCACCGCGGAAGCCTTGCACAACGTCCACCATTCTTCGGTATATCCTCGTCTTATGGTCGAGGCCGTAGGCGCGCGCTCCTTGGGCCATCTTGGAATCTTTGAAGTGCATCCGTTGTCCAGCTCGAGTGGGATCATTCCTAGTTTGAAGAAGGGGTGGGCTACAATCTGATCAGGCGTGGGTCTGTCGTCTTCGTGTACCAGCAGTAACGACACAATGTCGCGCAGGTCGTCTGTGATGTCGTTCGCGCACTTCGCTGGGTCCGGCCAGGAGTATTCACGCGCCTTCAATTTTCGGTAGATGTCCTCGCGCTTCGCTGCGTGAAAAGGCGCGCGGCCTACAGCGAGCGTGTACATCATTATGCCAATCGCCCACAAATCGACCTTCTCGTCGTGGCCCTTGCCTGTCTTCTCGAGGACCTCGGGCGCAAGATAGTTCGGTGTGCCGCACATGGTCGTCCGTCGAATCGCACCGTAGTCGTTTTGGGAGAGGAGCAGGGCAGCAAGGCCAAAGTCGCCGACCTTGACATTCATGTCCTTGTCGAGGAAGAGGTTGCCGGTCTTGAGGTCGCGGTGCACGATGTTTCGCTGGTGCAAGTACTTGATGGCACCACATGTTTGGATCATGAAGCGGCGAATCTCAGGCATGGTGAAGTACTTGCGCTTCTTGATCGCGTCGGCGAGGGAGCCGTTTTCGCACAGCTCCAGGACGACATAGGTGCTTGCGTGGAAAGAGAAGGCGCGGTAGAACTCGACAATGTTGGGATGGGCCAGCTTGGAGTGGATTTGCAGTTCGGTCACAAACTGCAGCACGTCAGCAAGGGTGGCCTGTGTGCAGACGAGGCCGTCGCACCTTTTGTGCCAGTTTGGGGGGCTCCATCTTAGATCTGACGATCTTCAAAGCGACTGTACTGCTGCCCAGGTGGTCGTGGCCCAGCAGCTTCGCGCGGTGGCAGATGGCAAAGCCGCCTTTGCCCAGCTGTGGACCGGTTTCATACTGCAGGCCTTCGGGGTCGCACACCACCTCTGGCGGCGGCTCGGCGTGGATGGACGGGGCAGACATTCCAAGGTTGGCGGTCGAATGTCGAATGTCGAGTGCCGTGGAGGCGTGAGCGCTGGTGTTGAAGGTCGGGACCAGGCTAAACAAACAACCTAAAATAGAATAGTACGACGCAGGCAGTACACGGCTATCCCCTGCTTAGCCAAGTCTGCGCGTGCTTGGAGTCTCACGCAATGCCGCCGCATTGCTTGTGGAGGACATTTTCTGGTCGCATGTTCAGAAATGAAATTCTCGGGCATGAATGCGTTTGTCTAAAATGCTCGCTCTGTCCATACGTCTCTGTTGTACGGTTGCCTGCCGTCTACCAAAGCAAGTCAAGTGCAGTGACGTCGGCGTCGGGGAATTTCCGAGCTGCGGAACTCCAGGCAGCTTCGAAGCAGCCATCATCTCTCCACAACGCTCACTTCTGCTTCCCAATACTCTGCAGCTGGACGCGTTCCCATTGTTGTAGTAGTTTGTGTCATATTACAATTGCTATGATTCGCCTACGTCAAATCAATTGCCCTTTGTAACACCGTCGACGCTCCTCCACCTAGCCTAACATGTCTCTCACACTCAAAATCACCTCGCTCTTCGTGAGGACGCTGGCAAAGCCTATGGCTGTAAGTCTCCGGCTGGGTCTCGCGTGGTCTACCGCTCAACTATTGTAGAATGCCATCAAGCGCAATGCCCACGAACATGAGCGATTCCGCAAAATATGCGTAGGTTTTGCGCAACGCGTCCACCGAATCGACATGCGAATGCGCCTTGGTCTCCTGCAGGACCCCGCAATCATTGATCGACAGATCAAGAAGGAAGTGGCAGCAGCCAAGGCCGCGAGAGACAAACATGCGACGCCCACGGTCAAGACAGAAGAAGAGATGAAAGCAGAAGAAGAAATGACGGAGAAGGAGAAGGAAGATATCAAGAAGAGAACAGAAGAGAAGTTCAAGCCACGCATTCGGCCGCTCTCCGAACAAAAGGCGATCGAGACGGGTGCAAACTTCGTGGCTGAGGCGTTCATCTTCGCTGTCGGCATAAGCGTTATTGTATTCGAGCAGTGGCGGCAGAGGAGGAAAGCTAAGAACGCTCGAGACGACATTCGCGAAGATCTCGAGGAACTGCAAGTCGAATTGAAGACTGTTAAGAGTGAGCTTGAGGAATTAAGAAAGAAACAGCCCGATCCTGTACAGCAAGGAAAGCTGCTGAGCTTCTGGAGAGGGAGTGGGGTCGTTGAAAACCAAAAGACTGAGGAGGAGCACAGGGCCGAAGCCAAGAAGGCTGTTGCCAAAGAAAACGAGGCTAAGAGGCTTAGGGAGGAAGCAGCTGCAGACAAGCACTCCAAAGTAGCGCATCTGACCACGACGACGACGCAATCATCAAACAGCTCAACCCCGTTACCAACCTCAGATGACAGCCGACCACAACACTAGATGCCATATATTCGTTGTCAATCCTAGGCTTTCTACAACTTAGGCCATGGCTTCTTCGATGGTCAGCAGCGACTTTTCCTTGCTGTCACTTTACGCTCCTTGGGCGTATGTTGTAAATATCTCCTCCTCATGATACCCAATTCGACTAGAGATGGCAACAGGTTTGTGTTGCTTAGTATGTATCGATGTAGATGTAATATATGTAAGTCGACAAGTCATTCCTGCGGCGCAACGTCCATCGAGGCGTAGCAAAACGAGGACTTTTGTCTTTGAAATCAGTTGAATGATTCTCAGGATCCGCTTCAGCTGCTTGGCTAGCCAATTGCACCTTCCCACTGCGTTGAGGCATGCGTATCGACCTTCCACTCTCGAATCTTCGGCGCTCTCACCATTACTGAGCGCTTCTTTAGAGCTTGCTTGCTCCGTTCGATTCCTACCTAAGAAGCTCATCCCTCGTTAGAAGTTGCACTCGCCCTTCTCAGCTTCACAGGTGTGCGCGATCTCTTGACACCCACCATCCCCAAAGAGCTTCGCTGACAGCTGACCAGCACGACAGCGTCAGGCGCAATTGAACCTGTCAGCTTTTTATAGCAGGCCAAGCAGCACGATGTCTTACTACCACACCACCTCTGTATGCGAGAGTCCAGTGGTACACGCACATCACGCTCACAACAAAGCGACATTTCATGTCCCGCAAAGGCAGCACAATGAAGCGGTAACAAGCGCGGCCACTACCCTCCTTCCCTACTGCACCGCCGAAGTACCGATGAACGAAGAGCAAGTCATCGCGGTGACTGATGTTGCGGGCAGTCTCAAGGAGCTGGTACTACTCATACTGAGAGCCCAAGACGGCAACGAAGAGTGTATGAGCAGGCTCGAAAGCGCATTAGGCGGCGAACAGGCAGCAGTCGGGGTTCTGGACTTCTTCTCTGACGAGTTCGCAATCGAGTGATGCAGTCGGTGTGGTCAGTGTACTGTACACTGTCTCGGGTGACTGCTCGTTGACGCACTGTGGGAAGTGAAGCAGTTGCTCTAGACACTTGCGGAGAGTCGACCGTTGGGTCGGGCAAGGGTACCCTCTGGGCTTAAGCCTGATTTGGCATGACTTGTCCCCTACTGATAAGTTTTGTGCAGGAGGAGGATATGAGGCTTTCGGCGGTGGTGAGGTGCTGGGCGGCGTATTGACTGAGTACTGGAAATGAATTGTCAAAGCGTGCGTGGATTTCCATATGACCTGGACTCGATCACTGTAAGCCTGCTCGTTGCGCATGGTCGCATAAGTGATGAACTGGGGAGAAGCTGCTGTCTTGTCGCGGCTTTGGCGAAGACTGCAGACTGCAGGGACGTTTTTGAGTAGGTTGCCCACGGAGGCGGTGGTGATGTAATCAAGAAGACAGCCACGTAGATTCATTCAACTGCATTGTGATAAGATATATGCTTTGTCTCAAAAGAAAAAAATTGGGCCTGAAGCGACCTCCCGTCACCAACCAAACGCCATTCATGAAGTGCGGCTTCACTCACCAGCGGCCGGATTTGTTCATTAGAAGATCCATTGGAAGCTTTCCTTCACCTCAAAGCTAACCTTTGATCTGCACATTCTGTTAGCAAACCGTCATGTTAAAGACGTGTTGGCATGGCTACACATACCTGATATCAGCGCTACTCGCGCCAACCAGCACCTCGAACCACCCCTCCTCAGCAATCCATGCACCCGTCTGTCCCAGGTTTGTGTCAAAGTATCCGACAGAGTATTTGTCCAGCTCCATGTCTACCATCTTGGTCTCACGAGGCTGCAGGAACACTTTGCCGAATGCTTGCAATTCCTTCTCCGGGCGCGGCAGGCTCGATCGGACATCTCTCACATAAGCTTGAACAATTTCGTGGGCTGCAAAGGACCCTGTGTTTGTGATCGGTACACTGAGCAAGATACTCGTGGATTCAGTAAGCACGTTGGATGACAGTGTGGGCGCGCCGTAGGAGAAGGTAGTGTATGTCAGACCGTGGCCGAAGGGAAAGAGCGGTGCGATTTTGGAGCGCTCGTAATGTCGGTATCCAACATAGATGCCCTCGCCATACACTGTTTTCAGGTTCTCGCCTGGCCAGTTGTGGAACGCGGGATTGTCTTCTATACGCACTGGAAATGTGGTGGGCAGCTTCCCGCTCGGCGATACGTTACCGAGAAGGACATCTGCAAGCGCGTTACCAGCTTCCTGGCCTTGATACCACGCTTGCAGGATGGCGGGCGCTTTACTCGACCAGGGCATCGATATCGGTGTTCCGGATTGGTTGACGACGATGGTGCGAGGGTTTGCTGCAATGACTGCCTCGATGAGGCGATCTTGGCTACCGTCCTTGGGAAGGTCCATGGTCTGCCGGTCATAGCCTTCGGATTCCCATTCTGCATCAAGACCAACTACGAGCACGGCGACATCGGCATCGCGCGCGGTATTTGCGGCCTCCTGGAGACGGTCAATCTTGTCCTCCTCCTGGTAGCCGATGCGGCAGCCCCCGTAGTCGTGGCGGCGGCCGATGATTGATACTTTAGAAGCCGGGCGGACTTCGCTGGTAGATTCAATGAGGATCTCGACCGGAGTGTTGGCGGTGAGATGGATAGACTTGAGGACATCCTGGGACGCGGAGAACATGGCTTCGCCCTCTTCTGTCCAATCCCAGTTGTCAATGAACATCTGTCCGTCGAGGTACATGCGCCCAGGTCCCACGGAGGCGAAGCTGAAGCTGTGGTTTCCGGTTGATTTAGGCGTTAGGATTGATTTGACCTTGAACGAGAATGCCGGCAACAATTCCATGGGGGCTGAGTCCCAGAGCCACAGGTCGGTGCTGACTTTGTGCTGAACTACTGCTGGCTCGCCCTTAAACCTGTCTCCGCGGTAGTATTCCAACCTTACACCTTGCTGACCTTCTGGAGCTGTGCAGTATGGGGTAGCGAGCGGCAGCCACTTCGAGCTATCACAGCCTTGCGCGAACGTGAGCTCACCATCAAATCGGTTGCACATCCCATCCCACGGGCTTGTTCGATAGTAAGGGTTGAGGCCAGCGCTACCCCCACCGTTTGCGATCGATCGCTTGACGTTTGGTCCTATGAGGGCAACCTTCTTCGCGTTCTTGATCGGTAGTACGTTGTTCTCGTTCTTCAGCAACGTTAGTCCTTCAATACCAGCTTGAAGGATTAGGTTCCGTGTCTCAATGTTGTCGATGGATTGTTCAGGGACCTCTGCTGTCTGACTGCCCAGACCTTTGGTACGGTCCACCAAGTAAAGCACTCTCGCAGCAGCCTTCTCAATGTCATCTTCTTCCAGCTCACCGTTTTCAAGCGCCTCCTTGACTTGTTCGAATTGTCGCCACTTGGAAGGACCAGGCATCTCGACATCAACACCAGCTTTTATGGAAGGTGCGGTAGCATATGTGCCCGTCCAGTCAGAGATGATTGCTCCGTTCCACCTCCATTCCCCACGCAAGATTTCTTTGATGGTGTGTTCGCTTTCATCGGCGTGTACACCATTGACCATGTTGTACGAGCTCATGAGTGCCCACGGCGATGCTTCGCGGACGGCGATCTCGAATGGCTTGAGGTAGATCTCACGGAGTGGTCTCTCTGCAATGATGGCATCATAAGCCTGGCGTTCAGTCTCCTGCTCGTTACCAACAAAGTGTTTGATAGTCGCAGCGATACCCTTGCTTTGAAGGCCACGTACATACGAAGCTGCAAGCTTCCCCGTGAGAAAAGGATCCTCGGAATAGGACTCGAAGTTCCGTCCACCAAGTGGGGAGCGGTGCATGCAGATTGTAGGTGCAAGCAGAACATCTGCGCCGCGAGCCTTGCACTCATCTCCCAGGTGCCTTCCCATCTCTTCCATCATCTCTAGGTTCCATGTCGAGGCCATGGAAATACCACATGGGAACAAAGCAGCCTATTACAATCAGCCATGAGCGCGTATAGAGTACGATGCTGTTCTGAACACTCACGGGTGTGCCATTAGTGAAGAACTCTCCTCGGGCACCATTAGGGCCGTCTGTCGTCTTTATCGATGGTATGCCCTTCTCGGGCATGGACACTGTCCGCCAGAAATCTGCACCTGCAAGCAACGATACCTGCTGTGGTCAGCCCTCTGAATAAAGGGTATCCATTTGCCCTGCATAGATCATGTCGTACGAGTCCGTGTTTGAGAGACATTAACCATTGAGATTAAGGCTGTAACGCTCGTACTACACGGCGCTTGAGGAAAAACAACGAGAGAACGCCGCAAGAGTGAACACGTTGGAAGACTAGGTCTAGGGAAAGTCGCATCTGAGGTGAAATCGCCGACCTGCATACAGAGAATGCTACCTGCATACAGAGAATGCTACCTGCCGCCTAGAAAATACACATACCTGTTCCTCTAGGGTCAACTTCGAAGCCAGCTCTTTTGCCTTGTCATCTGGCCTCTCCAGTGAGTACAGCTTCTTGCCTGCCATTGTTTCTACCTCAGGTGATGAGGTCGGCGTAAGCGACGGAGTTACAGTATCGACAGGTGTAACTTGAAAAGTCACCTGCTTAAGGTCGATGAGCTTGTTATCGTCCTCTGTGGGGCTGAGGGTCCCAAGGTGCATGGTAGTCATGGCGAAATAGAGATGGTAACCCGCTCAAGGAGGACGAAGGATTCGAAGGAGCAGCTGCGTTTCTCGCCGCCTACCCGCAGGGTATAGTGATCTTGAACCCCTAAAACTGTCACAGGGTGGTGAGGTGGCAAGGAAACGAGTGACTTGACAAGCGTGAATGTCAGTGCCAGTAAATGGTCATCTTTTAGTACTTTGCGTGCTCAAGTATCGACGCATAGACCACTCTTTGCGTGGATCCAGAAGAGAGCACGTCGAATATCCGGATGTATTGGAGACAAGCCTTGTACCTAGTTGCGGCACGCATGCTCGTCTCAGATCTACCTCCTGGGTACTATTGGTCGACGGGACAGTAATGAACCGAAGTTAACGCGCTCCAGTATTCATCTGTTGCGAAGGAGGCTCTTGAGCGATTCCAATCTAGATCGAAGCGCGCCAGGGCTTGCGTGTGGCCACTTCAAGGGTAGGATGCGCAAGTACGACGCAAAATGCTTGTTTGAATCACGCTGGGCAAGAGATGTGGATATTCGACCGAATCCATCGCGATAGCTGGATAGGAAAGCACTGGGTAAGCGCATATTGAAGCAGTCATTGCAGCCGTCGCATGCGTGCTACTGACCATTGTGGTAAGCAGCCGTGATTATGATTCGATGTTTGACAGTCGGTGATGGCGGTCCTGAACTGCGAACCGGGGATAGGTGCTCCGGGCCTAGTATGGAAAGATTCCGGAACGTGACTTAAACGGTCGAGTGGTGGAGAAACTGTTGTGAGAGGCTGTGCGGGTCGCGTTGGCGTCGGAAGTAGCGGGAACGACAGCGGAAGAAGGCCCGAGCGACCGGTTGGTGAGCTCCCCCGGGCCGCTAAGCGGCAGCCACAACCCATCCCTTCTCGTTAACCATGTGCATGACAGAAGATCGCGATTCTACACATACACGGAGGTTTGGGCAGCATTCGAAGGCCGAATCATACAAATCACGCCGACGCCGAGGGTTACCTCTGACAATGGCATGTGAGCGACCTCACCGCAACTCTGTCTACCAAAGAAAAAGCCAGACGCGTATTGGAACCTCGCACAGCTTTCGCACCGCTGTTCCGAGCGCTATCAGTCTACATCGTGAGGAGCAGCTAGACGGGCCGTCTACAGTAGCGATCGCATGTCACGTCACGAGCCCGGCAGATGACCCAAAGAACTTCAGCCAGGATGCAGACATCTGTCTAAATTGTGTTGCAGCTCATCTGTGATACAACTCCAAGACGAGCAAGTATATGAGGCAAATGAAGTTTTGATAAAGCTCAAAGTTTTCACGATATTGTGCGGGGAAGTTTGGAGCCACGAGCGGTCGATCCTGAGCCACCTTAGCCATCAGCTGGACGGTAATTGTCATTCCCTTATCTTGCTTATCCCGGTGGCTAAGGTGTTTCATCCGAATGGACGAAGACTCAGTCCCATGTTGCAGAAAAGTTTAGAGGTAGCTGCTCTTGACTCTTACCCTAACCTAACAACGGAGAGACTGCATGCTTGTATCCAGGCTTCCATGCAACGTGAGACCACTCGTTTGAGAGATGGGCTTGCCAAGTACCGCCTCTCGCCCACGAAGATGTGATGCCCTAAAAAAAGTATATCGATGATTATCCCACTGGGAGAGCTGCTGGGTGCGAGTGGTGTACTGAACTCACTGTGGTATGCACATGACACTTGTAGACATCATTATTGGCATGGCTCATGAGAAGGCTGAATGACGAAACAGATGAAAAGCCGGGTTTGAAATCGAACGCCGCAATTGCGTTTCGCAGACTAATCATTCACGCTCCAACGCATATCCTAAATACTTTGGTATACAAACAACTTACAAGCTAGTACGCAAGCATCAATCAATCACACCCACCACTGAATCCATCTTCTTCGTATGTTCGTAATATTGCAATGCACCGGACGCCTCATGACCATCAGAGGAAGTCTATGCCTCCTCCATCTCCACATCCTCATTACCACTGGCTTGCTCGACCTCTTCCATCCTCTTCTTGAACGCAGCCTTCTTGGTATCAACCTCATCACGACTGAGATCTCTCATCCAGGTGTTGTTGCGGACTAGCTTCTCTTGAGCCCGCTCACGCCTTCTATCGTTGAGTACCTTAAACTGCTCGCTCGGTCGAGACATGTTTTCGCTCACGCCAGCGCGAACAGCTTCAGGCAAGGCAAAGTATTGCACGCCGCCAGTACCAAAAGGCTCGCTGTTGATGAATGTGATGTTGTATGTCTGCGGGCAGATCGATACAGTGATTTTGTCGCTGTGCTTGACAAGATCGAGACGGTTGTCTTGTTCTGCAATGTCTTCGACCTTGGCGAGACGCTTTTTAAGATAGGGATAGGCTATCTTCGCGTGATCTACCTCTTCAGTAGGCTCGACTTCCTGGTAGGAGGCAATGTACGCCCGCCAGCGCTTAGTGCGGTCCAAAGAAGTAGAATCAAAGGTGGGGTCATCCTTTTTGAACAGGCGAACGGTGGCTTCTGCTTTCGCAGGATCCTGCAAGTGAATTAGTGGCGTGGCGTTGGGTCTAGTGACGGTTTGGCTTACGTATGTGATGCGATAAGTGTCTGCGTCCTTCGCGTATTTCTCAACTGCCTTTCGATAGCTGATCTCATTCTTATGCGATGTGGTGTCA
Source organism: Ascochyta rabiei (assembly GCF_004011695.2). Classification (NCBI taxonomy): domain Eukaryota; kingdom Fungi; phylum Ascomycota; class Dothideomycetes; order Pleosporales; family Didymellaceae; genus Ascochyta; species Ascochyta rabiei. The sequence goes on from NC_082407.1 coordinate 1,758,416, forward strand.
TTAACTCGATCCTTCCTGAATAGGTTGTAAATGTCGAGGCTCTTGTCTTTGCTATCAGAGCTGACCACAAGAAGAGCGAAGCGCACGAGCGAATTCACGAGCCTGTCGAATGAATACATCTGCCACCCGATCTGCAAGTAGTAGCGTCGTAGTGTTTCTTCGATGAAATTCATGTCGACTTCGCCAAGTATTTGATCCTGGAACATCTCAAGGACCTGCTGGTAGAAGTTGGCGGTTGAAGACGTGTCCTTGAAGTAGTCGTCAGGTTGCTTATCTAGCATCTTGAGTTGTCGCGCAGCTTTGGGTTCCATAGCCCGACTGACGACCTTGCGAACGCCGTCCTCGCTCTCCTTGAGCTTCAGCAACCGCTCGTACAGGCAGACGAACATGCGGAAGAAGCAGTATATGGACGAGTTGGCGTACATGTTGTACTCGATGCGTCGATAGGGCTCATCGTGCTCAACCTCCTTATCGTTGAGCGCTGCAGGTTGAGCGGAATACTCCACCCAGCTGCCTGACGTTTGTTCGTCACGCCCGTTGGAGTTGGAGTTGGAGTTGGAGCTGTCCACAGCGCCTTCTTCTTCGACGCCCGATACAATCTCGGGGGTTGTGTCTCGGCTCGCTGATGCGAGGCTGTCCTCTTTGTCCTTACGAGACTTACCCCGAGGGTCAAGGACATCTCGGCGCAGGTCGCCCTTCTTTGGCTTTTGAGACCGCTGAGAGATATCGTCATCGGGACTGGGCGTATCGTCGCCGGACTCGTTGGGAGTGTCACGGCCGGATGTCTGAACCCGCTGCTCAAATTTGGCCTGGTCGAGACCAAAGAACAGGGGAACAAATTCTTTGATGAATGGAACTACCTTTGCGTATTCAGTGCCGCTGTTGTTGTTGTCCGCGAAGGTGATCATCAGGCGGGCTACGTCAAAGAGAACCTCCTCATCTTTGAAAGAGAAGGCGAACTGATATTCAGGCTGAGGTATCTCCTGTATTTGTCGCAATCGCTTCTGCTCCTCGTAGCGGACGAGGATCTCATTGGTAAGCGACTTGGGCTGGAATTGTCGCTTGTCGGCCTGCTTGACAGACAAACTCTGGTGGTCCAATGACTTCCAGAAAATCTTCTGTGTTTGGTCGCGCCAGACCTTTTCCCACTCACGCTGGGCAGCCTTCCAGTCTTCCAGCTTGCACTTGAGACGGTGCAGCAAGATTGGTACCACACTCCAGGGCATTGCGAACAACTCCTTGATGACATCTTTGCCTCGATCGCGTCCGTAGACCTTCATGATGACGCGCTTGTAGATGGTCTCGCTCTGCCCTCCAAGACCAGGAGGAAGCACGAAGTTGGTTCGGTCTTCTTGCTTCATGGTCAGCAGCTGGTTCGCGATAGGTTCAAGTTGCTGAATGGTGCGACTGCAGGCTTCAATGTTAAAGTCATAGTCATGACGCTCTTCTTCGATCCTGTGAAGACCTTCTTCAAACTGGTTCTTGCGATGCGCAATGAAACCGGAGTCTTCGGAAGCCCATGTTGGGTGAGAAGCCCACTCGTCATTCAAAACCGACTTGCACAATTCATCGCGACCGCTGCACACCCGCTCACGTTCCCGCTTGGGCAGCAGGCGGTAGCTGGGGCCTAAACTGCGGCAGTTGGAAAGTGAAACGCGCGAGTTGACAGTCTTAGGACGCGTCTTCTGCGGTTCATCGTCCTCGCCCATGAATTTCTTGAACCAGGCGAAAAGCTCCGGGTTGCCGCCAATGAAAGACTGTGCGCGATAAAGAAGCAGCGTCTTGTCAATCAAATCTTGTGAATACAGGTTGCACAGCTTCAAGAACTCGTTCATCGTGTTCTTGTTTCCAATGAACTTCTTGACACGGTCAAAGAAGGCAAGCTCATCCTGACTTGGAGTGGTCGTGGTCGTTGGTGGTATCGGCTCGGGCAATGCTGGTGTGAGCGTTGGTGAGACTGGAGGACCTTCAGGTGCTGCCTGCTTCGCGGCGTGACCGGTTTTAGCACGCTTGTTTGCGGTAGCTGGACCAAAGGTGCCACCGCGAACGTTCGACGTTGGTGGTTCCTGTGCGACGGGAGCGGGCATAGGCGCAGCAACTGGTCCTTGTCGATCGCGTTTTCGCTTGTTGTCGCGGTTCGCAGTGGGCGTTGGAGCAAAGTTGCCCATAGGTGGTAGACGTGATTGGTCTGCACGCGGAGTCTGTTGGAGGTTGGGTGTGTGACCGTATCCAGAAGCATCGCCACGAACATTGCTGAGCATGACCGCATCTTCAGCATGCCTCGCTGCTGCCTGCTGCGCCCTGTGTTGAGCAGCCGATTCGGGGAGGAATTGCTTAAAGTCTTCTAGGAGGTCCGGAGCACCATTGAATAGCCCAGTGACTTGAGCGTATACGTCTTGAATCGGTTTGGACTCTCGTTGGTAGGTTTGTAGTATCTCCAGGAACTGCTTGTAGATATCCGGTTGGGAGGCGAAGCGGTTTTTGATCTTGTTTACGTAGCTGATGGCATGGTTGAACTCAACCGGACCACGCTTCTCAGTGCCAACACCACCCATCTGAGCAACCTGAGCCGCACCATTTAGCGTCTGGACGGGGAGCGCTGCTGAGACATCGCCACTAAGTGCGAGCATGGAACGCCCAGTAGCAGCGGAAACTGCGTTCTGGAGTTGCGAAACACCCTGTTGCTCTTGTTGATGCGCAAGCGCTGCCGCGGAAGCTACAGTATCAGGGTGCAGGCGCGTTGTTGCCTCTGGTGAGAGCGGAGTAGGACCCTGTTGGGCTTGTTGTGCATTATACAGTGGCTGGCCGAGATTGCGGTTGTTTGGTGAGAACAATGACTCCGCGGGCTCTTGTGCTCTCTGTTGCTGAGGCCATGGTCGCCCCTGTGTAGTGTCGTAAAAAGCAGCTTCGTGCTGAGGAGCAGGGTTGCCGTTGACCGCTGCACTGCGTGGTGGTGACAAAGGCCGTGGCGCAGGCATAGTGGATACCATTGTGCCCATTGGCGTTGTGACCCTGATCGCGTTGGGGTCTCCATTTGTACCACACTCAATCTTATAGCCTGGAGGTAGAAACGTGTTGAAGCCCTGTATTAAGTTGGGGTTGCCCGCGAACAGGGTCGATACTCGCTCAATGACACCAGGCGTGTCAATCGCACCGCTCTTGAAATCTTTCATGATGTCCAGAAAACGGTTGTAAACATCGGGATGATCGGCGAACTGAACTTTGACTTGGTCAAGGTAGCTCAAAGCGTCCTAGGCAGAATTAGTGGCCAGTGCAAGTAAGCAGATCCTGGTACCACTTACATTAAGAATGGGCTGCTGGCCCTGGCCCATACCCATTGCGCCCGGTGGGCCAGTGAAGGGCATCAGCATCTGAGCCTGCGTTGGTGCCTGCACAGCGTGCTGCATCCGAGGCGTAGTCTGGTCATGCTGAGCAGGAGCATTACCATACAACGGCCCAGCAGCATTCGGCCCACCCATGGGTCCCGCCAACGGGTTCGACCCGGCTAGAGGTCCTGCTTGCCCAAGCAGACCGTTGGGACCATGTACTGTGCGTGTGGATGGGGCGACAGCGACAGGCTGGTGGATCTGAATTGGCGCAGAGTGATTTTGATGCGCAGCTTGTTCACGTTGCTGGCGCTCGTGGATTTCTCGGTCGCGTTGCTCAGCTTCGCGCTTTGCGTGCTCCTCTTGCTGGGCAGCATGCTGGGCAGCGTGCGATTCCATCATCTCGCGCTCTCTGGTCTCGCGCTCACGCAGCTCTCGTTCCCTCTCTGCGTTCGCGTGCTCCTGCGACGGACCTTGCGACTGTTGCAAGGTCTGGGAGATCCCAGGCAGCGAGTATGGCGGCCCTTGCGACATCTGGTGTCCTTGCGCAGCCGATCCTGCCTCTGTCGAGGGCGCTCGTTGCGCAGATTGGTGGGGGGATGAGTGTGGAGGCTGACCTGTCAAGCCAGGAAGCGGAGGCAGGTTCTGGTTGTGGCCTGTAGCGGCGGCTGATGAGTAAAACGGGGTGCCTGCGGCCCAAGTCAGTTTTGTTTGCAGTTACACCGTTCGCGACGAATCATACCAGAGGGGGGTGGGAGCACAGGTCCCGGACCTTGCGCAGGTGATGCACGTGTGGAGGTTTGTGTGTTCGTGTTGTTCGACCTGCCGCGCCAGTTTCTGTTAGCATTCGTGTCCGCAATGTGTGACGCGTGAGGATGCTTGATGGCTGCTTGGTCCCTGAACGCTGGCGCAACAAGGGTAAAAGTGGGGTTCACGCACCCATATGGATCCAGTGGTCGCACAGCTTGTCTCTGGTTCTGCTCTGTTTGCTGCTGCGGCGTTGACCCAGGCGCAGGTGCCTGGGACGAAGGCCACCCTTCACGATGCGCTGGGTTCATGTCGGCGTTTGCGATCTCTCGGCCGTAGGAAGAGTAGCGAGGTTGCTGGAGGGACGCGTTTGTAGTTGCGCAGCGATCTCAGCAACGGCTACGGCTCTAAAACAGCTGCAGGACAATGTCTGGAAGCTGTGTGTGGGCGGTGGTGGCTCGCTGCCGGTGCTGCGATGCAGCTGCTGCGTGGAGAAGATCGTACCAGCTCGAGCTGGTGTTGTTCTCGGGATTTCGCGGTAGAAACGCCAGGAAAAGCAAGGCTAACGCCGTCAGATTATGTCGCCATATATTGCGACCCTGTTGCAGCTCTTTGTACCGTTGAGCCTGTTGATGGCGAGGTCAGACCGTTCAACCTTCTCGTCAGAACCAGGGTCGCTCCCTCCGAGAGATAGTTAATCCGTGCCGACACTAAGCTTAGTTTGGCCGCATCGGCAGATTCATTGGCCGATGACAGCGCGTCATTCACCCGATGACGGCCGCATGCGACTAGCAGTAGTAGTATACCCAATCTCGACATCTTCACTTTCAGCGAGCTTGTCACGCGTTAGCAAGCGTCGCTTGGAATAATTCAAAGTCTCTATATTGCTGCACTATGCTTTTTCCACAAGTAACGTGTATCTTCATCCTCTTTGCAGCTTGATCACGTGACTATGCGAGGCTTCAGCAGTTTGACTTGGAAAAATCGGGTATCATCATCGCGAGCAAAAGAAACTATCTAAACAAAGCCTTCGCAACGCATCCAGAACTCCAAAACTAAGAGCAATCAAACGTGTCTTCTACGACCCTTGCTTAGCCTCATCCTGCTTGAGAGGATCATGCTTATGCACAAAATCATCAACCCACTCCTCCATCTCATCAGCCTTATCCGTGAACCAGTCCCACCAGTGTTTATGCTCCGCTTTACTCGAAGCTGCAGGCGGAGCACTGGCAGTAACACTTGCTGACGCTAAAGCCGATGCGCTCCCTTCTGTTGACGAAGTTGTATCTGTAAGACCAGATGCTGAAGCAGCAAGGCTGGATACTGAGTCGAACTCTGCAGACATAGTGGCCGCAGAAGGCGGTGCAGATGTCAATGAATGGACGCCAACGGGATCTGTCGGTGTCTCGTTGGGCGAGTCTTCATTATCGTTATGCAGGCCTGTTGGCCTCAGAGGGAGGCGTAAGGTGCCGTTGTTGGGTGCAGGAGTCAGGCCGATGGTGTCACAGATGATGTTGTACAGCTCAATGTTCTCTGAAAGGTTCGTTAGCATGGGATTTCCTGTAAAAGCAATTGTGGACCTACGGAAAGGTTCCATACGGCTCCCCGGCGTGTGGGGAAACGCAGGTCCTCTCGCGACGAAGATGGCTCTCATGAGCGGGTGTTCGTGGTCGTACCCATGCAGACCTCTTGGGTGGTACACCTCACCCTTTTTCTTCCCTTCCTCAACGTCAAATTCACTCTTTGCGACGATCGCCCAGCCTGCCTTTGGTATGATCCAAAGCGGTGCTATGCGATCGTTGTTCGAGAAGTGATAACGCGTAGGCATGTTTTCACGCAGATAAATCTCGATGTTTGGGTTATCCCCGTGCTTACGCTTGATCTTTTCGTATAATGGACGAAGGTTCTTTGGATCCTTAGGTCTTAGACCGTACAGAGGCCAACCATCAATGTGTGACAGCTCCGCTGGGTCGACAAGGTCTTCCAGTTGGATCATGCGAGATACGTCGGTGGTGGCCATGCCGTGGTCAGAGACCACAACAACGTTGACAATACTGGTGAGGTTGCGCTCCTGTAGACCTTTGAGTATACCACCAATCATGGCGTCTGCATTGGAGATGGTCTGACGGATTTCTGTGCTGTTTGGTCCATACCTATGCCCGTCACCATCAACGTTAGGGACGTACGCAGCAATAAGCTGGGGACGAGGTGTGTCAGCCTTTGCGCCTATGTCTTGAGGGCCGGGTACATCGAGCAAATCCATGATACGGTCGACTTTTCTATCCAGCACTTCCGAGCCGTTGTACTTATCCACGTACGCAATCTGTTGATCTTCGATATGAGCTTCAGAGCCTGGCCACATATGCACCGCCGTCCTGACCTTCTGCTTCTCTGCCGTCACCCAAAGGGGTTCTCCACCCCACCAGAATGGTTGCAGGCTACGCTCTGCATCTGTGTAGTAGAACTCCTTCTCCAGCAGTGGATCCCAGAAGCTATTCCCCACAATGCCATGCGCTTCCGGGTACATTCCGGTCGCCATTGTATAGTGATTTGGGAAGGTAACGCTGGGAAAGCTCGGCAACATGTACTTGGGCGATATGCCCTCTCGCACGAACTGGTTGAGCGTGGGCGTGATGTTTCGGTACAAGAAATCTGCACGGAACCCATCGAGCGATATCAAGATGGTTGTTGGTGCGAAGAAAGACGTTCCGTTCGAGACGGCGGCTGCTGTGAATGCTGCCATCTGGCTGTCCGCAGGGTTCGAAAGACGGTACACAAAGGCAAGGAGGATGGAGAAGAACCCAGTGATCGAAGTATACACGCAAATGCTTCGCCATCGCCTTGATCGCTTCGCCTGCATCCTTTGTCAGCCATTGATACCAGGATTACGTGGGCAGACATGCCTTGTTTTGCGCCCGAGTCGCACGCAGCCGCTGCTTGTCGCTCTCGGAACTTCTTCCAGACCGCAAGAGGCTTGAAGTCGATGCGCCAATCCCTTCCTCTGTGTCGTACGTCGGTGTGCTCGTTCCCGTGCTGAGGCCTCGCTTGCGCTCCGTCATCTCAGTTCTCTTTCCGCCGCCATCGCGCCTTCCAATCCTCACGCCGGAGCTGAACAGACCAGATACTCCCTCATTTTGTGTTAGCAGCCGCTCGCGCTCGTCTTCTGATTCCAAAAGGTCGTGATCGCCGTCTGATATCTCCGCAGAAGGTCGGATGTCGTAGTCATCGTTATCCGAGGCGTCTTCGTAGTGCGGGCCGCCGGCGGCCCTACCATGGTGCTCTCGTGATTGTGACGACATTTTTCGTGTCGGGTTGGCGTCAAACTATGGAGTCATGGTGAGCGGGCAAAGCGCAGCGCTGGTGTTTGAACCTCGAGGGTGAGCACCTCGATCTCCTCAGCGCGCTAGCGTGTCGTGTTTCATGCAGGGCACCGTCGATCATTGACCCATAAATATCCTTGCGCGAATTCTTGGATTTTGCGAAGCATGTCGTCGACAAGCTTTAGAGCTATACACCCGATCCATTACACAGCGGTCAAACTGACTTCTATCAGCACTGGGCACCTGCCTACATAAAATGCCTTCATAACAGTCTCATTGCACGTCAACTACCGCAACACCATTGGCATCAATCCAACAAGATCCTGAGCCAGACACCCTTCCCTTCGAGCAGAGCCACAAAAGGAGCCAAATATGTTCCACAACCTCGCCCCAGCAATAGAGCTTGACACGTCCTAATGTATCATCAGATTGCGCCTCGCGATGCAGAGTCAGCCCCCAGCCAACTCGACCGCTGTGAACGTGGTTGTAGAGCAATGACCAGAATTCCCACTGCAATTTTGAGGGCCACTGCATGCAATCGATAAGCCAATAGCCACGCTCGTCTGCCTCCAACGTCCTCCGCATGTTTTGTAGCTTGAAGCGATCCGGATTCTTCATCTTGATTGCTGCAAGATATCTGGTAATTTGGGAGGGCAAAGTTGTGGGACACGCTACAGATATCGCGGGTGCAGGTGGAAACGCGTCGACCGGGAGCATCGAGAAGCGTAGTTTGTCCATATTTGTAGATGTTTTGCTCTGAGAAGCTCGGGTCGTGCCTATCGACGGATCCGTAGGTCCTTCCAACAAGCTTCCTCTCAGATCTGCAAGAGCATCTTTTCTTGACACGGCTGGCGACGGCACGTTTTCAACTGTCTCGCTGTGTTGACTTTGAATGGGACTGACTCTTGGCGAAGACCGTTCTTCGGTATTGCCAATGCTTTCATCTTGAAATTCATCGTCCTCGGAGGTCTCTTCGGAAGTTGTCGAGTAGATGTCCTGCAATTGGCTCTGCAGGATTTCCACTGCCATCTGCGAATCTTCAACGAAGCCTGTATCGGCATTGTCCGGATCAGAAGAGCTGTGGAGTGGTCTTCTTTTACTAAGAGAAAAGCTCGTCCTGGGCGTCGCGCGTTTTCGCCAGCTCAGGTAGCTACGATCAAGTCGAGCCAAGCGGCTGGTCGGACGTATTGAATCGTCGATAACAGAGGCCGGGTTTTGATCATGGCGGTGGTCTTCGGAAGAAACATTGGATGGAAAGCTACCGTAGGATTCTTTACTAGCTGTCAGTACCGATGAGTTGAAGGTTTCCCGATTCGTGCTCCATTCCCCTTGCACGAGATTGGCCGATTCCAGTCCTGTTGCCTGGTCCAGTTTCGGTTTCTTCTGTACAGGCTCATCGCGATGGGTTCGAAAGGGTTCGAATTCAGTATAAGCATTCGCTAAAGACCGGAAGAGCTCATCGTTCCGTCGGGTGGCAGGTGTTGATATGTGAACAAGAACTTCGTCGGTCATAGTTGATGCCAAGCGCGCGCGAGCGTTGGGTCTGCACTGCAACCATGGTGCACTAAACAGAATAATTGTTGATGTTAGGCTTTGGGGTGCGCCAAACTATCACCAAGGGTAAAGTAAAGAATCACAGAGTGTTCACGGTCGTAGACGCAGCACTGCCTTAGTCTTGGCGAAGCCAACCACATGTAGCCTAGGCCGAGTTGCGCCTTCAGTCCACTCTACAGCTTTATTATATATCCACGATGACCACAAAGCAGTTTTGAGAGAACCTGCCTCCACATCCCATTCGTGGATACCGTTTGAAAGAATGTGACGAATCCCCAATGTCTTGGTATTTGAGGACCCGATACAAGGGACAGCAGGACACAATACCGTGGGCGGTAAGTGCAACTAATTCCTTCGATAGTCAATTGCTCCGTCTCAGTTTTGTTACACATTGAACGAGTGTCCTCCCCCCTCCCAAGCTCAAGTTGCCACAGAGATATTCTGTCAGAAACGCGCAGCCATATCTACGACATCCGCCGCCTTCATGTGCAATACCTCGCTCCCTCGCTAGAATTCACATACCCCAGATCCACAAACTTCTGCCAGTCCCAGTAACCTCCGCGAACGCCTTCGCCCTCCACCTTCACGTTGCCACTGAACTTTGCAGTCCAATACGCACTCCCCGTGGCATACTTTCCAAACGCCCACAGACCCGTGTTCAAGTTCTTCCGCCTGTTCGCAAACTTGTTGTCCGTCGCTGTCTGGATGCTCCACTCGCCCACGAAGACGGGGAACTTGCCGTCGCTGGCAGACAGCTTCGCGTCGGAGCATATGTCGGCCGAGACGGTGTCGGGGTCTGTGGGTCGGCCGGCGAAGTAGTAATTGTGCACGTCGAAGACCAGGTTGGTGGTGCTAGGGAATGAAGGCGACCAGTACGCTTCGCCTTTGAACTTTCCCCGGGAACATGACTGGAATTTTCGGTTTCACTGCTTGCACCTTTTTGATCACAGCTTGTACGTATTTGAGCACCCATGCAGCTCCGTTTTCGCTCAGAGCTGCGGGTGTGCCAAGCGTGCTGAAGTTGCGGTTATCGACGGGCTCGTTGATGGGAACCAGGGTGCAAGACTGTGGGGACCCAGAGGCTTGGATGAAAGCGAGCGCTTTGCCGACGGCCTGGAGGGAATACGTGAACGCGGTTGCGTTGTTGAACCAGTCAAAATGGCCTTCTGCTTCGCCGAAGCCCATGCCGTTTACGCCGCCGGAAAGGGAATGGATGTTAACAATGACAGGCATTTTGTATGCATAGCTAGCATTGTTATTCTAGACGAGACCTGGTTGTCAGAGCAGATTTGTGAGCCGGGAACCTTGATCCAAGCAGCGTAGGAGTCGGGATGCGGAGCACGTTTACACCGCTGCTTGCAAGCACATCGATATCAGAAGGCTGTATGAAGGTTGCATAGCGGCGCTCAAGAACTGGGCCACATTGAGCGCCTAGGTCGGGCGCAGCAGGTCCATTGGTCAGTTGTGTTGTTGCAGCTCTGGCTCCAGAAGAGAGGATCGATGACGGCTTCTTGCTGGAGCCAGCATCTGAGATTGACCCCGGTAGCTTTGAAAGTCTTCCAGTTGACGTAGCTGTTCTGACGACTGACACCTGATCCAGCGAGGGCGGTCGAGAGAAGAGAAAAAACGACCAGGAGGCCAGTGCCAAAAAGAGATGTACGGGGCGCCATGTTGTGCAGCTGCGCGCAAGACGAACTGCTGATGTTGATTCATCCAGGTTCTGTCTACAGAACTTCCTACCTACATGGTCCTGGTTGTAGGTGCTTAGCTTAGCCCATCTGGCCATCCAATTCATGCGCAACACGGTCCAAGAGAATTTGGAGAACTGTGTGGAGATGAGATGCCGACGTGGAAGTAGTATCCGTTTTGTTGTGTCACACGCACCCAACTTCATGTGCTGAAATGCAGCATGACAGTGCAAAGGGTTCACGGTAGTGTTGGTGATCCTGTATCTGGGGTCCTCCACATTGGGTCATATCAAGAAGCGCATTTTCCTTTGGAACGCGGCAATTTAAACAAACACCGAGCTTCGGGGTACCATGTTTCGACGTCTGGCGACTCGAGCCCATCTAAGCAGAGTTTGATTCATCAACTGGCCAAAACTGAAAGTTCAACGTCATTTTGGAAGATGTATCGAGAAAGAATTGTGCAAGAGGTCAAGTAAGAACAGGAGAAAAGAAGTGAAGTAAGCCTTCCATCCCAGCTGGTGCGCAGTAGCAATCATGTTATAACAGCGTCTTGCCACGGTCCAGTTTTATGCCAAAATAGGGCTATACATCATACCTCGCGCCAGCTCCTCGCAGCCAGCCTATCAGTCAGCGGCCTGAAGTCGGAGCCGCCCACGCTTCCTTGGTCAATCATCCTGACTTTACTTCCCCCCTCAACAAAGATCGCTGGTTGACCGTTCTCATCAATGCCTTTCCAGCTTCTGACCATGAATTGATCGTGCTCCTCGTTCTCGGAGTCAGTCACATCATCTTCTGATACCATCTGATTTCTGGTGGCAGGGGGTGTCGAGGATCGAGTACGTCCGACAGCGTGAGTGCGAGGGACATGGCGGTAGCCAGAGCGTACCGACTTCCCAGACGACAGATGCGACGGCGGGGGCTGAAACTTACGCTCGCGAGATGGTGACGGGCTGGCACTGATGTGTCGGACTCGGACCTCTTCATAAAGTCTGGGAGGTGATGGTGAGATGCGACGTGCACGGTCGATCCGAATCTCGTCGTAGCTTCTTTGTGGAGAAGATGACGATCGACGAAGGTGGAGCCTCTCCGTATGATCGGTTGGTGGCGATGCAGGCCTTTCCGCATAACGAAAACTCTCATAGCGGCGACGCTGCTCATACCTCCCGTCATCGGACCTGTCGTTGGGGCGAGGTTCCTCACTTCTCTCTGAAGCGAACTGAACACGTGGACCTCCGACCTCTACGTTAGTGCTTTGCTGGCTATCGCGTATGCTCGTCCTTTTCCTGTAAGATGTCTCAAAGTTCATATCTGCTGGCTTGAGAATCCCTCGACCGATTGATTCCGAGCCAGCATCGTTTGTCGAAGTCTCATCAGATTGCGAAAAGACTCGATGATCAGGTATCACTGTTCGATAGGGACCTGGATGTGATGCAAGTCGTACACGGCTCTCACTTCGTTGAACCGAGCTTGTAGGTTGGCGTTCTTGCGAATCTCTTCGGTAGCTGACTCTGGTGGCTCTGCTGCGCGGGGGCGGGGGCGAGGGGCTGAGTTCAACAATCCGAGGGCTAAGGTGAGGTGCGCTCTTCTTCCTATGAAAGTGAGTACGGACAACATCAGGTGGCGGCCATACCTCGTCAGTAGCGGGGTATAGCTCATCCGGTCTCGATGGTCTCATGCGAACAACATCCGGTGGCGGCCAAACACCGTCGTACCTTGAACGACCAGGGCTCAATGAAGAGACACGCACCCTCGTCTCGCTCCTATAACCGCGCGTAGGGCTGCGTTGTAAGGTCCGTAGCCCAATATTGGCCTGACTGGAACCTTCCTTGACGATACGTGGTCGGAGGTGATCGGTTTTCCAGGATGCATATATCTCATCGCGACTCCGTCGCCGGCCCCTTCGCTCGCTGTTGTCAACGTCCATTTGGATTGGCTTTCTAGGCCAACCGCATGGCTCATCGGCAGTGCAAGTTCGGACTCGAGTATAGCTACGACTTTTCGAGGTACGTTGGCTTTTAGTAAACTTCGTGCACTTTCGGCAAGACGTGGTGACGATGGGTTTGCCTGGTATGACTGGGTGACTTCGATGGTAGCCCGCAGACCGCATCTGTCCGCAAATACTGCAGGTGTGACACAGCAACACCGGTACAGTCTGGGGCTCCTCGGTTCGCGGGATCGTCTCTACGCCCGCCTGATATTGATAGGCGAAGTACTCATCCGCCCTCTTCTCAGTTGACCGCATCATCCCAATCGACACATTGCGTTGTGTAGGAGCCATGATACCAGAAGCAGTACCAGCCAGACTTGCTCGAGCAGATTGCGGCACGTTCGGATCTGTATACTGCCAGCCGACGTTGTATCCAGGCGGAGGCGGCGGCTGACTGGCGTAGTTGCGTGGAAGCTGAGCGTAGCCAGGCGATGCGGGCAGCGCTGGCATTGACTGAGCACCTGGCGCTTGACCTAGACCTTGACCTTGGCCAAGAGGCGGTGGGCGCTGAGGGAGTCTGACGAAGGCTTGATCAGTCTTGCCGAAGCAACGCAGAGTTTCTTGATTGGTGAGGCATCACATACCCGGCTTGAGGAAATCCGCCCTGATGCGCGAAACCACCTTGTAGTCCTTGATACGAAACGACGGAACTTGATGCTGCAGGAGGCGGTGTGGGTACCGCTGGAGGGACTCCGAGCCCAGGGAATTGCTGCAAGATATGTGATCAGACGGTCGAGATTGAGCTATGTTGTGAAGGGGGAGCCATGAAAACTTCTGCGCTACATGTCAGCTGTACGTTTGTACAAACAGTATCGCTGGTGCCTAGCACTTACACATGGAAAAGATACTGGTTAGCTGGACTTGCGACCGAGCCTGGGTATTGCGGTATTGGCTGTCCAGCGCTTGCAGTCGAGCCGCTGCCGCCGCCCATATACGCAGCAAATGCTTTGCGTTGCTCTTCGTTTGCCATATTGTGTGCAAAGAAGGTGGAAACATATAGCTTCAAGATTGCGGAAGGTCCACCTAGCCGCACGTGGTAAGAGAGCAAGCGTAAAAGAAGAGCAAACGAGGAGAGGGAGGTGCGGTCGGTCAGACACTTTCACAGTCAGGAAGCATGTGGTGACTGCGTAGGACTGGTGCTGTGAAAAGAAGAGTGGATTAAAATAGGGCGGATGGGAAGTAGATGGAAGAAACTGGGCGGTTTGCACCTCGCCTGGTGAAGGTGAGGTGAAGGGGACTCCATGCTATCAACAGCTTACCTTGTATGTTACAATTTGCCACAACCCACCGTGCCGACACTCGCAGCCAGAAAGTAGCCGTTGTCATCTACGTGTTCCGGCGTCTCACTTAAAAGTTGCTTCAGATGGGGTCAATTCTCTTTTTATTTTCCCAAAACGCCCGCCTGCCAAACATGCTAATTCACACGCTCTTACAGGTGCTAAAATCTATCTCTTATCAAGCGTGACTTTTAGTCCACCCTCAACACTCTCGCGCCCTTCCTCTTCGCGGCCCTCTTCTTCTTGTGGCCCTGGTCAAAAGCGATGGCGCTCCCGTGGTCACGGCCAAAGTTGTCAAGATCCTTGACCTTGTAGATCCTAATGATCCAGTTCTCACTGGTGAATGCCTCCTCAATGGTGCTGAGCTTAGGACCCTCAGCGGGCAGCTTAGCGCCACGAACACGGTCCTGGGCCTGTCCGGCGGGGAAGAGGGAGTTGTAGTTGTAGTAGGACATCTTGTACCTGGACGTGGGTCAGTAGTTGAACTTAAATTTGTCGAATCCTGATACTTACATCAAGCTGTTCTTCATGGTTGGTGTAGCCTCCTCGTCCACACGGTACTCGCCTCGGGAAGTGAAGAAGTTGCGCTCCTTTACCTCATCAGGCCAGATACCTTCGGCGATACGAACCATCCAGAGGAACTTGTTGATGTCGTCACCGGAGTAGCCGAGAAGACCACCAAAGACAACAAGCACGTAGTCAACCTCGTGCTGGCGCATGATCGGGTAGGAGACCTCTTCCTTGGAGCTCATAGCCTTACCAACAGTGGCAATGTGGGTGTTGTTCCAGGTGTTGTTGTCGACAAGGGTCGGGCGGTCAGCCATACCACCAATCTGGTAGCCGTAGTCCCACCATGACATGATCTTGGCGTCTTGAGCAGTGTTCTGCCTAAGCCAGTAGTACGCCTCACGGTAGTCGTCGATAATATGCTGGCTGCCGTCAGGAAGCTTGGACGCGAGCACAACAGAAGGCGAAGAGTAGGCGTTAGATGTAACCCAGGTGCAGTGGAGCACAAAGAGCATAAGGTAGACAGCGGAAGCACCGACAACTGTAAGCTTGGAGGCATATGAGTGGATACCAACGAGGGGCTTGCGAGTTGAGCGAAGGCCATCGGGCAGAACTGCAGCGGCAGCAATCGAAGCAGCATCAGCAGCATCGCCCTCTGCGGGCTCGGTCTTGACCGGGGTCTTCGCATCGAGGTAGGTGTCCAGGATCTGCGAGAAAGCAATGGCCGATGCTACGCAGACGATGGGGGTCAAGGTGAGCATGAGACGGACCATGACACCAGCGAAGTAACTGGCAAGTACAGCGTAGATGACAATGAACACCTGCTCGTCGGTGAGCTTAGTGAAGCACATGTAGACACCGGCGGGGAAGAGCCAGATCATCATGCTCAAGTCGAAGAAGAAAGCGGGCCATGCGGTAGGTTGGTGTTCTGAGACAGAGGCGATGATGGGTATATGAATCTTCGCGTATCCAGTATCCCAGAGCGAGTAGAAACGGCCAGTCCAGGGTGCGATAACTCCAGTAACAGTAAGAAGGACAAGCCCACCGAACGCAACGACGAAGACGACGAGGACGAGAGCGCGGAGCAGAGTTTGAAACTGCTTGCTGGGAAGCTGAGCGCGGACCCAGTCGACGAAAGCAACGAGCTGGATGAGACCAAAGACACCAAGCGCGGACATGTGCTCAGAACTGCGGATAGGCAAGAAACCGACAAACGGAATCTGCATACTCGCAAGAGTGCCGAGCGCATACCACGAAGTGTAGCTGACGTAAAGCCTGGGGCTGTAACGCCCCATGCAGATCAGAACGAATGCGTGCAGGGGCAGCAAGTTCGTAATGAAGACGTATCCTCCCCACGCAGAGACCATGTATCCGTAGAATAGCGCGGTCAACGCGCCCCAGAACATGGAACCGTTCTTGACAGCCTTGATCCACAGGTAGAACGTGAAGACAAGCAGGAAAATGGCGATAGCCTCGTTGTCGTAACTACCCGCAACCGAACGCGAAATGTAACCGGGGGTGATACCCATGAACGCTGCGGCGAGCAGACCGGCGGAGGGTGAGGTGACCATCTCGGCGGTCAAGAGGTACGTTGCGAGTGCAGTAAGGCCAGAGAAGGCTGGGGCGAGGAGAACGCAAATGTTACGGATATCGATGGGTAGGGAGAGGAAGCGCAGGAGGTGGTAGATGGCACCGCTGGTGACCATCAGTCCGGGGTAGAGGGTACCACCAGTAACGCGACCGAGGGGATGCCATGTTCCTGTTTGAGGTGTCAATTCAATGCTGCTTCTATCGATATCGATGCGGAGGAGGCGCGCGTACGGTCATCGAACCAATCCCAGAAGCTATAGAAGCCGTTCTGGACGAGGTATTTTGTTGCTCGGAAGTTGAACCACGGGTCGACTGCACCCTCGGATTAGCCAATTGTACCACTCCAAGCTTGTCGTGATACTGACACTCGTGAATGATGCTCTCGAAGCGGATCACGGAGAACAGACGGCTGCTCACAGCTGCACCTGCAATCAAGCACAGAATAACAACTCGAAGCAGGCCTCGAGTGTTTCGGCCAGTGGCCTGCTTGAGGAATTGCCCTTCCTCTGCGGCGGCCATGTTTGGGAAAAGGAAAGTGGTAGAGAGGAAGAGGTGTTGCTTTCGAGGCCGCGTCACAGCTTCATGTTCACACGTGGAGCTCACTGCTCCCGCGATTGAAGTCTGACTAAGCGTCACGCTAACTGCCTCATCCCTGCACACTTCCACAACATGTCAGCCTTCGATTCTTCGACACTTGCAGAGCATGAAAATGTTCTGTGAGATATTGCTATATGTTTGCACGCTAAATAGCAGTGGCGAGTCGTGAGGGTGCCGTTCCAGCAGCATCCATATCAAAGATCGCTATCAGGAGAGGTTGGGAAGAGTGGTCAACCGGATATGCCACCGGAAACACCAATACTCGAAAACAACAGGGCTTTCCAGCACTACAGGTGCACTTACTCCTCGACCTAGCTGTCGAACGAAATATGCTTGACAAGTTCCCCCCTACAGGAACGACAAAAGATGTGCTGACATTCCATGCAACTGCCCTGGAGATCCGTAGCGCCACTGTAACCACATTGGCACTGTCAGATGTTAGCACGGCAACGAGGAGCTGTTTTGTTGGAACTGACGCAATAAACAACAGTCGTCACTGTCTTACGCCTGGTGGCTGCTCGGCCATTTGTTGTACCAGGCGAGGGTGATCGCCTCCTGGATCCGTTCGGTAGAGGCTCAGGAAAACAGTTCGCAGTTCCTTCTGCCGCAGTGGACTCATCATCATCGAGCTCTTCGGCATCTAGTCCCTTTTCTTTTTCGTCCAACATAACCTCTTGCAGCTGTCTCTTCGTCCTGTTCTCCTCCACACAGATCCAGTCATCAATGCATTTCTTCAGCACGTCTTTTTCAAAGTGATTTGCGATGTGGCTAAACCGTTCGTCCCAAGCAGCGTTGCCCCTGTGTACGAGAGGTATAATCTCGCGGCAGAAACCGCACCAGAACTGAACCTGGTAGTTCTTGCCGATCTTGCAGCGGTCCAAGCCATTCTGCAGGATGGTTTTTGAAGTGACTTTGTGCTCGAGCTCGAGGTGTTTGTGGAACTGCGCTGTGCGGTAGTAGTATTGGCCGCATTGTTCGTCGGGGCTGTTCTTGAGGTCACAGCGGAATGCCTCTTGCTGGAAGTGCTGGGAGTTTTCGTGACGTTTCCAATCTGACTTGGCGCCGAACTTCTTATAACACTTGGGATAAGTGCATCCGTACGGCTTCTCGTGTCTCTTCTTATGCTTGTTCAAATCGCATATGCGACCCGAAAAATCGCAGCCATCGTATGGACATTGCTCCATGCCAGGCGTGGACCCCTGGTTCGAGCGACGCGATTGTAAGCGGGTGGATCTTACTCCTTTGTGCGTGAGACGTGCGATCTCTTGTGACAATTGACAACTCTCGCTGTCAGAACGAGAATTGCCACCGTCTTGCTGTTGTGATCCAATGATACGGAGAAGCATCTCTTCAAGCTTGGCCTTCGAAAGCTTCTCGAGAGCCTGCCGCTGTTGTTGCTGTTCAGACTTTGTCTGGGCCACACTTGATGGTTTAGACTGCGACCCCATGTTTCGGTTGCTTGTTGTGCCTTGCGCTGAGACGGAGTGTTCAACAGGCCCCGCAGACGATGTCCGGGCCGAATTTCGACTAGTAGCTTGACGGTTGTGGATGCTCTCTGCTGTTTGAGCCCAGTTTTGAATTGTTGATGGGTCGTCATCGGCTCGGCTTGGTGGAGGCGTACCGGACTGAGGAAACGATGCGTCGAGCGATTCCGTGCTGGGCGACACCTGAGAAGTGCCTGAAGTTGGGCACCCACCAAGAGACATGAGTGGCGGATACAAGTAGCTTTGTGGTACCGCAGAGACCATACCGCCAGGATTGCTGGTTGAGACTGCGGTCTCGCAGACCAAGTCTGCAAGGAGCGCTGGATCTGCGGACGGAGGTTCTTGGAGATGACACTCCGAACTATCGACGTTAGTATAGTTCTATCCATCTTCTTGGAAGCTTACTTTTTGATCAGCTCAAAATCATCATAGTCTCTGTGCATTCGTCCAATGTGCTGCTTGAAGTTGTCCAGGCGCGGCCATATCTTAGGCTTGTTCCTACAGTCGTCGTGGGCACAACGATAAGACTTCGTTCTGTGGCTATCGATTTTGTGTACGCTTTTCCGGTGACGATCAAGGTCGTTGACAGTTGCGAAGCCTTTGCCATTTCTTTTGCATCCTTGTATTGTACACACAAAGGCCTTGTCGTGTTTGAGCATGTGCTTCCTATAGGTCGAACGTCAGTATCTGAGTCTTTCGGCAAGTGGACCCGACATACTTGTGCACTGACTTGGAGCTCAAAACTGCACAGCAGTTCGGTACGGAGCAGGGGACTTGCTCTCTGTGGCTCCCGCTTTGACTGCCGACATTTGAAATAGACCTCCGATCAGATGGTACACGCCGCATATTATGTGATTCCGTTGGCGCAGACTGCGTGTTCAAGGTCTCTGCCTGCGCCATGAGCTCTGTTGGCAGATTTTGGTCAGTATGGCTTGGATCATCGCTGAAGACGGACTGAGGTGGCTGTGTATGATAGCCAGAGTCAGATACGGGATTTTTGCTTCCAATCTCTGGGCAGGGTCTCTGAGAATGCTGGCTGAAGCTACGTTGAGGCTGGTTGAAGGTATTCTGTCCGGCACTGGCGTTCGTGTATTTCATTGGGTTCCATGGCTCATCCCCTTCCTGATATCTCATGAGAGGATCTGCGATGGATTCTACATGTTGCTGAGCTGCAGGGAAAGGATGAGATCTTGGTAAAGCAAGATAATGAGGGTTCTGCAGATTCGGATCAATATTGTTACAGGGAACACTCCTTTTGGATTGCTGAAAGCCCACACGAGTTGCAGTCCTTGGAGGCGGAGCAGTGCGCACCATGTGGATGGTATTCGTTGGACTAGGTACCGATTTGACCGATGTCCTCGTATTGGGCTCGTACCAATGTTGGTAGACATCTTGGAACTGAACTGCTTCATTCCCGAAGCCCTACGATAGTCACTACCTTGGGCACATGCCGGTTACGAGAGATACATACAGCTTCGTTGACGTAATCAAAGTTGATCGATGGATTGATTCTATACGGTTGCGACATGTCTGCTTCTACAAGTCAGCACGAGGACCAAGATCGCCACGATACCACTGCGCCTATTTCCTCAATTGAACTCACGGGAGGGCTAGATAAGAGACAGAACGAATAGAGAAGCGACATTGACTGAAGGCAAATCGTGAGACCTGTAACGATCAACACCTACCGATGCTCAGTAGCGCTCAGCTGCAGCCTAACGCCTTGTTGTCCGCCTTCGCAGGTTTCGAATAAAGGTCGAAGAACGTCCAGTGTGCGCACAGTCGCATTAGTATACGTCTGACTGCAGTTCACCGCCCCACAGACAGATCGCGCAGAAGAGCCGCAACCACGCCCTCCAGTTTCGTGTTCCCGTGCGCAGGCAGCTGGTGAAGAATGGGGAAAAGCGGGCGGAGTCGTTCAGCGTCACCGTCGACAGGCTGTCGCCGCGAGCCAATAAAGACCAGGCCGAAGGGCAACCCGAGATCCGTCAAGAGACAGCGAAGGGGATAGAGAGCTCTCGTCGCAGATGCGATGACATGTTGAGGACGTGGTGGGCGGCCTCAAGAGGGCAAAGGGCCTGATTTCGAGGGTGCTGGGCCGCCAAGGAGGTCCTCCATCAGCACTGCCACGGGATGTCACTGAGGTCCTCCAAAGTAACGCACCAATCAAGCCCTGCAATATGAACTCTGCATCTCGCTGAAGGGCAACTTGATGCGTGGCTTGCTGACCGCGTGCGACCAATCTCTGTATTCGGCACCGCAACTGCAAGGGCACAATCAACGAGCGCGCAAGCTCGGAACAGATGTGGTATTAGGATGTTGCTGACTTGTCTAGGAACGAACAAATCCTCAAGATGTTTGCGACAGGAATTATGTGAAGACGGAGTGGCGGTCAGAAAGAGCAAGCGAACGGAGGAGACCAATCGCGATCAACGTTGGTGCTATGTTGGATGACAAGAGAAGCTATGCCAGCACCAACCACGATAATCAGCAGCATCGCATCGATTTGTTCATATCCTTGGTACCCCTAGAAGGTAAGAGATACGTTGTACATCTACGTTTACCCAGTTGTCTGGTCCAATCGCTTTTGTATTATCGAGTAGGTATCTCACACCCTCCCTCCATAACCAATACCTGCAGTCTTCCCGTTCGACTCATTCACCCACCGAACAACAATCATGAACATCGAGCTCTAACTTTAACTCTGACTCTCATCTCTCGAACCTTACTCCCCCTTTCCCTTTACCCCAGCAACACGACCCAACCTACCTCGATCCCCCCAACTAACCCAACACAGCGCGACCAGCACCGGAAAACCGTAAAGCTGCGGCCTGCCCTCGCCAAACTGAAGATCCACCCACGCCGCCCCCGGATACAGAATCCCGCTCAAGCTGCTCAAGTAGACGATAATCTGCAGCAGCAGCACCCAGCTCAGACGCAGTTTCTGCTCTCTCGGCGACGGCGTCGAGGGGATGGTCGAGAAGAGGACGAAGAAGGTGATGAGCCCGATGAAGAGGCCTATTGACATGGTTTGCCCGTTGTGGTAGCGTGCGTGAGGCGGCCATGTGGGGTTGTGGATGTGGTTCTCGTTGCGGGTCGGGGTTACTTAGGGTTCTGCTCAGGAGAGAGATGGAGGGTTGTGGAGATGGATGTGAATGTGGGCTTACTTCCAATCTGCCAGAAAGGGGCCAATTAGCGTGACAGGGCTGACGATGGACAGTATGGATTTGCCGAGCGTGAAGGTCAGGGTTGTATTTGACATGTTGGATGGTTGGGATCTGAAGAATGGTTGTTGTCTGTGTCCTGGTTGAACGATGGCTCTACGGGTTGTTTGACTGTCGATGTTCGCTCTGTGACTCCTCCGGATGTAGCACGAAGACCGGATGTAAGCCTGCTGTCCCCAGAATTGTGGATACTTCGTAGACGGTCTACTATCCAAAGGGGCATGGTAAGACTGCAGTAACTTCTGAAGTCACCAAAAAGCCCTACGAACATTTCGAAGGCTACTGCTAGGATGATTTAGAGAAGTGTAGTAATTCTTGAGATATTGCCTTAAGTGATACAAACGCGATTTCGAAGCGCTGAACTGAAGGCGTTGGAGAGCGAGGACTCACCTACCAGGTTGTCCGCTTCGGTGATCTTGATATGTGCAAGGTACCAACCGACCCGTCATAGTAAATCACATCGGAAAGAGAGTGCAAGGACCACATAGGATACAGTTGATTGAGAAGTTGAATATAAGTAAAGTCATAGTCATGACAGGGCTTGTGATGGAATCTAGAGCCCATAATGTACCGTAACAAGAATCGAAGCGGAGAGGCCTGACCGCAAGCAAAAACGCCAATAGATGAGGGTATGATATGCATCGCTTCTTTCTCTTCATATGAGCCGATTCGCCGGATGCCACTACAGATGCATCGATGTAAGGATATCGAAAGGGAACGCCGGGCGCCGTCTTCTCGAGACTTGGTACAGTATTACCAACGGCGAAGAAACAGATCATGTACGACAAGTCGAAAGTTGCGGCCGTCACCGTCCAAATATGCCGCCGCCTACACTCATGCCTAGGCTGCTGCGCTGCGTCAAGGGTGCTCTTGGGCCGGGTGGACCCGGAGGCATGGCTGGTGAACCCGAAGTGACACCCCAGCGTTGTGTTGAGGGCTCATGCAGCTGAGGTTCAGCGTGGTGGGCGGCCGGGCTCGACATGATTCCATACGTGTCTCTACCTAACACGCCCATGTTGCGTGCATGTGGGCCTGGTGTATCAACGTACGCTGCGTATTCTGTGGGTGGTCGCTTCATCTGCATGACCGGTGACTCTGACTCGCCTATCCGGCCATTCGTGTTGTGCGCATTGGATGAGGGAGGGTTTGAGTTGGCTTCAATCGTAGATGCAGAGCCGTTGGGGGCGTTGAGATCGACAACACGGCGCTGCCCTGCCGGTGTTTGATAGCTTGGTACGCGTGATGGTCCTGGTGCAAAACGAGACTCTTGCTGTGAGCGGGTCTCCTGGTGCGAGGGATGTCTTGGATTCGCCCATGGTGTGCTCTCGAGGAACTCGCTTTCTGCAGCTACCTCGTCTGCTGTGGTCCTCTGATTGTATGTGCGGAATGATGGAGGCGGCGCTGGTAGCGTGGGGCGGGTTGCGATCTGCAGCGTCGAGTCAGCTGCCGTGCTTTGTGCAAAAGTGTTCATCAACATACCTTCATTGCTCGAAGATCCTCGTCGATCTCGGTAGGTCGTGCAGCGCTGATGTCTGGCGCGGCTGGGAAGCCAACGTATTTGGCCACACCGGACAAGACCGAGACCTCCAGGTTGTATGCCGTCTGGTGTCTGATCTGATCCGATCGCTTCTCTGGAAGCTTGATCATGTATTCGGTCTCGTCGCAGCCCAGCGATCGCCTACCACGCTGTAGCTCAAAGACGCGCCGATTACACTCTTCCAGGATCTCCTCTCGCAGATGCCTGACCTCTTGGAAGTACTGGCTGTGCATCTGATGCCTCTGCGCTGCTGTTATGATTTCCAGGTTCTGATGCTTCAACTCTAGGAGGGTTCTCTCGTAATCGATCTTTTCGGCCCTCCGGTCGTCAATGCACTTGATCATCGCAACATACTCGGGATGGGTACAGTCGGGCTGCTTGAGCATTTCGAGCTCCCGTTCGTTTTGTACAATCTGCTCGTCGCAAAGCCTGTGATGATCAGCCACTGTTGCCTGGGGGTGAGCTTGAAGTGAGCTTACTTCTCGCGAAAGAGCTTGAACTTTTTCTCAATCTTTGCAAGCTCATCAATGGCGTTCTTCTTCTTGGTGACTAAAGGTTGTTAGCGATGGTTCAGCGGTGACACAGGATCTTCCTTGCCTTCTTCGTCGAGGGCTGCACTGTCTTCTTCGTTGTCGTCAGCCTCGGCATCGCCGTCGACAGTCTCGGTAGTCACGAGTGCTTCTGTATAGGCGTACGTCGAGTCCTCTGCTTTTCGCTTCCCTCTTCTGCCACCCTTGCGAGGTTTTGCGTGCTTCGCGACCGTAGCCAGCTCGCTGACCGTCTCCGCTGCAAGCGTAGCCTGCCTTTCCTCGAGATCCATCTCTTGCCTCGCAAGTTCCTCCAAGCGTTCCTCGGCGTGATCGAGCTCCTCGTCAGCGTCGACTCGCTCGGAGCTCTCCACGATGTCTTGTGCTGTGCCGTTGTATGCCGTGGCCTTTGCAGAGGCACTGCGCTTCCGTGCGGGTTCGCCGTCGGCGCCATCGATGGGTGTGCCTCGAGCGCTCATGCGCTTTCGCTTCTTGCCTGCCAGCTCCAGGCTCGCGGCCTCTGAAGCAGCCGCTAGGGACAGGGCATGCAACGGGTCCTGGTTTTCGTCTGCGTCTTCCATGACTTCGTCGTCGTCTTCGGCCATGTCGGAGGGCGTGGGTGGGACGGAGTCGTCGTCGTCTTCGTGCTCCATCGTCTTGGAGTGCATCAGCTTGCTCGGTGTTCGCGCGTACAGGGCTTCAGAAGCCAATGACGTGTGCAGCACAGTGCGCGTGGCGCGTCGCGGTGTCTCTTCCAGCCGCTCTGTCTCGGCCTCGGAGTCGTTCTCATCGAGGTCGGCCGTTGCAGCAGGCCGCGGCGTGAGCTGCTCGGACTCGACGTCGGACGCGTCGCCGAGCTCGCTGAGGCTGCTCGAGCGGTCGTCGGGGTAGTCGTCGGGGTGGTGGTCGGGGTGGTCGTTGGCGTGGTCGTTGGCGTGGTCGTTGGCGTGGTCGTTGGCGTGGTCGTTGGCGTGGTCGTTGGCGTGGTCGTTGGCGTGGTCGTTGGCGTGGTCGTCCAAGGCTCCCATGACGTCGGCCGCGGCGATTGGATCGGCCGTGATCATGGCCGGTGCTGGGATGGCTGAGACGATCGTCGACGGCGCGGGCGGGGGAGCTGGGCGAGTTACTGGGGACAGCTCCTCGACCTCAGGTCGGCGTGTGGGGGTGGTCGCGGGCAGAGGCTGTCGTCGCTCGTCCTTGTCCAGCGTTGATCGCGGGGCAGCGTCTGCGGGGTCTATCGAGCTGCGGTGCGTTGTGTCGCTGTTGCTGGCGGCGGGCGCTGCTGTCATTGCGGCCGTCGTGGCTCCATTGTGGGCGCTCATAGCACCGAATGCGCCCCTGCGAGAGGGTGCGTCGACTCGCAGCCAGCGTGGTGTCGGCGGTGTCGGCGGTGTCTGGCCCTGCTGTCTGACGCCTGCGACGCACGAGCAGCGCTGGGCGCGGAGAAGCGTGGAAAACGCTGCGGGCGCTGGGAGAGAGGCGGGCGTCGAGGGCGTCGGGGCGTCGGGGCGTCGAGGGCACCAGCTGGGACGGCGCGGGCAGTGCAGCAGCTAAGAGAGAGGCGGAGGGGGAGAGAAGCGGTGCTGGGTCAAGCATGTGCAGTGAGTGCAGGGTGCGTGCGCAGTGAGTGCAGGGTGCGTGCGCAGTGAGTGCAGGGTGCGTGCGCAGTGAGTGCAGGGTGCGTGCGCAGTGAGTGCAGGGTGCGTGTGCAGTGCGTGGGCAGCAGAGCGCAGCTCGAGACCTCCGACTTGTTGCTCACCGCGGCGGGCGGCGAGAGGACCAGCGGCAACGCTCCTTGCGAATGACCGATGGCACCGACGCCAGCGCACCCACACCGCCCGTCTTTCTGCCACGCTCTGATTCGCCCCGCTGCCCAGGTTCCGCTTCGTGTGCGTGCTCCACTCAAACTTTCTGCTGGCCATGGCCGCTGCCCGCTTGCCGCTTGCTGCTTGTCCGTCGAGACTCCCCACCCAACCCTCGCCATGGCCAAGTCAAAGGACAAGCAAACGACCAAGTCGAAGGCGCCGAAGCCAGCCATCACCGTGACCAAGTCCGCGTTTGACCCCACGTTGAGTTCGCTGTTTGCGAGCAGTGTACGTGCCCACCTTGTCCGGACACCCAGCATCAGAGACAGCCGGCTAACTGCGTACACAGCTGGGTCCCGTGCAAGCGCCTCCCAAGCAGAGATATGGCCAGCAGGTAGAGAAGCGCGCAAAGGCGCCTGTGGAGGAGCCAAGCGAAGAAGAGGAAGAGGACAGCCAAGACGAGGATGAAGACGAGGATGAAGACGAGGATGAAGACGAGGATGAGGACGAGAAGGATTCCAGCGACGATGAATCCTCCGAAGATTCCTCTGAAGAATCCGACAACGCGGCCGAACTGGCCAAGCTGCGCGAGGCGGCACTGGCTGGCGAGCACGACAAGCCCAGCAAGAAGCGCAAGCGGGGCGGTCAGGAGGAGATTGAGGACAAATTCATGCGCAAGTTGGCGCGCGAGGAGGAGAAGGAGGAGGAAGAGAGGCAGAAGAAGCGCAAGACAAAGGTGGCAGCGACCAAGGACGAGGACGAGGACGAGGACATGGAGGACGCATCAGCAGCATCCTCAGCATCAGAGGCACCAGACGCCGCAGAGGGGCAAGGAGACCAGCTCGAGATTCCCAAACACGAGTCGCTCGCTACGACCGACAGCAAAAACGACGAGGAACTCGAAAAGGCCGGTCGCACAGTGTTCCTCAGCAACGTATCGGTCGAGTGCATCAACTCCAAGTCGGCCGAGAAGGCGCTCAAGAAGCACCTTGAATCCTTCATCGCCGACTTGGCCGACAACAAGCCTCCCCACAAAATCGAGTCGATTCGCTTTCGTTCTACAGCCTTCTCCAGCTCCCTGCCCAAGCGCGCCGCCTTTGCAAAGAAGGAGATCATGGACGCCACGACCAAATCTACAAACGCCTACGCCGTCTACACCACCCAGACGGCGGCCCGCGAAGCCACCAAGCGCCTGAACGGCTCGGTCCTGCTCCATCGCCACTTGCACGTCGACTGGCTGGCTCACCCGACCAAGGTCGACAACCGACGCTGCGTCTTCGTCGGCAACCTCCCCTTTGTCGACGACGAGAGCAAAGGGGTGGAGCCCGAGGAAGGTAAGAAGAAGAAGACGCCCGCCGACATGGAAGAGGGTCTTTGGCAGCAGTTCGGCAAGTGCGGCCAGATTGAGAACGTGCGTGTCATTCGCGATGCACAGACGCGCATCGGCAAGGGCTTCGCCTACGTGCAGTTCACCGACGAGAACGGGGTGGAGGCGGCGCTCCAGCTCAACGAGAAGAAGTTCCCGCCCATGCTTCCCCGTGTCCTCCGCGTGACGAGATGCAGGGCCGAGAAGAAAAAGAACAAGCCTCGCGGCCCTGCGCCGTCCTCGGAGCGAGCGGGCAACAAGGGCGCGTACCAGAAGAAGTTCTCTGCGGAAGAAAAGTCTCAGCAAGGTCGGGCAAAAGCCATGCTGGGCAAGGGCGGTGCGGCCAAGGTGCGAGAAAGCTTCACCTTTGAGGGCCACCGCGCGACCGAGGGGCAGGGCAAGAGTGGGTTGAAGTTCAAGGGAGCCAACAAGAACAAGAAGGGGCCGAACGGGAGGAAGAGCAGGAGCTCGGCGTGGAAGTCTGGGGCGAAGAAGTAGAGGGGTCGATGGTGCGATGGTGCGATGGTGCAGGAACTCCCGTCCGCAGTTCCAGTTCCACCATGGACGTGTGCCGTTGGCATGGATGCATTCTTGCTCCCACCAGATGCATTCTTGTTCCCACCACCATCGTGGCCTGCATGCAGGCCTCCCGAATCGCTGGGGAGCGTTGTCGTCCTGTCCACGCATGTAGTCTTGTGGTGGTGATTGTGCAAAACTACAAACTACTCTAGGTGACTCGTACTCTTGAGCGTATCTGTCTTCTTCTATCACGTGAGGCGCTGTACGGTCGACCGAGATGATGCCGCCGCATGTTGGGCCGCAAGCATCGTGGGACCCGCGTTGTACTGTCTGGACAACGGCGGTCGTTGGAGAGACTCGTCGACGGAGCCTGCCTTGACAAGGTGTCTCCGCGTTCCTACCGGGAGGTGCCTGTGACAAGCGCGGACGGCAGCAGGCAGCACGTGACGGTTGACGCCCTACCGTGTCGAGCTAGAATGCTAGATGCAGGCTGCACGCCGGCCGGTGCTGGCTGGGTGCATCTCTCGGCGGCCGGGTTGGACGTCGACCAGCGTCTCCCCTTCGCGGCTGCACAGCACGAGCACTCGCACTCCCCCCACACGCCTGTGTTTGGTCCTCCTCGGCCAAGCAAGCAGCTCGTTCGTACCTGTTCTGTGCTTGCGCGGTGCTGCTCGACCGCACGCGCCCTCGAGGCACAAGACGACCCCCGTCGCCCACGGCCGCGCTCAAGCTCCAGCGCATGCGCCTCGCCGCCATCCATCGGCATCCGCATACCACCCAAGCCCACACACACTCCCCCTCCCCCCCTCTCCGTCTCTCACAGCAGGTGCGCCGCGCCGCCCGACGCCACGATGGTGTTCCTCGGCATCTACCGCGCACTCTACGACTATGTGCCTCAGAGCGACAACGAGATTGCGCTGACCGAGGGCGACCTGCTGATGGTCGTGGAGAAGTCGGCCGACGACGACTGGTGGAAGGCCAAGAAGAAGGGCCACGACGAGGAGCAGGAAGAGCCCGAGGGCCTCATCCCGAACAATTACATCGAGGAGGTATGTCGCAAACACACCCTTGCCCAGGCTCCCGCCATTGACCCTGCTCCGCTAGGCCGACCCCGTCTCCCACGCCAAGGCTCTCTACGACTACACGCGCCAGACCGACGAAGAGCTGTCGTTCCAGGAAGACGCCATACTCGACGTGTACGACGTCTCCGACCCCGACTGGGCCCTGGTCGGCTTTGGCGGCGACTACGGCTTCGCTCCTGCCAACTACATCGAGCTCGTCAAGGGTGGAGCGCCGGCGGCAGCAGCAGCAGCAGCAGCAGCAACAGCAGCACCACCAGCACCGCCCGCAGCGACATCGCCCGGCCTGCCCAACCGCCGTGCCATTCCTGCAGCGCCCGAGTCCGACGACGAGCAGGATCCCCCCACACCAGACAGTCCTCCGCGCCCGAGCCCCGCCGCTGCCCTTGCCGGCATCATCCAGAAGAAGTCGGAGCAGACAGCGCCGCGCTCGACCATCTCGCCTCCACCAAACGTGAGCGCTGCCCCTCGAAAGCGCGTCCAGTTCACGCCCGAAGAGTCCGACGAAGAGGCCCCGCCACCTCGCCTGCCCAACCGCCGTGCTTCGCAGACGCTCTCGCCCGAGCCGCAATATGCCTCTGCGCGCTCTCCTTCGCCCGACCGCGTCAGGTCGCCCCCAACACGGAGCCGCACGTTCGATGCCTACGACCCCCCGCCGCGCGACCCCTCGCCAAACACACCGCTCTCAGGCTCCGGCTACCATCTCTACAACATCTACGAGTACCTGACGCAGCCTGGGAAAAACAAGAAGATGCCCATCACGCTAGGCATCAATATCCCCCGAGGCATGATCATGATGGCTCCAGAGAAGGCGCGCGACGGCCCGCAAGAGGAGTGGTCGGCAGACAAGATGGAATACTACTCGCAGGAGGGGAAGCACATCTTCATGGAGCTGAAGCAGCCGAGCAAGAGTGTAGATCTCCACTGCGGCGCCAAGGACACTGCCACAGAGATCATGTCGGCGCTGGGCGAGCTGGCAGGTGCTGCCAAGGGCGCAGGTCTGCGCGAGGTGCTTGCTGCAGGCTCCGGACACTCCAACGTACAGAAGAAGGGAGTCATGCTCTTCGACTTCATGGCCCAGGGCGACGACGAGGTCACCGTAGGTCTGGGTGATGAGATCCTGCTTCTCGACGATTCCGCCAGCGATGAGTGGTGGAAGGTCCGGCGATTGAAAAACGGCAAGGAGGGTGTCGTTCCAGCTAACTACGTCGAGATCACAAAGACTGTCCCCGCTTCCACTCCCGCATCTGTCGCTCGATCTGGGACAACCGCCGGTCGATCCGTCGTGGACCAGAACAGACGGGACGAAGAGGACATGGCTCGTCAAGCTTCGAGACGAGACAGGCCAAGGAGTGATGCGCGAAGTGATCAGGTAGGACCCGGTCTGCCTTTACCCGCCCGTGGTTCTAGTCTTCTGCAAACAAGCTCTGACCATCCTCGTCCTTCACAGAGATCAAGCATGCGTGAGAGCTCCGCCAGAGACTCCAAGTCCTCGTCGTCTAAGCCATCGTCCAAGTCGTCTTCCAAGCCAAGTAAGTGTCTGCCCACGCGGCCTCGTCTGTACCTTGCTAACCATGCTTGAGACGCTTCGAAGCTGCGCACATGGACCGATCGTTCCGGCTCCTTCAAAGTCGAAGCCGAGTTTATCCTGCTCAAGGAAGGCAAGATTCACTTGCACAAAGTCAATGGCGTTAAGATTGCTGTGCCAGTTACGAAAATGTCAGTCGAAGACTTGGAATACATTGAGCAAGTCACAGGCGAGTCGCTGGACGACGACAAACCACTCTCGGACATCAAGAAAAAG
Organism: Ascochyta rabiei; assembly: GCF_004011695.2. NCBI lineage: Eukaryota > Fungi > Ascomycota > Dothideomycetes > Pleosporales > Didymellaceae > Ascochyta > Ascochyta rabiei. The sequence continues at coordinate 1,788,354 of NC_082407.1, forward strand.
AGTACCCTCCGCGCCAACGAGAGGGGTGCTGCCTCATCGCCTGGTATCTCGGTTCAGAAGAAGCCGAGCTATGACTGGTTCGATTTCTTCCTAAAGTGCGGCGTCAATCCTCAGATCTGCGAGCGCTATGCCCAAGCTTTCGAGAAGGACCAGATGGGCGAAGAGAACCTGCCAGATATCACACCTGCCCTTCTACGCACCCTGGGGCTTAAGGAAGGCGACATCCTTCGTGTGACCAAACACCTAGACAGCCACTACAACCGTAGTGCTGGTGAAGCTAGCGCAGAGGGTGCTGCTGGAGGACTGTTCTCTGGTCCCGGTGGCACCTTGCGAAACAACACCCGGAAGGGACGTCCAGCTCCGCCTGTAGAGACGAGTAACGAGATCGACCCAAAGGCGTTCGAGCAAAAGTCGGACGAGACCGTGAAGAAACCGACAGATGCTACCAGAACTCCACTGGCATCTGCCCCTGTTCCAGAGAAGAGGTCAGAGGCGGCTAATGGATTTGACGATAATGCATGGGACGTCAAGCCTACCAGGCAGACCGCACCAGCACCAGCAACAGCAGCCTCACCGCCTCCAGCGCAGACGGCGCCGCCTGCACCGAAACCGCCTGCACTGACTGGCTCGATGAATGACCTGTCTCTGCTGGACATGCCCGCACTTAAACCTGAAGAAATGCCAAAAGCACCAGCCCCGACCCCTGCACCGGCTCCCGCTCCCGCTCCCGCAGAGCCTGCTCCTGCTCCTGCTCCACCATCCCAGCCGACAGGAGCCACAATGTCTCTGTTCGATCAAGTTGCTGCCATCAAGGCGATGACGCAGCCTCAGAGCATGGCGCCACCACGGATGCGACCCCAAGCTCCCCAGCAGACTGGACCCGGTGGGCTCATTGCTCCCCCACCACAGCGATCCACTTCTGCGCCGCAGAACCCGCAGCAGAACAGTGCTTTTGGTCCTCCACCGGCTCTCATGCCCCAGCTTACTGGCTACCAAGGCAACTCAAACATGCCGCAGATGGCTCCTCCCGGACAAAGCTTGAGCGACCAGCAGAACATGCTGAACATGCAGCGAATGCAACAACAGATGACTGGCTTCCCGCAACAGAACTCTGGATACAACCACTTCCCGCAGAACGGACTGATAGCTCAACCAACAGGCTTCCCACCACCCCAGAATGGGTTCGCGCCCTTCCAGCAGCCACAACCCACCGGTTTCCAGCAGCCAATGCAGACCGGATTTGGCCAGCAAGGCTTCCAGCAAGGTTTCGGAAACGGCAGCCCATTCGCAGACCCACCACGGGCGCCATTCCAGCCTCAGCCCACGGGCTACCACTCTTTCCAGCCATCGCCGCTCAACCCCCAGGCTACGGGTGTCAACCAATTCCTCCCTCCAGCTCTCCAGCCTCAGCCTACCGGGTTTGGACAGAGCCCCCCTCCCATGCCGCCGATGCCGCCGATGCCATCGATGCCCACAGCGCAGGCGTTGGTGCCGCAAAAGACTGGCCCTGCCCCAGCCATCCGATTCGGAGTACAGCCGGCAAAGAAGTTGGCACCGCAGCCAACGGGGAAGGCCAGCCTTGCCAATGCTAGTACGTCACTTTCTCGGTACTCATTCTTCGAACATGAACTGACTTGTATCCCAGCTCCTCAGAACCCCTTTGGCTTTTAGTTGGTGGTCAGTTCCTCTTGAACCTTGTTGCATGTGACCTGGTTCTTGTTGCATGCGACCTGGTTCTTGTTGCATGTGACCTGGTTCTTGATCGTTAGGCATCTTCACTGCGCATCCGCATGTACATAATTCGACTTGGGTCTTGGCTTGGTTCTGGAGGGAGGAGTCGAGCTGGACCCTATTATATTGATTTTCTGGTTAGCATTCGCTGCTGTCGCATGTTTGTGTTGTCGTTGGATTGTAATTTGCAGCTGTTTTGGGGCGGAGTAGGATATTTGGAAGACGCACGACAGAGCTAGAGCAACACGAGCGGCAGGCAATCGGACCTTTTTGCGGCATCATCTGGCCTGCACTCACGACTTTCCTCTCTGCAAGTCAGGGTATAAGCTGCTCGTAGACAGTAACTAGGGCGAAAGCATGATGTTCTATACATCAAACACTCGTGGCAGCTGCCAGACGGCTGTCCAACATCGTTCATCCCTTCACCCTTTGTCGCAACCAAGCTTTTGCCAAGCAGAGCTTAGCAGCCTGGAAGCGCATCGGTGGAGCATCAGTGGCTGAACCGTGCCGCGCGACCCAGTTCCCAGTGACGAAGCATCTGCGCCGCAAATATCTAAACGCGCAGCGCAGCGCAGCGCAGCCAACCTACCCAGCCAGCACCACGGCTTGCGGGCTCCTGAACAGCGCAGCTCGTGCGAAGAACGGCCGAAGCCATACCGCGGCAGAGTCTGTCGCAGGGAAGTCGCCGGGAGTGTGGCGCTGAGCTGTGTCAAGAGCTGACGATGGGTCAAAGCCCCGGGCTGCTCGCGCCCAATCCGCTTTCGAGCGCACGCAGGCATCGGTCGGCTCGGGATGTGGCTAAACAAGTGCGTAGGTCCAATGTGACGGCGCGTTCTGTGGTGTGCATGTGGCAGCTGAGCGGCTTTAAAGACGATCGACTTCCCCCGATCCATCCAATCCACTCCACTTGTTTCTCGCAAGCTTCCTTCCTACACCTCGCCCTTTACCCTGCGACCTCGCTGCACGTTTCTTACCGAGAGACATCCTCGATCTCGCTTCGCCTTTCCGCTCGTGCAACGCCCACCATCACCCCTTAAGCTTTTGCCCAGCACGCTCAAAGCTTGGCCTTGGAGCTCTCCCCGCGTTGCCGTGCTGTTGCATCACCGATAATCACAGACCGAACCAATACAGCGCATTCGTATCGCAGAGCAAAGCTTGACGTCAGCGAGTCTCGAGTTTCCTCCTGCAACACTTTTTTCCTTGTCGCAAATCGCCTAACATCTACGCTCTGAGACGCTCGAACGAGTAAAACCAGACCCACAATGTCGGCGCAAGGATACTACCAAGGCGGCCAGCAGCCGCAGTACCCGCAGCAGTCGTGAGTGCATTCATCCCCTCTCTCTACACCACGCTCTCCCAACAAACATCTCATTCCTTCGCATCCCCCGAGCGAGAGAATTCCAAACTGACAAACCCCCCACAGCTACGGCCCGCCACAGGGACAAATGAACTACGGCCCCCCGCCTCCACAGCAGCAGCAGTACTACCCCCCGCAGCAGCAGATGGGCTACCAGCAGGGCCCCCCGCCCAAGCAGAAGAAGGACAGAGGCTGCCTGGGCAGCTGTCTGGCAGTGCTGTGCTGTTGCTTCGTGTGCGAGGAGGGCTGCGAGTGCTGCTTAGACTGCTGCGAGTGTGCCGAGGACTGCTGTTAAGCTAGTTAGGTCTCATGGACGAAGTTTCGTGATGGCGGGATAGGCGCTGGTGAGGAGGAGGAGGAGGAGGAGGACGACGACGACGACGACGACGTCATTGGTGGATGGGTAGAAGCGCAATGCGTAGTCGGAAGCGCATGACATGACGATCGAGGCATCTTCGGGGCGCGCGGGGCGGGAGGCGAGGACGCAGACATACCTGAGACACGCACTGTCAACTTTATTTCCTTCTTCATCCCTATCTTTTCCTTTTTTTCTTTTTTTTTTTTTCCCCTTTATTTTCTATCGACGTTTGTTCACCACGTATCCACGCTTCTTCTTGGGAATCAACAATCTCGCCCTTTCCACCCCCCTCCTCGCCTTCCTCTTGCAACAGTGTTCCGCTCGCTGCACGCTTAGACGTCATCGGCCGACTCCCCAGCTAAACTGAATAGTAGATCCAACCAATCTGCAGCACGGCTATCCGCGCACCCACACACACAGAGGAGCAAGGTGCTGGAGATTCCAGTGTCGATCTAGGGTCCCGATCGCAATGAACAGGCCGTGCGACAGCTGTGGTGCTACCGCTACCTGAGGAAGTCAGCTCAGAGCACGGGAAAAGCGGAGAGAGGTATATACGTCGAGAGAACCCTGCTCCGTCTTCAACCCACACTTCACTTCCCCCAACACACACACACAAGGCGGCACCACAGCATCGCCCGAGCCAGGGAGGCAACGGAGCAGATCCCCTCGAGAACACGCCGTTCTTCCATCCCGTTCGTTCGCATGTACAGAGGGAGATACATGACTGTGTCAACTCCACTGCAGACGGCCCCCAAGGCTTTCCAACCGCGCGCCCCATGCACACAAACGCAAACGCGACTCTCTCCTCTGACAACGTACAATCCACACTACAAGGGAGGGAGGGAGGCTGGTGCTGGGTTGGTTTGGTTTGGTGTCAGAGGGTGCTGTACTTCACATGCTCCGATCTGCGATGGAAAGAGTGGTGGTGTGAACAACAGCGGATGGACGACGGCGCCGTGGAACGCGGTGTGTCTTTTTCTCCTAGCTCGCTGATGGGAGGATGGATGTACATGATGGCTAGCGCCTACAAAGCAAGGTGGTGCGTTGCAGCAGTTCATGTCATTCGCACTGCGCCGTGGCCTCGCCTCAATACGTGAAGCGAAAGCCGTGCGTGCGCTCGAGAACCGACTTGCCGCTGCTCTGGCGCGCGTTCGCCGTGTAAAAGTACACGCTGAACAGACCCACGAGGCCGATGATCAGAAGGTGGCTGCCCATCGACACCCACACCGCGGTGGGATAGCGCGGGCTCTCCTGCTGGCGCACAATAAAACTCCCTGCAATGCCGCCCGCGCCGTTGCATGCCGTGACTGCAGCGGCGGTAAACACCCTCTTCCACTGCCCGACGACGTTGTTCGCTTGATACGTCGCCATGGCTGCCCAGTTGGCCACGTACGCTCCTGTCGCGAGATACGTGCCGATCAGGCGCACGGTGACCTGGTCGGCGAAGCCCAGCATCGCGAAGCCGGCAATCAGGGTCAGGCAGTTGAAGGCGATGACGGGCCCGCGCAGTTGCAGTTTGTCACCCGCGTAGGAGGATAGGATGGCAGGGATCACGGCGTAGTAGTATGGCGGTGCGCTGAGCAGGATGGACTCGCCTGTGTTGAAGCCCATGCCGCCCTGCAGGATAATGGGGAGGAAGTAGGACATGGATGTGGAGACAAGGTTTTGCAGGAAGTAGAGGGTGCAGAAGCCGTAGATCTTGATGTCTGTGGCGTGGACGAGGACTTTCTTCCAAGTAAAGGGGTCGGCGTGACTGTCGCCGCGGTCATGCTGGATGCGCGAGCTGGCGACGCGCGACTCGGATTCGGTCAGGAAGTGGAAGGATGTGTGTGAGGTCTCTGGGAAGTCGACCATCCACCAGTAGGCCAGGATGCCGAGGAATGCTGTGATGGCACCCTGCACGATGAACATCCACTGCCAGCCCTTCAACCCACACGAGCCATTCAGCCGGTTGAGGCCGTAATTTACGATGCTGCCGGTGGCTAGGACGGTGACTTCGCCGCTTTGCATGAGCGCAAAGCGGAGTTGTTGTTCTTTGCGCGTGTACCACACACTCAAAAGGTACGTCAGGCCTGGGTAGATGCCAGACATTGCGATTCCAAGAAGGATCCGCAAAGCAATCATCTGCCTCCATGTCTGTACAAACGCGGTGCACAGCGTGATGATGCCGAAGCAGATGGTGATGAACGAGAACCAGATCCGGGGGCCGAACGTGCGGACGGCGATGGTCGAGGGCAGCTGGAAGGCAATGCTAGCGATTGTGAAGATGAAGATTGAGACCGAGTAGCGGTTGCCGACGTCGAGTTCGAGGTCGGAGAGCATGGAGGTTACGGATGCGGAGGAGATGACGCCGCTGTCCAGGAGGTTCAGGCTGCAGAGAATACCTGCGATGGAACACAAGCGGAGATCCACCTTGAGCCTGATTCCATTCCTCCACTTCTCTTCCATTTCGTCTCTCGCGGAAAGTACCGATGCATCGTCGGCGTCTTGCTGCACTTCGCGCACCGACTGCTCCTCGGACGCTTGGCTGGGTGCTCGTTTTGTCATCTCGCCCATATACTTCCTACCAAGCTCCTAACAGGGCGTGCGTATTCCCTGCTCTTAACCGATGTCAATGTCTCTCCAAAGTACGTGTGAAGTAGTACAATGGCGTTGGGTGGATGTCGGTGCAGTACCACGGAAAGCCGCAACCGGAAGCAGACGTCCAAACGCAACTCAATCGTCAACGAGCCGAGGTAACCCGCGAGCCCCTCTTGCTTCATATTGCACTCGGTGCAGGACATCCGTTCATATAAGGAAGGAGTCATGGCGATAAGGATTCCATCCACTTCTATGCATGTACCTCAAAAGTGGTGTGGATCCGACGCCGCTACCGAGGGGGCTCCGCACGTCAGCGTAGCGCCAAATTGCAAAGAGATGACCAATGCGGCCGCCCACGATTTTTCATCGCGGCTTACCAACACGCCATGTGGGTGCGCAACAGCGGAAGCGTTGCGAACAGCTGCGTTTCCAAACTTTTCACATGGTAAGATCAAAGCAGGATGTTCGTATGCACGTGTAGCTGGTCCCATCGAAGATGTCGTGCGTGGATGCAGACACGGCAAATGGCACAAAGCAAGAGTTTGGAGCATCGTTTCGTCAGGAAATTCGTAGTCGTTTCTTCGTAACTGATATAGACACTACATGTAGACCGCTAATCTTCAACTGTTGTCTGCTCATAAGATAGGTGTTGTACAGATGTGCGCTCAAATGTCTGCGGGCTGATTAACATGCAGAAATGATCAATGCTAGACGGAAACACAGATGGAATGACACTCATAAACCTTCGGGCATCGGCGCCGGCGTAGCAACCTCCACCTTGATGCCTACTGGTGGAGGCTCGAGAGGCTCAGCCTCGGGTTCGTGCGCCGGTCGCCCTGGTAGCGGCCTCTCTCTCTGTCTATCCTCGTAGTAGACATAATCGTCCGGACGGCTGTTGTATCTTTGGGGAGGGGGCCGCTCATACACATACGGCTCGTGGTACGGCTCATAACGAGCGGGGCCGGGCTGGCGATAGTCTGCCATGTATGGACGTGGTTGATGATAATCGCCGCGAAATCTGACGATTTCATACTCGGGCTGACCGTATTCATCGTAGTAAATTGGTGGTGGCGGTCCACGAGGTTCGTCATATCGATGATAACGAGGCGGTGAGATGTGGTGCGCACGATCCTGGACGGAAACGTAACCGCGCGGAGGTGGGCGAACAGGTGGGTAGAAGCTTTCTTCGGGAGACGCATGGCCGACGCTGTGGTCCCGCGAGTAGGTGGGCCCATGTGCGCGATCCCGTTCGGTAGTGGGCTGGGGTGTTTCTGCTTCATCGATGCGGCGCCGCTGTTCTTCATATCTGCTCCGTTGAGAACGGGTGATGCTTGGTGCACGACCGTAGGGATCGTCACGGGCTGGGATGCTCATGTAGCGGTAATAACGGGACGGCGTTCGGTGCTCATGCGGGCGGTCTCTACGGCGCTGAGGCATGGGTTGACGTGGAGCACCCACTGAGTCGGGTGTAGGGTTGTGGCGGCCGTTGGGAGGAACCTGATATCCAGAACCATTCGAGACGATCGATGGGGCCGGCTGCGGCACGGTAAGTGGGCGATATTGGCTCTCAGGCTCACTTGGAGGGGGCGGATTTGGTGGCGGAGGTGTATAACGAGAATCATCGTCTTCGTGTGCAGAAACAGAAGGCTTCGAGTCTGGCCGTGGGGGCGGAGGTTCCCCTTCGCTCGCAGGGGGCTGCTCAGGGACGAACTCTTCCAGGAAGCGGTCCGCAGCTGATTGCCCACGAGGCCCACTGGCCTCCCGTGGTCGTGCTTCAGTCGGGTAGTGGTGTCCATGACGTTGGCCATCCTCCTCAGCATACCTGACCTGACGTACATGAGAATTGTACTGTCGGCCATGGCTTGCATAGACGATTTCCTCTGCTGGCGGGCCATAGAAGCGCTCGGTCTCCCGGAAGCCAGTACGACGTCCAGAGTATTCGTCGTAAGCGGGACCTGCGTGAAATACCCGAGGGGTCGGGACATACTCCAGAAATTCTCTAGAACGAGGGTAACCATCCTCTGGTTGGTCTTTGGACTGATTATATTCCGTCAACGCATGTCTCATCGAGGCACAACTGCAGGTTACTTACGTAGTATCTTGGCTCGCCATAGTAGCGCTCTCCTCGCTCGAGCGGGGGGCTATCGCGATGGGAACGCTTCCTGTCCCCAAGGCTTGGGGCTTGGTTGGCTCGATCGGTGGCAGTGGCTGGTCTCTCGGGGCCGTACTCGTCTTCCGCGGGCTTAGAGAGCCGGGGTGACTCGGTACGTGACGCCCCAATGGTTGATGGGCCTGACTTGTCTAGTGCAATGCCTGGAGTACCACTTGCACGGAGGGCGTCTTTGGCTGGTCCAGAGGAAGCAGGTGAGGTCAGTCCATCATCTTCAATCTTGCCGATCGTCGGCAGGGGCAGGGGAAACAAGCTCGGGAAAGTGGTCGCGATCATGAGGAGTTTCTCGTCATCCATACCCGGAGCGTGAATGAGCCCTGAGATGAAGCGCTCGCTGGGGAGTTCGATCATGTCCTCTTTCCAGTCCAGCGTGGTAGAAGCTTGTCCGTAACCAATGCCAGAAGGAACGGCGACCAGGTGCTGGGACCGAAAGTGCGAAAACAAAGTCAAAACAGTATATGTCCTCCTTTCCTCGGGCTTTGAGTAGTAGGCTCCGGTAAGGTGCTGTGCAGACTGGAGCTGACAAGCCTTACAACACAGGCCCGGCGCGTTCTTTAGCGCTTTCGATATCTCATGGTTGGAGAGCGCACCAATGAAGTGGTTCAGATTTGGCTCATAGTTGAACGCGACGTGGAACTTTGAAACGACGCGATGCAACAAGACATAGATCCGAAGGCTGTTGGGCAAATCCTTGATCCCGGAGGTCTGTTTCCACATGTCTTGGGCCATCCCAATGATGGTACTTACTTCCTTGTCGAACGAGGCTGTGCTGTGACTGGGGTCCTCGCTACCATTCGATACGGGATCGGCGATGCCGTAGTTTGGTGCAGGTACAGCAGGAGGTGGGGCCACAGCGGAGTTGATCATAGCGGGGGATGGCATGTATGAAGGGTGACCCGGGTGAGGACCATAACCTGGAGGACCCATGGATTGGTATGCATGTCCCTCTGCTGGGACACCATAGACCTGAGAGTAGTCATACGATACCTGTGGCGGGGCAAAAGGGCCGTTGTAGCCAGAGTACTGGTAAGGGCCTGGACTCGCTTGGGGCATGTGAGTTGGCATGTGAGGGGTGGATGTTCCTGCACGGGAGAAGCCACCCATGAACCCGCCATAAGCTGCTGCATTAGACGACGCTTGGGGCGCGTACTTTACTGAAATAGGGTCCGGATGGAAGGGTGTCTCCTCTGGCCATTCGGCTTCTCTCCATGCGACGACAATGTTGCCGCTACTGAACGTGGTAGTGTGCTTGGCTCCATAATGCTGCACGACACCTTCAAACCCATAGAGTCGGGTGTTGCTTTCGCAGTCGTTGCCGTGGCAGAGGAACAACTCTCGCCGGTACTGTTCTGTTAGAGGCTTGAGTTTGTTGTCATACACCCATTTCATATTCTCCAGCACCAGATGTGGCTTATGATCAGGAGGCTCCCTTTTCTGTGACGCCTGCAGCGCAGCTGTCGGTCCGTTGATTGTTTCGTAGTACGTTCGTCGTACGTAGATGAGAAGGTCGGCTGCAAACTTGGGACTATTTTCGTACGTGAGCGCTTTCCCGTGATCCCAATCCCGATGGATGAAGTCGTCGGCAATGCTACTCAGCCTGTCGCGGATGGGCCGCTGGGAATCTTCCCATTCCCGGTCCATGGCCTCCTTTGCCTCCTTGGAGTTAGCATCCTGGTGGCGACGGTCTGTGGTTTTTGTTGGAAGCAAGGCTACACGAGACACGTGGTCGGCTTCGGCTTGTTGGGCAGCAGGCAAGTTAGCGATTAGGCGAGGCTGCAAGACGCTCCATGCATAGTCGGTCATTGGCTGGGATATCTGGATAGCTGCCTTGAAAGCATCCATGTGGCGCAATATGTTTGGAGCAATGGGTGGGTTCATTTGCTGGCACCGACGCTCAATGTCCGTTTTCCGGTTTGCCTTGGCCTCATTGGCATCATGGAGGTTCCTCTGCTGGTTTGGCTGTGCACTCCCCGTGAGCATGGGCTGCGGGGTGAAGACATTGGGAGGGATGGTTGGGGGCCTTTGATGTACGTAGTGGGTGGATGGTGCTGCAGCTGTTAGGTTGGGCATCGGAGGGGTTATTGTGAAACGTCGGACACGTCCGCCATGCATGGCAGCCTTCGGAACAGTTGAAGAGTACTTACTCGCTGGAACGGGTGCATGAATGACGGGAGAAAGGGGTTGGCGCTTTGGGGATTTCGACAGCTTACGTGATGCGGCGGCAGGTGAGCGGGCAGCCGACGCCGCACGCTTCGTGTCCTTGTATTTGACACACCAGCGCTCCCAGGTCTCGGCTGCTTTCATGCGCTGCCTCCCTCTGGCTTCGAGGCCCTTTGACCATTCCTCGGCCGCAGACGGACCTAGAGCGAGTGCGCCGTTCAGCTCCTGGACGATGTCTTGGACGTGCTTTCTGTAGTAGTATTTGCCAATCTCCACGTTGGCAGGTATTGTGGCCGACTGCAGAGCGTACGCGGGAAGGTAGTGGTGGTCGGTGGTAATGGGCGCAAAAGGGAGCGCGGGTCTGAGTGCGGAGGCGGCTGAGAAGAGAAGACTTGCGTCCTGGAAGAGTCAGCGACTGAGGAGGATGGTGCGCTTGCAACTCACGGTCTGGCATTGCTGCATCAGACAAGGACCGCATGCTCTGATGGCAAATGGCCAGATGGTGCGGACGCCAGCTTCACCTGGGCCTTGCTGCCACAGCTTCTCAGCAGAGCCAGGGAGGGAGACGGAGGAATCGAGCTTGTTACAGAACTGACACCTCTTGGACCACACGAGCTGCCACATGTGCAGCTCGGTGAGGCCTGGGAGGGGTTTGGGGGCATTTGAGTTGAAGGCGTTGCGGGCAGAGGCCCACAGAGCTTCGGACTTTAGGAGATGCAGACAACCATGCTCTGGTTTGGACAGAGAGACGTTGGACACGTCTGAGAGATAGGAACGAAAGGGTCGGTTGACTTGAATCAACCGACCAAGGTCTGCAAGCGAACAGAAGGAAAAGATGTGCTGCCACACAGCCGGTGGCAGCCCGGCACAGAGTCCTAAGCTGGTTGAGAGGGAAGGAGAGACGTGTGCATCTAGCCTGCGCTTCTTGTCTACGGCCGAAGAGGCGTCTTCAGCCTTGCGCTTTGCGACGGGAGCGTCGGTCTGCATCTGGGCGATGGGCGCATTCAGCGTGCCCTCGGGCTCGTAGAAGTCGACCGAGGAAGCTACACTCGACTCGCGCTCGTACATGGCAGCGCGGCCCACAGGAGCTTCACCGCCGATGCGCAACGGGCTGCACACATGTGTTGATGGGTGGAGATGGAATGGGCAGGGATGTCCAGCGTTGGGGGTGTATGCGCCGCGGTGAAGCCAAGGTGAAGTCACGGTCAAGGCGAGGTCAAGGCGAGGTCAAGGTGAGGACAAGGTGAGGTCAACAGTTGAGTTGGCTGCACAACCAGACAGACCAACGACCGATGACCGGCGACCGGCGACCGACGACCGACGACCGACGACCGACAGCGTGTTGGGAGGCGTCCTTGGGGGCTCGAGGGGCTGCAGCGCGCCCTGCAGGCGGGAGATGGAGAGGTCGTGGAGTGCTCACGGCGTTTGCGACGCTCGAGGTGGTCAGGTCAGAATCCAGATGCGGCGGTCGAGGGCGTGCAGCCAACCAGCAAGTGAGGCGAGCAGCTGCCTGGGCTTGCCTGAGCTGGCCTGGCAAGCGTGGGCGTGGGCGTGGGCGAGGGCGAGGGCGCGGGCGAGCTGGGCCTTGGCTGGCCTGGGGAAGGGAGTCTGTCCGCCGAGTCTCCGGATGACGGATGAGGGATGACGAATGACAAGCAACTGCCAGACAGAGGCTGTGCCGTGCGTGCACCGTCGATTGTACATACCCGCCATTCACACACGCGTGCCCATACCCATTCCCATACGCATACGCATACCCACTCCCATACGCATACGCATACCCACTCCCATTCCCATACGCATACCCACTCCCATTCCCATACCCATACCCACTCCCATTCCCATACCCATACCCACTCCCATTCCCATACCCATACCCACTCCCATTCCCATACCCATACCCACTCCCATTCCCATACCCATACCCATACGCATCCCCTCACGCCCATACGAGCAGCAGCCCACACTGCGCACACAGCGAGAGCACTACCGCCTGTCCCGCTCTCGACTGCCTCCCTCCTCTTCCCCCCCCCCTCCTCCCGCCGCACCGCATAGCTCCACAGCCACGCAACCCACACCATGGCCTCGCTCAACACGTCCACAAACGGGCCCAACATCACCCGCAGCTACCAGAATGTCATCAACACCGCGCCGCCCTCCGGCCCCCAGGCAAGCTCCCCCACATACGGTCAATGGGCCGTCTTCGCCGTCGCTGCCCCGCTTGTCAGCGCATTCCAGCACGATGGAGGGAAAGAGAGCGTCCTCAAGGTCCAGAGCACCGGAGGTAGGTTCCGTTCGATAGCTGCGCCCTCAATGGCCCCTCACCCTGCCTCTCCACACCTTGGGCCGTCGTCACGGAGCTGCATGTGCGCTCCCCGCCCAACGCACGCCTCAGCACGCCGCCATGCTGACATGGCCCACGCGTCTTCGACTGCTGCTGCGCGCATATGCTGACGAGTCCAGAGGGTGAATTGCTCGACCTGGTGGACGAGTTCTCCGACGGCCGCATCCAGTTCGCCTTCGTCAAGGTCAAGGACCCCAACTCGTCGTTGCCTAAGAACGTCCTGATTGCCTGGGTATGCTTGGTCCATCCTTGGCGCCAGTCCGCCTACTAACCACGGCTGCAGTGCGGTGAAGGCGTCCCAGAGCGGACAAAGGGCTACTTTGGCAGCCACCTCGGTGTCGTTTCCAAGCTCCTCCACGTGCGCTGGCCCCCCCCAGCATGGCTACGAAGCTACGCTAATCAGACACAGGGCTACCACGTCCAAGTCACCGCTCGCTCCGACGCCGACCTGACCCCTGAACGCATCATCCAGAAGGTTTCTGATGCCTCGGGCGCAAAGTACTCGGGCGGTGCAGACATACCCTCGGGCGGCCCGCCTCCTGTGGCCTCCAAGAAGCCCGTCTTCACGCCCACATCCGTCCGAGGTGGCAGCACCGCATTCAACCCACTCGGACGCGCAAGAGCACCTGCGCCAAGGCGCGATGAGGATGCAGATGGCTGGGGTGCCGATGCTCCAGAGGTCACCCGCTCGCAGCTCGAGAAGGTGGGCTCTGCATACAAGCCCACCAAGGTCAACATGGCCGAGCTTTCCAAGGGAAGGGACGAGTCCACCCGCTCCACGCCCTCGCACTCGCAGAATGACCGGCCAGAGGTGGTCAGGGGCGCATATCAGCCAATCGGCAAGGTCGACATCGCCGCTATCCGAGCCCAGGCAAAGGAGCAAAAGGACGACCGACCCACCGTAGTCAAGGGCGCATACGAGCCGGTCGGAAAGGTGGACATTGCGGCCATCCGTGCAAAGGCTGCAGGTGCACCGGCCTCCTCGGGTCCGTCGCCCGCAGCAACGGGCGCATCCAACACCAATGACGACGACGAGGAACGGCCCAAGTCGCTTGCAGAGCGCTCTTCGGCTTTCAGCAGCCAACCTGAGCGGCTCACCAGCCTGCCGAAGCCAAAGGTCGCAAACAAGTTCGCTGGAGCAAGCGCCTTCACCGGCACAAAGGCACCTGCACCAGGCGGTTTCTCTGCACCCAGGCCTGCTGCGTCTGCGCCAATCGGTGCTGCCAGCAAGACCTTTGCCGATGAGGGAGGCAAGACCCCAGCACAGATCTGGGCAGAGAAGAAGGCTGCTCGCGGTGAAAACGTCAACACGCCCGCTGCGACAACGCCCATGCAGCCCCAACAAAGCGGAGGGGGTGGATGGAAGAGCGGCTATGCAGGCAAATCGTGGGCACCCGTCCAGACCACTCGCACAGGCCAGTCAGCCAGCAACCTCAGCGAACAGCGTACCGGTGACGCGCCTCAGGAACAGGAGGAACCTGCTTCGCCGTCCGCTGGTGGTGTAGGCTCTCTCAAGGACCGTTTTGCTGGTGCTGCGCCCATGGGCGCTCCTACATCTCGATCTGCTGAGCCCCAGGCCCCCAGCCCGCCCGTTCTGGACAACGCCAGCAAGCCGAACGCAGGCGCACGCGGTGTCCCGATGCCTGGTCTGCCCAGCCGTCCCAAGGAGCCCGAATCCGAGGACGAGGACGATGTGCCAGCAACGCAGCACCAGCGACTTCCTTCGCCGCCGCGCCAGGCGCGCAGCCCGTCTCCTGAGCCTTCAGGCTCTCCAGTGCGCATCGCTATGCCTGTAGCTCGTGGAAGGGAGCCCGAACCGCTTTCGCCTGCAGAGGAGCAGCCCCCCGCTATGCCCAACCGCTCGCTTGCACAGGCTGCTTCGCAAGCCCGCGATGTTTCCCCAGAGCCAAAGGTCGAGGCAAAGGATCCTGCTCGTAGCGCAGGTGTTGCCGTCGCCGCCGGCACTTTTGGAGCTGCTGCAGTGGTTGGCGCCGCCGCTGGTGCAGCTTTGGGTTCCTCTGCACAGGAGGACAGCGGTGCTGGCGCCGGTGCTGGTAAGCGTGCTGTCATTCTCTACGACTACGAGAAGGCCGAAGACAACGAGGTCGAGCTTCGTGAGGGCGACCACGTTAGTGATATCGATATGGTAGATGAGGACTGGTGGATGGGCACCAACTCCCAGGGCGAGCGTGGTCTCTTCCCTGCGAACTATGTCGAGCTTGTTGAAGGCGACGACGATGCAGGCGCCGCACCTCCGCTGCCCTCGCATCCGTCTGCTCCTCAGGAGGTCGAGCCTCCTGCTGCCGCCCCACAGCCCGCTCATAGTGCTGGTCCCACCGCTACAGCGATTTACGACTACGATGCTGCCGAGGACAACGAGCTTAGCTTCCCGGAGGGCGCCACGATTACAGGAGTCGTAAGTCACTCACGTCCACTAGAAACAGATTACAGACTAACCAAACCACAGGAGTTCCCCGATGAGGATTGGTGGCTCGGAAACTTCAATGGCGCATCGGGTCTGTTCCCGGCCAACTATGTCCAGCTCGACGAGTAAGAAGAATAAGAAAGCACAGGCAATCAGCGTAATCCGGTGCATGTTGGTATGATTGGACCCTACCATGGGGGGGAAAGTTGCAGTATTGCCTAACCACCAATCCAATATTTCAAAGGCCATAAGCTGACCCTCGAAATAATTCAAAACTTGGTTCGCATGCAAAAATCCTGCACGCAACACGCATCTCATATAAATTTCTCGCTCTCACTCCTTCACTCTTTCTCAAACTTCTCAGGCTCATCTTCCACCACAACCCAGAACACAACTACTGCGACGTTACTCACCACGCATCACATCACCTGCAAACATGGCTTACTTCAACGCTACAAAGGCTGCCTGCATGCTGGTTCCCGCATCATGGAAGCATTACATGACTAGATGTTCCACCGAATTCGGTCAGGATGCGTGGAAGCCCATCGCCAACCACGTCAAAAACCCTCACTACATAAGCAATGCTCGCAAGATCTTCCTTGCCCACTCCTGCGCTGTGCGGAACTCTGCTCAGAACATCACGTCGTCAGCCACCGCAAACAACCCAAGCCAGGAAGCCTGGGTGGTGGGGATCTTCTGGGCTGTGTTTGTATTCTTGGTCCTATTCTACACCCCAGACATGATGTCGGCCATGGACTCTGTCATCACCTGGGCCAAAACTCTTCGGGCTTGGGACGTCAAGACTATGGATCCGGCTGTTGTCGACGCTGCCGTCAAGGCCGCCTGGCCTCCTGTTTTCGACGAAGACGGCAATGCCGTCCTGCCGGCTTTTGTCAAGGAACACCTCGAGAAGAGGGGCTTGGCAATCCCCATCAAATCTACGAGATCTTCTTCAGATGTCGAGACAAAAATGGTCGGGTCTTTCGATGTCAAGAGCCCCCACGATGTCGAATCACACACCTTCGCCACTCCCTCCTGGTTCCCCTTCAGAGTCTTCTTTCGCTTCCAGGCTCGCCCCTTCTTCATCGGATTTGCCAGCAGAGCAGACTGGCTCCAAATATCACCCACTTTGGAAACGTCCTTGCTCGAAATGAAGAATGCTGAAATCGCTGCACTGAAGGCTGAACTCGAAGACACACTCATGGAGCTCGACGATAAGAGCGAGGAAATGCAAGGCATGAAGATTCTCATCGCACAGAAGGTAGAAGGGCAACGCGTAGACCTGGCCGCTGCACACAAGGACGTTGATGCTATTCGCATGCGCATCAGGAAATTCGCACACGATTTCCGCAAAACGGGCGCCGTGAACAAAATCCAAGCAGAGCAGATTAAGACATTGAAGAAGAAGGTTCAGGAGCTGAGCATCACCAACGAGATCCTAACGAACGACAAAGAGGACACGCAGCGGTTGAGTGAAGAAATCCAGAGAGAGAACGAGAACTGGATCAAGACGATGCATGCCCTGCACGATTCGGACAAGTCTTGCGAAAACGAGCGTCTCAAGGAGCAACTCTACGAACTCCAGGCCTCGCACAATCGCATCGCACTCTCCAACCTCACCCTGAAAGACATGACAGCCTACGTCCAGCGCATCAGCGCCACAAACGCCGAAGCCGTCACAATCACGCAAACCAAACTCGACAACGCGCTCTGGAACGCCGAAGGCCTCCGCGAAGAACTCTCCACCACCGAGGAGAAGCTGCAAACGGCGCTGCACGAAGTCACCATGCTGCGCAGCGAGCTCTCCGACCAGGAAAAAGCCCTCGACCGCCTCTCCACAGCCTCTTCCCACGACCAAGCACAGCTCAGCAGCCAACTCGAGCACCTCCACCAAGCAGCCACCACCAAGCAAGCCCAGCTCTCGCACGCGCTGGGCCGCAAAACGCGACTCCTGTGTGCCATTGTCGCACACGATGGCGTGATGGCGCGCCGCTACAAAGCGCTGGCCGAGGCGCTGCGCAGCGAGAAACAGCACTCTGCCGACCTGAGCCGCGAGCTGGCGTGGCTGCAATTCACAGACGCCGAAGCGACGCGGTATCCGCAGTGGGAGAGTGCGGGTTTTGCAGACGAGGGCTTCGAGACTGGGGATTCTGACGAGGCTGGGTATGCGAGTGCGGATACGCTAGAGCTGTCTGGGAGCGAGGGGGGCTCTGACAGCGAGTTTGAAGAGGTGGTGCTCTCGGACTCGATGGGCGGGTTTGAGCGTGGTCAATTGCTTTTCCGCCGCCGAGGAGAAGAGCGAGACTGAAAGCGAGACGGACCCTCCATGTTCATCTCCATGTAGAAGTCGTCTAGTCTAGCAGGGCAAATCGAGCGCGATGATGTTTTCTGGTGAACTTCCACATCTCACTCGCTCGCTCGCTGTGGTGCATGTACTCAGAACGTCCTTTGTATCTATCTATCTACCTAGCTATCTACCTACCTCCCCTCGTTTCCCATGCAAACATTCACATGAGCTAGCTCAGGCCCACTCACTCGGTCAGACACCACACCCCACCCCACACTATGGAATTCCTTCAATAAACATAACCACTACATTTCAACCCCCCCAAAATCACAAACCTCATCAACCACAGCATCTCGAACCGATGGTATCGCTACAGCGTCTCCACCCACTTCCTTTTCGAGAGCAAAGAACACGCACGATACTTGTAATCTCCGGCTCCAAGCTGGCACCACGCCACTACAGACAACAGGCGTGCAGCGTAAACACGAAGAAGAAGAAGAAGAAGAGGAAGGAGGAGGAGGAGGAGGAGGAGGAAGAGTAGGCGAAACCGACGTCGAAACCTTTGCCCTCCCTTTATCTATGGCTTTTGCCTACTTTGCCTCGCCCTACCTACCTACCTACCTACCTACCTACCTACCTTACCTACCCTTACCTACCCTAACTACCCTACAGCAGGCACCACCACATCCACCAGTCCAGCGAAACCCATCCACGGCCGCCCTTCCCGCGAGGCTCCCTTGGCCTGGCTTTGTAGCAAGTGCAAAGGCCAACACAGCTAAGAAGGTGGCGGTACGATACGGCGCGCGGACGTCTACGTGCTGAGATGGCAGTACTGCCACACCGCAGCCGAGTGCGTCGTTTCTGGCCATACTGTGGCGGTCGGTGCAGGGTTGATTCGTTCAGCTGCCAGGGCGCGAATCCAACGCACGCGTTGTGGAAAAGGTCATCGAGCTCTGGGTTGTGTTGATGGGGGATTGAGTTCATCGTGGTTACATTGTGCACAATAAACACATGCAATTTCATGAAAGACCTCGAATCATCCATCGTCCTCACACGCCCTCGTGTAAAGCTAGGCAGTATGCAAGCGCTCATTGGCCTACCGCTACAGAAAGTATGGGTTAGTGTAGGAGATGCGGAAATCCCCTCCGTTCTGCGTAACCGGTGCTGCCCAGGCCCTTGAGCCAAAGACGGGTACGTGTCGTGAGGAATAAGGTTCAGCGCAGACTTCCCAAACTCAATTCGTTCCCACTTGCCTGTAGCAACCTCGCGAACACACCTGCTGCTGCTGTTGGGTGAGCCGCGTGGACGAATCGAAAGGGGAGGTCTGGCGGAGATTAAGTCTTGTGGAGTTTGGTGCGTTACTGTTGGTGGACGGCGCGTATTTATCGCAACACGACTAGGTTTAGTGTACATGCAGAACACGACTGACTAACGTCGTTGCTCCTTTCTCCCTATTGCTGTGAGGGCAGTGTGCAGTCGACTGCGTTGGCATCGTTGGAAGCATATGCATGACGTGTTGCTTGTGGTATCTTCGGCGACGACAGTGTCGTTGTCATATACATAGTTTGCATTTTCGGGAATTGTAGATGTGATGAAACGAGTGATATGGGCATTGTAAACCTGTGACTGGGGTATCTATACGTGAACGGTGGCGACTGTCGCTCGAAGCAAGAAGCTGGAGACGCTGAACGCTGAACGCTGAACGCTGAACAAAAATAAAAGTGACCGACTAGGATGGCTGCTGGCTGTCGCAAGCTGCTATGTACATGGAGTTAGTCACGGTTCAGCCACCAAGGGAACCTTATGACCTCAGTGCGCCCTTCATCATCATAGAAAATCGATGTTTCTGAGACTTAGGCTTACCTAGACTATCTTCCGCCATCTTCCATGGCAGCACATCGCTCTTGCGCATCTGCCCACCAAGACCAAGGCGATCACGAGAAGATTGATGCCAGTGCTCCGATAGTTCAGATGGTGCTATTGAAGACGGCGTGAAAGATGGCGCAATTGATCGCGTGTCGCCGTCGTCCCGAATCGTCTCCAAGGACTCGGTGCTCGCAATAGAGTTTTCGTATAGGGTCGGAAGGCCCGAGCTCATAGCTTTTGACCGCAAGGATGAAGGTGCTAGGGGCGCCGGCTGGAAGAATTTTGTGGACGAAGGCGGTGGCATAGGCCGACTAAAGTTGTGCACGGGTCGTGAAGGAGAGTAATGAGGGACAGGTGACGTTTTGTCGTGAGTAGTCGAGGGGACGTAACATGCAGGTGGTGCTGTGTAGCGAGTGGCCGATGCAGTATGAGGGCCAGACGGAGACGTAATCAGAGATTCGTTCTTCTGCGATTGGGCGTTGGGTAGTATTTCAAACAAGAAATCATGAGACTCGGGTACTCTCGATTCAGATCCCCCAGGTGACTGGACTGCTGGCGCATCTCCACCCCAAAAGCTCTGCTGTTGAGGCCGATCGTTCATCTTTCTGAAGATGACATCAGCTGTTTCTCGCACGATCGTGTCCACCGAACCTGTCGATGGTGCCGTTGACGCAGATCTGAGGCTCTCGAGATCATGTGGCGCGATTTCAGGCTTGGTTGTTGAATATAAACTCTCAGGCAGAGGACCAGCCTCAGTCTCGGTGGAAGTTGCGGAAGATGGTCCAGGCAAAGCACCAGATGCCATCGGCTCTCTCGGGAAGTAATGGGATGGTTCAGGAAGCGAATTTTCGGACGGCGACGAGGGAATGTAGTGTCCGTTGTGGTAGATGTCGGCATTGGTCCCCGCAGGTACAGACGTGATTGAGTTGGGTGGACCACGAGACTCGTCCGTCATGACAGAGAAGGCTGAGGTGTTCCATGGCAATGCTGAGAGCTGAGAGCCTTGTGAGCCAAACGACGTTCCCGACGTTCGTTTGGTGTCTTTGCTTGTCCTGGCGGTCGTAGTTGACGTGGACTGCCGCTTCTTGACGGCATCTGGAATGCCATCCCACTTGGAGTTCACTTTGGGCACATCTGCTGGCAGCTTCTTGCTCGCAAATGTGGCGCTGGTCATGATGGAGGCATTCGAGGGTGAAGTTGTGCCCTTGCCATTGCCTTGCTTGCGCTGCTGCTCAGCGAACTGCTCGAGGGCGACTTGGGAAGGCTCCTTCAGGGATAGGAAGCCAAAGACTGAATTGCTCTTTTTCTTCTTCTTGGATGTTTTGGAGTCATTGGAACTCGAGTGACTGGATAGTGTGGAAGCCAGGCTGGACGACGCGGTGCTTGCTGTGGTCTCGAAAGATGGGCGGTAGGGTGAAGAGGGGGTGTCTGAACTCGCAGTCGAAACGCGCCGGTGCAGTGGAGAATGTGTTGTGTGCTGCGAAGTCTGCGCCGAGTCCTGGGAAGTGTGCAAGGAAAGCGGGATTTGATCTGCTGGCAGTGGAATCCTATACCTGAGCTTTGGTATGCGCGCCGGCGGGGGTTGCGGTGTTAAGTTTGTAGCTGGCGCCATGACTCGATGCAGTGACCGTGGTGATCTCGGTCAGGCAAAGGGTTAGCGTTCAGCAGCGAAGATCGGTGCCGCACAGAGTAGCGAGTTGATTGGCTGATAGCGTGTAGGCTACAGCACATTTCGTGCAGCGCGATCAAGCGGCTAGCTGAGCGTACGATGGCGAGGCAATGGTGGGGACGGCATTTGTGGACAGCCAGCAGACGCTCACAGGTTGGGGCAGCAGGAGAGTAAATACACGAGGGTGCTCGTGCCACACGTGCGAAGCGCAAATGACGGACAGGCCGTCCGAAAGCAAGAGCGACCCACACGCGAGAATGGTCCCTGTTCTAGTACCCTTGCGCTACTGCGGACGCTGGCGAGCTGGACGAACTTTCCTCGACAGCAAGCGAGCGGGTTCAGCATTCTGCCACGCGGCGATGGCCAGCCCGCAACGATCATTGGTGACGAGCAGCGTGCGTTTTCATGGAAAGACTGTTGTGGCTGCCCTGCCGCGGCTGGAGCTCGCTGGAAAGCAGCGTGTTCCATGCTCGCTCGACCGTGTCCGGGGCTTCTAGACGGCAGCTTCAGCAGTGACATGTACGGCAATGTACGGCATTGCCAACGCCCTGTGGGAGCAAGCTGACTCAAGCGTACCGACAAGCGTGTCGAACATGGCCTGATCAGCCCTGCGAGTGTTGCTGGATTGCCCGTTGTGTGCGTTAGAGTCCCACTATGCGCAGTAGTGTGGTCGTTTGCTACCAGAAACGGCGCGTGTCTACCAAGAGGGTGCTGTCACGTGCGGTGATTTGCTCGCCTGCATGTCTGACCACAGTGTGCCACTACGGCTTTTGTCGCAGAGCTGGCATGCCAGACAGCCAGACTCGTGCACATGAGTGGCATTGGGTGCAGCCACTGTCAGCCAGGGCGTCGTTGTCGTTGTCGTTGTCGTTGACAGTAGTTTGTTGGTGAGGGTCACTTCCGGAACAGGCAGGTTCGGAGAACACATGGCCGCAGCGCCTGTACGACAGTCAGAAGGGCATAGCCGTCGGCCTATCACTGGCGATGATTGATGGCTGAGGAGTGAGGATTGTGGCTGGCGATAGCGACGTGCTGCAATGGGAGTTTCGGGGTCTACGATCCGTGCACTGGCCCGTGTTCAGATTGACGAGATACACGATACACGATACACGATACACGACGTGGACAGGGCTGACGAGGTAGACGAGGTAGACGAGGTACTGGTAGAGTGACGAGTCGTTCCGCGTGCTCCGCGGTACGGGCCCAAGGACCCCAACGACAGCGACGCAAGCCACGGGCGACTTTCTTTTTCCCGCACTGCCCAGGCGCCCACACAGCCTATCCCCAACCAACGGAGTGCAGGCGCGGCGACTTTCTCGCCGTAGCAGCCCCAGGCCCTCCAGGCCCTCCAGGTCCTCCAGGTCCTCCAGGTCCTCCACCACGCACCCGCGCTCGAGCATGGCAGCGAGAACCGAGGTGCACCTTTGAGCAGCGCCCTATCGCCGCCATCGCCGCCATCGCCGCCATCAGTGCCGTTCTGATCTCGCGCACTGCCCGCGGCTCTCAGGCCCCAGCGCGCCCTGTTCCGCGCCTTCGCCGCCCCTCCAGCCTCGTGGCCGGGCCGATCGCTCGTCGCCGTCGCCTCGCCGCCTCGAGACGTCCTCACCCTCACCGCCATGCCTGCGCTGCTGGTCGATACCAATCTGCGGCCGGCTTCCTCGAGCGACGCCTCGTCGACCTCGGGAGCCTCCCAAAAGCGTTCAGAGTCGCCCACCTCAGACCGCCCGCCCGTTTCACCCATCACACCCACCGCTACGGCCGCCCAGCTAGCTCCCATTGAGCGCTCCGAATCCCGGCCCCGCAATGCACCCCCACCCCCATCTGCGCCTGCCTCTGCGCCTGCACCCACGGCCTTCAGACAGCAGCCTCCCTCGGTCCCCATCTCAGAAAGTGAGAATCCAGACGCGATTGCGCTACGCTCGGCGATATCGCTTCTGCAACTGCAGCGAGAGAAGAGCAAGCGCGACCTGAAGGCGCTGGAGGAGCTCAAGCACGCCGCGGTCCAAGATCCGCATGGCTTCATGCTCTCTTTGCAACAGCAAAAAGCACAAGCAGCACGAGCGCACAGCGACGTTCTTACGCCCACGCTCGCTGGCCTTGCAGACGTAGCCGAGAGCGACAGCGACAACGACGACGACACAACCGCTGGCCAACAGTCGGGAGCGGGCCGCAAGGACTCCGCGAACGTAGACTCCAGAGTAGCACCCAAGTTCCCGGCCGTCCCTCAACCTCAAAACGTAGTCCGATGCCCTCCTATTGAATGGGCGAAATACCACATCGTTGGCGAGCCTCTCAACAAGATGCATGAAGAGCAGAAGAAGTGGCCAGGCTCCAGCGAGCCCCCAAAGCTCGCAAACGGACATCGTGCTCCACCACACTCGGTTGCTGCACCATACTCGCCCTTCAAGGACGCGGTGGGCAAGTCCAAGTCACCCTCGACAGGTCCTACGAGCAAGACCAAGAAGACGCCATCGTAAGAACAGGCGCAACACACACTGAGTACCCCTACACTTTGATCGAAACACTATTAGACACCACTCAAAAGCATACGAGGGCACGGGATGCTCCGTTTACGATGACCATGCGATTATGGTCAATTATGATAGACGAGACCTTATGACTAGACGAAGGCTGAGATACAATAGACTCATGTACACATTATGTGTATCTTCCCCCCCAAAAAAACCTCCCTTGGGCCGCCTGAACAATGTGCTTTGTTGTGAGATCTTCTGCTGACAGCTGCAGCAG
Organism: Ascochyta rabiei; assembly: GCF_004011695.2. Classification (NCBI taxonomy): domain Eukaryota; kingdom Fungi; phylum Ascomycota; class Dothideomycetes; order Pleosporales; family Didymellaceae; genus Ascochyta; species Ascochyta rabiei. The sequence continues at coordinate 1,812,049 of NC_082407.1, forward strand.
TGAACACCTATGAAGACTTCGAATATGCAGTTATAACTAAACGGCATCGTTCAACGGTTCTATTTTCGACTCCCGTCCCACAATGGTCGCGTATGCCCACGTACCTCGCTTCGTACGCAGCGGCTGTGCGACCCCATCTTTTCTATGTGGCACAGTCGCGCCAACCTGCCGCATCTCGAAAGTCCACTGCGCCCAGAATCCCTTTTCCAACCGTTATTGTGGTCATTGATTCCTTGCAGACCAATCAATCTGGTCCTTTCGGTTGTGCTCGGCCAGATGCGTTTTGTTCAAGACCCCTGCGCGGCTCCAACAACAGGCTGGGAGCCCTGCGCAAGCCCCCAAGCTAGTGACGTAGTTCCCGTCAAAGCGCCTTCCACGTCGACACGGTCGGTGTGCATTGATGACCAGTCTCGGCCAATACAAACACGAAGTTTGGACGATCCTGAGGTTGGGTGGCAGTGCCTGTTTCTTGTCCTGCGTCGACTGATTCGACGTGTGGCGTGCAGCTCGTAACCCTGGCTTGGGTGACGTGAATGCTCTGACAAGAATGGAAGTACGAAGCAAGCTTGGAATGCGCAGCGCCGTCGTATGGACGGTGAGTGTGCATATAGATTGACGTATGCTCCTGTTTTTGTTTTTTTTTTGACTCCTTTGACTTTTGCCTACACCAATTACCGCTTTGTACTGCAAGTAACAGGTCATCTCTTTGTGTTGTCTCACTATACAAAGATAACTTGACTGCGTACATCCAACCATCACTCGAAGCCACCTTCATCCATCTCTGCAACCATGCGTCCAACAGCTCTCATCCCAGCGGTATGCTGCACAGCCGCTCTTATCCTCTCCTTCTTGTGCCTCTTCGCCGGCCACAAGAAGGGCTTCATGGAGGACTACCACCTCGTCACACTCAACACGTCCATGCTGGGCGAAACCCTTCTCAACGAAAGCCGCAGCACCGACTCATCGAACCCTCTTACCAACCTTCTGAATGAGATTCCCAACACCATCTCCTCCACCATCAACGACGCCATCGGCGAAGTAACCGCCAAGCTCGGCATCGAGGACTTTTACTCAGCGCACATGCTGAACTACTGCGAGGGCCAGTACACACCTGCCGAAGCCGCCAACGCAACCATCAGCCAAAGCGACATCAGCAAGAACGTGACCGAGTGCAGCAAGAACCGAGCCATGTACAAGTTCGACCCGACCGCGATTCTCGAGGAAGCGCTCAACAAGACAGCCGGCCTGGACGTGACGCTCGACGACCTCAACTGGCCCTCGGACATCGACAAGGGCATCAAGACCCTCAACGCGCTCATGGCTGCCATGTTCGTCCTCTACTGCATCGCCATCGCCCTCATCTTCGTCGCGCTCTTCGCCGCCGCGCTAGCCGTCCTTGTCAGCGGCCGCCTGAGCGCATGCGTCAACTTCCTGCTCTCTACCCTCGCGTTCCTCGCCATCGGGCTCGCAAGCGCCCTCGTCACGGCCGTCATGGTCAAGGCCACGCACATCATCAACGACAAGGGCGCCGACATCGGACTGCAGGCCAACTGGGGCGGCAAGTTCCTGGCTCTCACTTGGGCTGCTACGGCGCTCATGTTGGTCGTGGTGATGACGTGGGTCGTTGAGTTTTGTATCGGGAGGAGGCATAGCAAGCAGCCGACGTATGCCAAGCACGGTTGAGTCCGGGAGATGTGGGTAGCTCGGCGGCGCCGTTTCGGTGTTCTTTTCTTGTGCGTAATGATACTTGTATGTGTGTGTGTGTTTTCCTTCGTGTCTAGGTTGTATACCCCTTGAGCTGGAGCTGGAGACTGAGACTGGATAGCTTATGAATGATATGTCTTGACGTGTATTCCATTCTGTTGCACATACTTGTAACTGTGGCGTGACATGTTGCTTTACTGGCGTCGCTGAAGGGTTTCGGGTGCTGCAGCTATCCTTCTTCTTGAAATAAATGGTCAGAGTCAGGGAGATTATACGATTGGCTTTCTCTAGCCCAAGAATCTCAATGCATCGGTAAGGACCGGACTACAGTATCAGTATAGACTATGTGCGCTTCGACTGCCAAAAGTAGTATCCTAGACAGAGTGGGGGAAGCTCGGCACATGTGCCACTGCCACCTCGAATAGGGGTAAACGCCTATTACAACCACCTCTACTGCTTCTTGTTCTTCGCATACACAAAGTTGGCAGCCACAGGAACCAGGTCGTTCGTCGCTGCCCAATCCCTCACACCACCACCCTCCTCGCCTGTTCCCCAGTGCTGGCGATCCTTAGGTTTTGACAGGTGCAGCGGCTCTGTCGTCCCGTTCTTAGGCGCAAACACAAGGAACACGTAACGGTGCTTGCCGGTGTTGGGCGGCGGGCCGGGAGGCTTGTACTCGACAACATCATCAGGGCTACTCTGGACCTCAATGTCTTGCTTGGTAAGTCCGAATTCAGGGAGAGGAAGGATGGAGAAGGTCTTGGTGGTCGCGGAAACGTTGGTCGCGATCCAATGGCACATCTCGCTCCATTCAGGGTTGTCACGAGATGGAGCGTCGGGGTCGGTAAGCGTGATGACATAGGCTGGGTGCGTGTCCACGATGCTCTCGGGGCTAATGTCCTCGTGGAGAGTGATGGACGGCTGGCTCTGGAGATGCTTGGGCTTGATAGTATTCCCAAGCTCTGCCTCGTCCTTCTTCCAGGATACTGAAAGTGTTAAACTTGGGAGGAAATCATCAATGACTGCTGATGCATTAGACAGAAGCTCGGATAGGTCTTCAAGGGGGCTGTATACCGGTTGGGATGATCTCGGCTTTTCTAAGTCTGTGCATCGTCACGATTGGCAATGAAAGGGCTGTGCTATGTACTTACGCAGCTTGAACAGCTTGCACATCTGGGGAGCTTTTTGCTTGCAGCGGCTGCTGTTCAGTAGGCAGAGCACAAACAGCTCCATAGAGCTGTAGCAGGCTCGCGATGCCAATGGAAGCTTGGACACGCATGCTGAACATGTAATTGCTGAGGAAAACAACTGAATGGTAGTGGGGACTTTTCAGCAATGATAATGTGCAGTAAAGTGTGGAGAACGAAGGTGTCGTGTGAGGCTGCTCCTGATGTGAAGTTGCTCCTGCGCCTTGTCGTCATTTGAGGTCACCTCGCAGATCTTGACCATTTGGGCAGTCACGACTGATTGGGCCAACATGGACGTCAACAAAAGCTTAAAGCGTGTGTGGTATGATGTTAATGCTATGTGAGAGGGTATTCGCAGTCGCATGCATGTGCGCAAAATACAGCAAAGGGCAGACAGCCGTCCCAGAAACGCCAAAAACTAAAGTGCAGATAGTCAAACAGTCACTGCCTCGCAGAATGCCTTACTGCCAGTCACAAAGCCCATGTTTTGAGCAATGTTGTACTCAGAAAGCGCCTGAGCGCCCATTCCAGTCATTGTGCCTGTGCAGTCATCCAGGAGAACGCAGTCCCAGCCATAAGAGTATGCATCAGACACAGTGCCAAACACGCACTGATCGGTGTTGACGCCAGCGAAAAGCAGCGTCTTCTTGTCGACAGCGCGCAAGTATTCATGGAGAGGCTCAGCTGCAGACCACAATCCACTCATGCGTGTCTTGTCGAAGAAGAGATCACCAGGCTGAGTGACAGCCTTGAACGGCTCGTAAAGCTCCGAGTTCCACGTCCGCTTGAAGAGGCAACGACCCTGGTTTCCAGGGAGCTGAGCGCCTAATCCAACATGCCAACCCAGAGCTTTGTGGAAGCCGCGCTGAATGGCCGGCGCCATGTTCTTGAGGTCATGCTCGGAGAGGCCCCAGTTGAGCCAGGCAATCTGGATGCCTTCCTTCCTGCATCGCTCAATGACTCTCAGAGTAGGCTCGATTGCCGCCAATCCAGCGGCGTGGTCTCGATATTGCGGGTGGATGAAGTAGTTTTGCATGTCGACGACGATTAGGACGGCGCTGTCAGGGTCAAACATGAATCCGGTGTGGTTGTGACGGTCTTTGTCGCATTCAACTACCATCCTCCTCTCCGATCCCCTCGATAGATCGAATTTACCATCGTCTGGGAAATAAAGCCATTGCTCGTCGCCACCGAAGGGAATGGGCGCGGTGCATGTGATGGTTCCGACAGTGGTCGACACGTACTCCTCTTCTTGTAGCTCACTGAAGGTCTTGGAGGCCATAGGCGTATGTGGGGTTAAGTTGCTAAATAGGAAACTAGGTTGAGACAAAGGGTGGTAGGGGTCGTTTGTGGAAGGGGTTGCAGAGTTAAGCAGTTGCAAGAGCATACAAAGGTCGGCAATCATAGGTACCTGCGACGACTTTGTACCTTCCCAGGCGTCAACGAGCACAGACACAGACTTACACCACCGCTTTGTTGACGGTGTTTGCTGATAACAACCTTAAGGTCTTATCATATTGATAACGGTTTCCTTCGGAAGTCTGTAGCTGGACAGTGCTGATCATGGGAACCCTGGCTTTGTTCATGGACGCTTGCCTTTCACGGCTGCCCGGTTTGTGTGTAGTCATGGTACTCTAGTGAGCTTCAATTGCTGCATCGAGCAAGGTCTGGCGGCTCCAATCAAAGCAATCAATGACTGTCGACAACAGATAAAGCACGATGGCGCAGACTGCGGAGTGGAATCCGGGGTATCGCAGTGTAATTTGCTGACCATTGTTGACCGAGTGCAGCGTGAGATAAGGCTGAGGTTGATAGTCGTTTGGGCCGAGCACGAGATAAGCAGCTTGGTGAACTTTGGTGACTTGAACTTCGGAGTCAGCAACCGTTCACCGATAATACCCGACTGCCCGACCAGAACCAAGGAGAAGAGGACAGCATTGTATTCGCGCTACCAGCGACGCCGTTCAGGTGAGGATTCCCTGAGCCCGTTACCAACAGAGGCCTGGCTGGGTGTGCGTGACGTATCACCCGCTGCTGAGCACGCGCCGCGGAGGGTAGCGCATACTCTCGTTGGCATCGTGGCTGCGAGACATGACATTCGCTGCAGCAATTTAAATACGCCGAACGTGCTCGATGTTGCGATTACTCCTTTATGCGAAATGGAAAAGTTGACAAAGCATGAAATTAAGGAGAAGGCAGTGATAGAGTGTTGGATGTGGGGACGCACACCCGGCTAGTCGCACGTGATCATGGCAAGTTTCCAAGGTCTCGACCTCACGAATGACGACGGGTTGCATTCCATCACGAGCCTCAGTCCCAATCCTGCAGGCATCCAGGTACCAATTCTGCGCGAGCCATCTCTGCATTCTCGGAACCGAGTTCTCGCCCCTGCGCATCGATTGCAGCCATCGCAAAGGCGCTGAAGCCGTTGTTTACCTTGCAGAAGGCCGAAGTTACCAGGAACACCAACGCCGACACCCACTCCGCACACGTCCACCAGCGTCATGGCGTCGCTGGGCGAGGAGCTCCTCAACATCGTCAACAGGCTCCAGGACCTTGTTTTCAACACCATCGGGAATGACTCCCTCGATCTGCCTCAGATTGTACGTTGCCCCTCTCGCCGAGGCACATGCGCTGGACGCAGTAGAGGCCACGGGAGAAACCTCTGCCGCTGCGCGCCCCAGCACGTGAAGATTTCGATGCTGACTTGCCCAGGTTGTCGTAGGATCGCAGTCGTCTGGAAAGTCGTCGGTGCTCGAGAACATTGTCGGTAGGGACTTTCTGCCCCGAGGCAGCGGCATCGTAACACGGCGGCCGCTTATCCTTCAACTCATCAACCTCCCGAGCGAACGCGAGGATGCCGAGGAAGGCGACGAAGTCCACGTACCCCACACACCGGCAAGCGTCGCAGGACAGCAGGAGTGGGGAGAGTTTCTGCACATTCCTGGAAAGAGGTTCTACGACTTCAGCGAGATCAAGCGCGAGATCGAGGCCGAGACGTCAAGGATAGCAGGAAACAACAAGGGCATCAACAGGCAACCGATCAACCTGAAGGTGTACTCCCCACACGTCCTCAGCTTGACGCTTGTTGATCTCCCGGGTCTGACCAAGGTGCGTGGTGGAGTCTCTATTCTCATGATTTGACGCTAACTGCTGCAGGTACCTATTGGCGATCAGCCAACAGACATTGAGAAGCAAACCCGAAACCTCATCACCGAGTACATTGCCAAGCCGAACAGTGTCATCCTCGCCGTCTCCCCTGCAAACGTCGATCTCGTCAACTCGGAAGCCCTGAAGCTAGCCCGCCATGTCGATCCTATGGGCAGGAGAACCATCGGTGTTCTCACCAAGCTGGATCTTATGGATCACGGAACAAACGCCATGGACATTCTGTCCGGGCGAGTATACCCTTTGAAGCTCGGTTTCATTGGTATTGTCAACCGTTCGCAAGCAGATATCCAGAGCGGCAGGTCGCTCTCAGATGCTCTGCAAGCTGAACGAGACTTCTTCAAGCACCACCCGGCATACAGGAACATGGCCAACCGCTGCGGTACTCAGTTCCTGGCGAAGAGCCTCAACCAGACCCTCATGTCTCACATCCGTGACCGATTACCCGACATCAAAGCGCGTCTGAATACTCTGATGGGTCAGACGCAACAAGAGCTGGCGAGCTACGGCGATGTGGCATTCACAGGCAAAGAGCATCGTGGCTCGCTGATATTGCAACTCATGACTCGTTTTGCTTCGTCCTTCATCTCTTCCATTGATGGTACCTCGACCGAGATCTCGACCAAGGAGCTTTGCGGTGGTGCCAGGATTTACTACATTTTCAACTCTGTGTTTGGAAACTCGCTGGAACAAGTTGACCCTACGATGAACCTATCCGTCCTTGACATTCGTACTGCCATCCGCAACTCTACGGGTCCTCGACCGAGTTTGTTCGTCCCTGAGCTGGCTTTCGACCTTCTTGTGAAACCACAGATCAAGTTGCTCGAAATTCCCAGCCAGCGCTGTGTTGAGCTCGTATACGAGGAGCTCATCAAGATCTGCCACACCTGCGGCTCGACCGAGTTGACCAGATACCCTAGGTTACAAGGCAAGCTCATCGAGGTCGTGTCTGATCTACTGAGAGAACAGCTCGGTCCTTGCTCGAACTATGTCGCATCACTCATTGACATCCAACGAGCGTACATTAACACAAACCACCCCAACTTCCTTGGTGCAGCAGCAGCCATGTCTTCCGTCATTGCAGACAAGGAAGCGCGGGAGAAGAAGGCTGTGCAAGACGCAGAGCGTAAGAAGCGGGAGCAGAAGAGGCTGAAGGAGCTGAACGGTGTCAACGGTGGTGAGACACCTGAGGACGGCGAAGAGTCGCACAAGGTTGCGGACAAGGCGCTCCCGCTCAGGAAGCACCAGGCACAAAACAGCCGCAGTATGTCGCCCGCAGTAGGGCGCTTGATGAACGGCTCTCACAACAGTATCTCAGGTCAACTCAGCAATCGCAACCGATCACCGCCCCCGATGGTGGGAGGCGGCAATGCACGAGACGGCTTCCTGAACTATTTCTTCGGCAAAGAAGGCGGTGCTGCACACAACTCGTCTTTGACATTAGATAACCGACCTGGCAGCCGGCACGTCAGCCAGCACATTGAGCCCAGCTTTGCGCAGAGCATCAGGAGAGGCGATCCCAAGGCACCTTCGCCCATGATGCCATCTTTCAACATGGACGACGATGATGAGCCCGGTAGCCCAGCACAGGAACTCCAAGGCGGCTTCGTAAGTTTGCTTTCTGAGATTGCGCAATGACTCTTCAACTAACGCATGTGACAGCCCTCGGATCCCGAATCTGCACCTGCGCTCACGGAACGCGAAGCGCTGGAGACGGAGCTTATCCGCCGTCTGATTTCATCGTACTTCAACATTGTGCGGGAAACGATTGCCGACCAGGTGCCCAAGGCGATTATGCACCTGCTGGTGAACCACTCCAAGGACGGGGTGCAGAACCGGCTGGTCAGCTCGTTGTACAGGGAGGATCTGTTCCAGGAGCTGCTGTACGAAGACGACACGATCAAGGCGGAGCGCGAAAAGTGCGAGAAGCTGCTCAAGACGTACAAGGAGGCGGCCAAGATTGTCGGCGAGGTGCTGTAAGAGGAAGAGGAAGAGGGGGGTTCGAGTTGTCTGTATGGATAATCGTCACGTGTAGGATTCAAAATGTTGTCTTCTTTTCTTTTTCTTTTTGTTCGGGGCGTACAGAGGTCACGCACGCATGCCACTTGTGGATATGTGGATGCGTGGATGCGTGGATATGTGGATACGTGGCATGGGAGGAACGAGGCCTTGTTCTGTTGTATGCGTATTTCCTACTCTTCTGTCGGATTTCAATGAGCAACTACTGCACCTTGGGTTGGACGGGGATGGGGCGGTTGGCTTGGACGACAGGGCGTTTTCGATGACTCTACTCGTTGGATCGGTCTTTCGCTGTCTGCTGTTTGGCACGGCGAGAGATGAATTGTGTATAGAATATACCGCGCAGCTTCCACCCGGGGTCTTTGAATCAGCTCTCTGGATCAGCTCATCGAATCAGCTCATTGAACCAGCTCATTGAATCAGCTCTTTGACCTGATGCTTATTCACGCTCTTTAAGCGTTTAATCACTTCATCATCCCACTCATCAAGTTGTGAGGTGGCGTTCTTTGGGTTACTCTCCGAATCACTCTTTTCACGCTTTTCTCACCCTTCTAGTAATATGGGGTGAACGTTCTTCAGGTAGTGTGAAAGAAAGCATGTATTGAAAACGCGAGCAACCGCCGTCTATACTGTACAGAGGGTACTCAATACAAGGGGTGGAGGACTCGCACCAGACCATCGACTATCGGCCATCGACTGCTTTTGGGCATGTCGCCGCTTGGCTTCCGTCGGGCGGCCATTATGTCCATGCGAAAAGGGGAAGAAGGGACGTTTTGCATTCTACGTCGCTGCAGCTCATTTCTCGTCTGTGATGCCGAGGATTGCGTTCAGGTCGGCGTTGGGGTCTTTGGGGTCTGCCTTGGCTGTGGAGGATGAATCAGCAAGCGGCTCTTATCGTTGGTGTGCAGAGGGAGTCAAAGACGTACCGCCAGACGAGGGCTTGGGCTGCTCCTGGGGATGTGTCTTGGCCCACTCCTGCTTGGCCTGCCTGATCAACGACTCCTTGTGGTTGTAGGCCTTCTGCTCGGCCTGGACCTTCTCGCGCGCGGATATCGACAGCTGCGTGTAGGCGCCGTAGAAGAGGCCGGTGGCCAGGGCGGACCATCGGAGGACCTGTGTCATCGGGGTTAGCATCTGCGCTGCGTCTCCAGGGCTCGGCGGCAGTCAAGGACCGCGCTCTGCGTGCCGGCGGGCGCCAGTGTCGGCGGGGGAGAGCGTACGTTGACACCGACGGAGGTGGACATGGTGAGCGGTCGTGCGAGGGGCTGCGGCTGCGACGGGGCGGGTCGAGAGAGTCCAATGGCAGGAGATCCGGGGCGACGGGGGGAGATGCACCGGTGTACGTGGTCCAGAGGGCGGTGACGGCGGCGTCGGGGCGGATAGAAGAGGAAGAGGTTGGGCGGAGGAGCTGCTCGTCCTTCGCAAAGATCGCAAGCTTCCCAACCGTGGCACAGACCACCTTCCACCCTTGGCGTGGGTGGGAGGGTGAGAAGCACGACGACAGGACGACAAGACGACAAGACGGCGACGCGACTTGCGCACTTCCTTGTTCTCCGAGGCGCAATGCTTACGAAGGGCGGTGCAGGACCCGTTCCCACTCATCACACATAGCACGCGACACACCGCCACAAAGCACGCCCGGCGCTCCCCCCACGCTGCACACCTCCACCTCCACCTCCACCTCCACCTCCACCTCCACCTCCACCATGGAGTCGTCGTCGTCGTTTGAGCAGCGGCGCCAGGAGATTCTCGCGAAAAAGGCCAAGCTCGCCGAGCTGAAGAGGCAGCGCGAGCTGAGGCGAGAACAGGGCTCTGGCCGCCAGTCCATGACTGCGAGCCCTCTGGGCGAAGTACGGCCCATTGTTTACGCGTGCACAACACCCAACACACAACACTGGACACTGACACCCCCCACAGGTCTTGTCACCCACACCGCGCCGCAGCCAGGACCTTGATCGCCGCGCCGACGTCGACAGCCTCATCAACAACATCCTCGGCGACCGCCGCCCTGCCTCCACACAGCCTGGCTCGCCCGCCGTGCGCGCAACACGGCCAACCTCTGTCGTCAGCGCCAGCCAGCTCAGCAGCGACAATGAACCCGCCTCGCCCGCGCAGTCACGCATGGTCGACGGAGAGACACAGACCATCTCCCTTGGGCCCCTGGCCACCGTCTACGAATCTGCCGGCGACGGCCAGGTCACCGCCGAAGCCAACACGCAGAAGGAGGTCATCACCTACAGCAAGGGCGTGCAAGCAAGCATAGACTGGAGCCCACCGAAATCACGAGGCGCCGGCGGAAGCGACACAGAGCGTGACGAGAGCCCGACGCGGTCACCAAGAAGCAACAGGCTGGGCCGGAGACAGAAGGAGAAGGATGAGGAGATTCGCAACCAGCTCCGGAGGGAGATCGAGGACGAGATCAAGGCTGCACAACAAGCGCCTCAGGATGGCACCCTCGCGAGCTCAGACAACAACTACCCGTTCAAGACACTCACCAACGAGGAGCTGACTGCAGTCGAGAACTCGGATGATTTTATCGGCTTCGTAGAAAGGAGCACAAAGGTCCTGGAGCGTGCGCTCGACCAGCAGCTTGGATACGACATTCTGGCCGACTATGCCCTAGACGGAATAGACATTGACGACGAAGACGAGGGCTACGGGGCGAATGCAGGCAAGAAAGGCAGGCGCATAAAAGAAGTCGCGCAGTTCTGGGACGAAAGATGGAGCAAGAAGAGGATGATCTCGGACCTGGGGTTCTCTACAAAGGTACTTCAATCCCCCTTTCGTGTCCGGGTCTCGCTGACGAGCTGCAAAGTTCCCCGAACTCGTCCTTGCCTCTTACACAAAGAACCCCTCCGCTCCACACGACCCAGACGGTCTGATTCAAGTATGGAACATGCACATGCACGACCGCCCCGAGTACATATTCCACGCCCAGTCCGACATCCTCACCGCAAAGTTCTCACCATTCCACCCAAATCTCATCATCGGCGGTGCATATTCAGGCCAGGTGCTACTATGGGACACCCGCGCCAAGTCTGCTCCTGTACAGAAGACACCTCTGACTGGATCTGGCCACACACATCCCGTCTACTCGATAGGCATTGTTGGAACACAAAACGCCAACAACATCATCTCGTGCTCGACAGATGGTGTAGTGTGTAGCTGGACAGTGGACATGCTCACTCAACCGCAGGAATTCCTCGAGCTTACCTCCCCTCCGCCAGCAAAGACAGAAGACATGGCAGTGACGTGCGTTGCGTTCCCACAGTCAGACCCGACCTACTTCCTCGCTGGCACAGAGGAAGGCTCCATCTACCCATGCCACCGCTACGATCGCGCAGGCGCGAAGGCAGGTGTCGATGGGCGAGTCATGTACTCCGGCCATGCTGCGCCAGTCATGAGCCTAGACTTCCACCCTTCAAAAGGCCAAATCGACCTGGGCGATCTTGTTCTGTCTTCAAGTGTGGACTGGAGCGTCAAGCTGTGGAAGGTTCGTCCTCCAGCCGCTACCGGTTCTGGAAACACTACGCTCCCGGGTTCCACTCAGCAAGTCACGCCCGTTCTTGACATTGCGCGCGAAGATCTCGTCTACGACGTACGTTGGTCACCAGTCAAGCCTTCCGTATTCGCGCTCGTAGACGGTGCAGGTAGTCTTGAGGTCTGGGACATCAACGTCGATACGGAGGTCCCTGTCCAGTCCGTCAAGCCGAGCGATAACAAGAGGGGCGCCTTTGCAAACATGCCGACAGGCATGGGCTACATGAACCGCAGTCTAAACAAGGTTGCCTGGGAAAGCAACGAAGGTCGCCGTGTGGCTGTCGGCGGCATGGACGGTGTCGTGACCGTATTCGAAGTTAATCAGGATCTGGGTGGCGTTGAGACAAGGAACGAGGAGTGGAGCGGCGTGAAGAAGCTGGTGAATCGATTGGAGGGTTACGGTGAAGGTGTCAATGGCAGGTAGAGTCGCCATTCGATGACCACAGAGAGGGGCCTTACGAGGCGAGCCATTGGCATTAGCTCTCGCGGTGTTGCTTCATGGCGCAGGTCATCTTTAGAGGCGTCCGGTACATAGTCAACATACCCCTTGTGCTTTCAAATGGAATTTTGCGCACATCTGCCTGACTGAGGGAGACGCACACACTTTCAGCGTCAACACGTGCACACATTTGTTATTTGCCTAACAAATTGCTATACAGGCAGAAGGCTTGCCGACATACGGCTCCAACTAGCCGGTTTCTCGGGGATCAACGCGGGAGGGTTGGAGAGCCGAGCGTCTTACACCAACCAACGCTCACCCCATCCATCTTACACCTCACCCGTCGAGAGATCGCTGCCCTCACAAGATGCTGCACGTCAAGCGCAACACGGCTACAACCATGATCTCGGACATTGTGGGGGTCGGCGGAAGACGACGGCATGCTAAAGAGTCGCGACCTACGCACTCGTTGTGCTCGCCCCTCTGGACTCTGAGCAAAAGCGACGGTTGTTACCTAGCCGGGAACACGAGCGAGCGAACACGAGCTGTTGCTATTCCCATCGCCCATTTGCCAATCAAGAGGCAGGCTCGAGCTTCGTATCGATAAGCTGCTAAATATATCGAATCCATAAGGGTTGCGAGGAATCATGTCATCCTGCTTGCTTCCCACGATTCAAATCCTCCAACCTTCCACCACAAATCCCATTCTCAGACTAAAATCCACCCTCTCCAAACCGCAACCTCAATCTCAACCCCATCAAAGTCCAAACCAGCCTCAACGGAGGAAGAAGTCCTACCCTACAGGATCCAGCACCTCGAGACTCAGCAAGATGCGCCTCTCGCTCCTCCGCAACCCAGCTGTCCTCTCCCTCCTCGGGCTCAGCAGCGCGCAAAGCACATCCTCATGGGGCGAGCCCTTCAATGTAGACGTGTCGACCGAGAACCTCCTGCCCAGCTCGCAGCAGGCGCTGACCAACATTGTCGGCACAAACACGCCCGCCACGACGGGACTGGCGCCTGCCGTGCCCATTACAGGTGGATTTAGCACGACGATTCCGACCGAGTTGAGGACCATGAGCACGGGGACCCCGACGGGTGTTGTCACAGTCTCGAGCTCCGTGACGGGGAGTGCGGCGAGCGCAAGTGCAAGTGCGAGTGCAAGTGCAAGTGCAAGTCGTAGCTCCAGTGCAAGTGCGAGTGCGGCTAGTTCGAGGGCAAGTTCGAGCGGCAGCGGAGCAGCGAAACAAAGCACGGCCGCAGCAGCGCCAGTGGGCATCCAGGGCCAGCAGAAGATGATGGGCGTTGCAGGCGCGTTGGCGGGCGCTGCTGGCGTGCTGTTCGTCTGAGTTCGTCTGAGTTCGTCTCAATGGGAATCAAAATTTACAGAAATCGACTCGACTGGATTTCATGAAGAGAACCCGGCCGAGCGAAATATCAGCATTGCTGATCTCGTACTCATGTGCTTGATTGGCACTCAGAGTACTGCGCGTTGAAGAATGTAATTATATCAGACCTGCCAGAATACTGTATTCATACAACCGATCATTCTTTTTCTCCTGCAAATTGCAATCTCACAACATTCCCCTCTCTTCGTCGAGCTTTCACATCTCCGTCCATGCAGAATTATACACACGCATTCTTACAATCCACACCATTGGGAGAAAACAAAATTGTTATTGGGATTTAGGTCAAACGACACCCAAATCCTAGCCTCGACATCAATTTCAGAAGTCCACTCTTCCACACAGTAAATCCACAACATCCATGCCTCGACGACACGCTATCTTGTTCCAGTAAGAAAACAGCATGTACTGCGTAGGTGTTGGTATTGTGACACAGGAGCAAACAGGATGATATCTCCACCTCTATGTAGCAACAGTGGTATATACTGAAGAGCAGGCTGAAGCCTGCGATACTAGGTCATACACACCTACACACGAACAAGGCAGCATAACACATGGGATACAGAGACGTAAATCTACAGATCGCGTTGCAGATAAGCTTTTCCTAAACCCATAGGCAGCGTGGCAACGAATGAACGGTGTTTGTCAAGCTGTGATGTGCTGAAGGCGCTGAAATGGGAATAGACTTGTGTAGAAACCAACCATGCGCCGTGCATAATCGAGCATGCATAGACTTGGAGGCAATACTAAGAAGCATCCATGACATGAAAGTTTGACAGTTGCGTAATTGCTGCACGCCGTCCGCCTTGGGTGTGCGAATACCACCTCGAGGACAGTGGCTGCTCAGCACCAAAAACAGCCATCAACGAACTTGCACTCAACAAAAACGGACTCATTCCTCGGCTCAGCAGTCCGTTGACGCCGACCCAACGCGTTGCCACGAGGGTTCTCACTGGTCTGCGTTCAGTCTCGCATTCGATAGTGCGCACGGAAATGCACCAGGACGAGCCTTTACGCTTACCATGTAGCAGCCTGGCTGAAAGCGAAGCGCAGGCCGCGCAGCTCACCGGTTGACGAGCTGGCGCTGCACAGCCAGCCATGTCTCAATCGCATGGCGTGCTCTTCTCCTCTCTCCCCTCCGGAGTGCCCGTCGCTCCTAACGCCGGCTGCGACACCCCGCTTCGAAACACTGGTAGTTCAAACATGGTGGTTGGGTTGGGCCACACTGCAAGCTGCAACAGAAGACAAGCCACCAGGCTTGCCACACACACCAGCCCAACCCAGCCTTTTTCCCAGCCTCGCCCTACGCGAACCAGTGGAACATCGCTCCCGGTCCTGCGCTAGTGTCATGCAAAGCTGCGCTGCTGCAGGACCGAGCTGCCCCCATGATCAAGTACCTTGTTGACGCGTAAACACTTTGGCGGCGGCGTGTAGCGGTTTAGCCCAATGGGGATGGATTGCGCAACTGCAGGTTTAGGATTCGCGCATGGTCGTGCGTGCAGAAAGAACCGGTTGTACCGGTGAGGAGGTCGAGTGGCAAGGCGAATACAAATAGGGAGAAGCAAGGTTGGTACGGTTCTAGTGGTGGTGAGGTGGCGATGAGCGGGTGCATGCAGCAAGGCTGGATCTGCGGAGTGCAGAAGCGCCCGCAGTGGGGTTCGAGGACACCACACCACACCACACCACACCACAAACGCTGAACCGTGGGTCAGCAGCGGATGAGCGTTGAGAGACGATCCAGGTCTCGTCTTAGGGCGCCGAGTTTGCGACTTCAGTCCGTCGTCTATGATGGCTGCACAAGTGAGGAGTGTACGACACGGTACGGTGACGAGGCTCGACGTCCCTGCCTGTGGTGAAACACGACTCAGCAGATGCTTCATGAGGGAAAGAGAACGAGCGGCCATACGGATGCACTGCCATGATGACAGCTTCGTACTACTGTATGACGACAACAGCGTTACCTTTTCTCTTGATTTTTGCGACCCTCCCTGTACGACGACGTGTTTCAAGACGAAAGCATAAATGCACATGGCACGTACTGTTGTTATGCATGATCGTGATCATCGTCGATGACCATTAGTGGATTCCAGTGCGCGCAATACACAATGTGAAGATGCAAAGCTCGAGAATGAATAGGCATTAATGGTTTCATGGTGTCATTGGTCTACCGCCCACTGTACAAGGCCCTCTGCACTAGACTAAGCAATGCACAGCACTCCGCCCCAAACGAACGCCGCAGCGCTCGTGACTCATTAGAAGGATATCAACATAAACAAGGACTCTAAATTATCCAATGCGAAATACATGAAGACGGGTAGAGGTGATCGCTTAGTTGAGGTAGGCGAAGACACCGGCGGCACCGAAGAGGAGCGCCAGAGGAGCGGAGGAGAGCGAGCTGGCAGCGCCAGTGCTCTCGGGGATGCCGGTGGAGCGGGTAGCAGAGCCGGTGAGAGTGGCGGAGGAGACAGTACCATTGTGGCTGGCAGTGGAGATGATGGCACCGGTGCCAGTGGCGGAAGCGTGAACGCTGGAGACAACGCTGGAGATCAGGCTGGAGAGCGAGGCAGCAGACGAAGCGGAGGCGGAGGCAGCGGACGAGGCCGAGGAAGCGTGCGAGGCGATGACCGAGGAGACAGAGTAGGCAGATGCGGATGAGGCAGATGCAGAGGCAGCAGCAGAAGAGCTGGCGACGGCAGAGCCACCGGTCAGGCCAAACTGGCCAGAGTAGTTGGGGGACTGGCCAGCCTGGCGAATCTCAAGAGCGTAGTCGCTGCCGTCGGGAAGGTCGCTGGCAACAGTCCAGGAGAACGTACCTCCGGTAGCGGTGGCTGTGAGCATGGTTAGTACATGAGGCTTGAGAGCAAAGTTGATGATAGAACATACAAGTCAGGGTGCCGATGGTGGCAAGGTCAGTGGAGAGGCCCTTGCGGAGGATGAAGGTAGTGGGGGTGTTGTCGGCAGGGGAGTAGGTGACGGTGTAGGTCTGACCGGCCTTGACACCGCCAGTGGGGTACTGGTTGATCTCGACAGCGAGAGCAGCGGCGATGAAGGCAGCGCCGGAAGCGACCATCTGGAAGAAACGCATCTTGATGTGGTTGGTGGTTGGTGGTTGATTAGGTAGGTATTAAGTGTTGGTACGTGTGTGTAGTTGGACGAGGGAATGAGTGTAGGTACAGTGTACAACGAGAGGAGCGATCGGAGGATGGAAAGAGAGACGGAAGTGGGCGATGTCCTGGGGATTAAGAGCGCCTGTGAAAGCCGAGCGCAGCTGACTTTTGCAACGAGGGCTTCCGGCTGGACGCCGCCAGAGCAACGGCCGGAATGCAAGATTAGGTTCCTGATCCAGTATGGTCTAGCACGCGAGCTAAATGAAAGCCATGGGTATGCCCCAATCGGCGTCCTGCTTCACGGCGTTTCCCCTGGGAGCCCCCCTTTTCGCACCCTCGACGGTCGCGGTGGGAAAGGTGTGCACCGGCCCAGAACCACTCTCCAGTCAGGCCTCCTCGGGCGCCTCCAAGCATCCCGGCGCATCCAACTGCACGCCAACGGCCGCCGTGTCTCTCGTCTAGCCGGGATCAGCCTAGACTGAAGCCACTCAATAACCTGGGGAAATTCAGGGGCTGAGCCTGCAGCTCCCTCGCCAGCAACACATGCGGCGCACAACAGCGCGAGGCTGGAGCACAAAGCGATGGCTGCACACGGTCAACTTCCTTCGATGACGAGCGCTGTGCGACCAGCTATCCACGATCACCATTGTTCTCGGTTGTCGCGGGTGCTTGCGTGCAACATTCCCTCACCGTTCGACGCATGCCTTCCGCATTCGGACACTTAATCACCGAGCGCTTTTTCTGTTTCACAACTTGCCGCCGGCGACGTCATCGTCAACAGACCCAAGCCAGATGCGCTCTTGTCTCGCTGTGTTAATGCCCGCGGTGTTATCGATATGGCGAGGATCTGCTGCTGGGAAAGCGACGCCCTATGTTCTGTTGTTGGCGGAGCGGCAAGTTGGTCGGTGCGACGCCGGTGATGAACTTTGACTGCTAGCCCGAGCAAATTCAGTCGCGATGGTATTGGCTCCACTGAAACGAAATTTGATTGTTAAATCGCTACGGTCGAAGAACGTTCTATCCAGACTCGCCTTGTGCGCTTGGATGAAGCAACCCGAATCGTGCCGCTGGGAGTGGACGAGTGCATCCACGGCAACTGAGCGCCCTGTCCAGATGCTCCGAGAGCCCGGGGTATAGCAGTCCGGAAAGGAGAGCTATTGCGGCGAGAGTCAGCAACTATCTGGTCAGGACATGACCATGTGCGCATGATGGACACTACATCATTCATCAGAGTAAGTGAGCGATGACCATGTCAGCCGGATGTGTGTGTTGCAATCAAGATGAGGCTCTTCCTTATTGAAGTCATCCTTACATACACTCCTTGTCGAACTTCTCTGCCCTCCCCTGTATGATGCGTCTGGAGAACTGGAAGCTGACCGGTATCGTGGCCGTCACATTCCCGAAGCAAGAGAACGCTGCAAAGAGAACGCATAGATAAACGCCAGGAACAAAGGAAGGAGCCTTCAATACACCGATAGTTGCAAGGCTCTGGACCGCTGGCTCTGGTTCGTGTTGTATTCAGACAACGTGCTCGTCTTCCCACTGCTTCTCCGCCTTGATGAAATCCTCCATGTCCTCCGGCAAGTCATCGTCGTCTTCGGCCTGGGGCGTGGGCAGATGCTCTGCCTGAGCTTGAGCCTGAGCCTTCTTGCCTCGGGGCTTGGGTGCCACCTTTGGCTTCTTCGTTGGTGTGTCATCAGCGTCGTCGCCCTTGCGCTTCTTGGAAGTTGCTGGTGTGGTTGTTCCTCCTGGAGATAGTCAGCACACTGAGCTTGCACGATGAATCTTCGCAATCCTTGCACACCTCGCTTGGTGCCTGGCTGAACGGGTGTGAACTTCTCGCCGTCTTCAACACGCTTCTTCAGCTCTCTAGCTTTAGACATGATGGAGCGAAATTGGTGCTCGAAGCTGTTAGCAGTGCGAGTGCCATCAAGAGCAGACATCATCTCAAGTTGAGCCTTGGTGATACCCGTACAGCCCAGTGCCATGAGGAGGACAGACACGCAATCTGCTGGAATTGTCTTTTGACCGCCAGCAGGAGAGTCGGTGGCTTTACCCATGTTGACTGAAGAGAGGAATGCAGTGCGGTTGAAGGAAGATGTTGTGTAAGAAAGGTGTCGAGGAGCAGTGTAGGAAGCAGTGTCAATGAAATGGGAGGTACACTTGAAGGTAAGACTTTGTAGCTGCCTGGGCGGATGCGGCAGGTGAGGGTGGGCTGCAACGGTTGCGCAACAGTGAAAGTGAATGGGCCGTGGACTCAAAACGCAACAATACATACCGCGCTTTTTGGTAGCCTGAACAGGCTCAAACACCTCGCCGCCATCGATGCGAGCTTTCAGCTCTTTGGCTTTGGCAACAACGTCGCGAAAATCGTGCTGGAAGGCGCTTGCGGTCTTGACTCCGTCGAGGGAAGACATCAATTTGTAATGCTTCATCGAAAGCGAAGTCGTGCCCGTGGCCATCAACACTGCAGCGACGACATCTGCACTGTACGTCTTGCCGATTATAGCGTTGTTATTGGCGGTCGCCTTGGGAGGCATTTTGATTGTGATGTGTACTGTTGTTTGGTTGTGCCAGAAATGAAGAGAGGAGGTAGAGTTTATTGTCAGAAGTCTGGTGAAGCTGCTGAAAGCCAGACTTTTCAACTGCTTTCGTCGGTGTGGTAAGTGAGAGTGAGCTGCAAAGGTTAAGCCACAGTGAATGGGAATGACAGTGCGCTCTTTGCTGTCTATCGGCACTGTCAGTCGTCCTTGCGCCACACCGTATGCTCGAAATGCTGAGAATACTTAAGCCCATCATCGGTAAACAGCACTATTTTTATTTTTTTTGCGAGGGTAGAGCCCATTTGGGATCGTGTTCTCTGCATGTACCGCAGTTCGTCTGCGTTTACGTCGACGACCACTCCTCTGCATACGACGAGTATAATTTGTGCATTTCATATCCTCGTTATAGCCACATCTCGGCATCAGTACTGAATCCAGTCGCCCATCTCCATCAACATCTCTCGCTGCACTTCAAGTTCCTTGTTCACAACATCCCTGTCTGGATTCTCCCCTACGCTCTTCCGCAACTCTTTGCTCATCTCGTCCGCTTTGCTCTTCACGCTTTTCGAGAAAGCACTGTTGGGACCATGGCTCAACGCCGAAGCATCTAGAACCTGCTTTGTGAGCATCATGGCAATCAGCCCCATGTTGGCCCCAGGAGCTCCAATTCCCTCCTCCTCGCCAGCAAAGTAGGCCGCCAACATTGCCATCTGCCAGGTCTGGACTACTCGTACTGGATGGAACGGTACGGGGTAAAGCTTTGGCTGGATATGCTTGTAGCGCTTTGCGCACTGTGCCCATGCCACAGGATAGACTCCCGTTGAGAGCAAGTTCACTATCAGCTCGTCCCGGAGTGCAGCATATGGCTGACGGTACACAGGCCATAAGCCGGACTGGTGGCACAAGCGCATACCGTTCACAATGATTTCGTTGGCTTGCTCAGGAGGGGCGTGCTGCGCTGCTTCATACTCGGCATAAGCTTTGCCCTGGATGGTAGCGATGTATCTGTCGGTCTTCGTGGTGCCGACATAATTTGCTGGATCTGATGCAAAGCCTTCGTTCTTGGTCATCATTTCAGCGACTTGCTGCATCTCCTGTGACAAGTTACTTGGATCGATTGCCCACTTGTCTTCATCAAGAGTGGCGCCTTTTTGACATTTGACACATTTGCAGGTGAAAAACCAGCGTTGTTTGAGCTCGTGTTGACGTCGGTGGTAAGGGTTGGTCGTATCGATGTACGAGATAAAAATCTCTTCGTCCTTCTTGATAGGCTTGAGAGACCGTACGTTAACTTCAGCTCCATCCATGATAATGTAGGCGTTGGGATCGCATGAGTGATTGAAGTGGCCCAGCATTGGGTCCAAGATGATGCCCAGCGGATCGAGCGTTGGAGTGATCAACGTCAGAGAGTTTGTAAGTACCTACTACTGTGAGTGGACGTTGAGCCTGAAAATGATATAACTTACTCGTGCGTACATAGCTGCTACAAAATCTTTGTCGAACAGATCCTGTGTCACTGAGAACTGACTTGCACCCGTCGCCATCAATTCAATGTTGCCGTAATTGCCATTCGCTTTGAAATCATCAATATGTGATGGCAGACTGAGCAACATGTTCCACGCCTCATCTGGTATGATGTCATGCTTTTTCATCGTCAAGAGATCCATACACGCAAAAACGGCTTTGGGAATCTCTCGTTCTCCCAGCTTCTTAAAGATCTTACATTGGTACTTGTGGCCCCTGTTCCAGGCAGCTTTCTGGCATGCCTATTGCTAGTTAGTGACCATGCATGAAAACATTGCAGATACCTACCTTGCTGCAGTATCTGAATCTTTGGCATCCAGCACATTTCGATACTTTGACGCCTTCTGGTACATACGTCCTGGTGCCTGTTGATGCACCTTCGGTCCAGACAAAGCAGTTTGCACATGTATCGAGTAAGCGTTCGGCATCTAGTGAGCCTATAATTGGCCTTCTGATCGATGCCACCAGCTGTCCGGCCTCGAAGTCCACATTGGCGAAAAGACCGTTTCCTGTACTCTCGCCCTTTTCGTTGATGCAGACTTGCGATTTTGCGGGACGGAATGGTGCAGAAGAATTCGCCCACCCTCCCTCGGCGGCTTCTTCAGCTACGTTGAGGACATGCTTGATAGGCATTTTCGAGTGAACGAGGAAAAGGCCAGATTCGCGTCAACAAGGTAGACGCGAAGTCGTGTCTTGTAACGTCATGAGCCGCAGAGCTCCATCGCGTGGAAAGACGACACTAGCGCTGATTGGGTCTAGACTCGTCGCTTGTGTCAACTCGCTAGGATATATGTCGAGAGCGACTCCAAAGATTAAAGTGTGTCTACATCTACTTTTGCAAATATCACATATCGAACAGTATCTTCTTAAAGTCTGGTCTTCACTTGTATCGCCGTTGGCTAAGGCTGCAACAAATGCGGGGCACGAGTATAGGCGAACCCATGGCCAGATGCTGAGCATCATCAAACTACAAGAACGAATAGCAAGAGCGTACTGGTTGTCGCCTTTTTCGACTCCGGTGGATATGTCTTTAATGAAGCTGAGGAGGCATAGCCCAATCCCGATCGTCGCACGACATGAACTCCTTCGTTTGACCTTATACAACCAACCAATTCGCGTCTACGCGCCTTGCCGTGTGTTGTTCTGTAAGTTACTGAGCATGTAAACATATGAGAGGGTTCAAACTAATGCACGAAGTAGAAGATGCTCCATTGGGAGTTGCTGAAGCGCTGGTGGTGGTGCACACAGCCACCCCCTAAGGAACGTACGCAAGGTTTGATCTGGAGGTAACCTGTCTGAAGCATCGTAGATGTCGTTGTCTCCGTCTGGCTATTGGTCCGTCCGTGGATACCTCAATTAGTCGTGGTGTCAAATGACTTGGTGTGACTGATTCAGGTCTGTCGTAGTTGTGCCTTATTGTTCAGCATCGATGCGTTGAGGCCACTACAGGAAAGCGTGCCCGTGTCGTGTGCGCAAGTGCGCGTGACGTCGTGGTGAAAAGAAGTAGCCGCAGCCGCAGTCACGCTAAAGGTCCCGCCGCGGAAGGTCCGTGCAAGCGGTGCGCTCATGGGCGAACAACGCGCCTGCACTCAAGCTCCACCCAACATTCACGGCCGCCGTCGACGTACACCCACGACCGCTCCACCCCGGGAGCAGGATCGCCTGCGTCGCGCACCATGGCGCCCATCGAGACGCCCGACCTACCGGACGATGCCTCGACGGGCGACACCTTCACCGTGCTGAAGCAGTCGCTGGAGCTCGACGTCAGCTTCTCCCCGCGCCGAGTGACGGGCAAGACGGTTCTCGACATCCAGCCCAAGAAGTCGCAGTTGCGCGAAATTGTGCTCAACTGTCGGCAGCTCAGACCGACGCGCATCCGGGTTGATGAGCAGGCGGCAGGCTACAGCTACTCGAACCTGCACGAGCGCCTCACTCTGTACCCAGGCACCGGCCTCGAGCAGTACCACTTTGCAAAGGACCGCATAGCACGTCACGTGGATCCCAACTCATCAGCAGACGAGCTAGTTGTCTTTGTGCCCGACCGCGTCAAGATACGAGAAGTGCGCCCAGAAGAGGTGGGCGAGCTGGAGAGTGCACAGGGCGTCTTCTACGCACCGCTAAAGCTGGAGATTGAATACGTCTTGGACGACTTCCGCGACGCACTCCACTTTGTCGGTGTCGAGGACGGAGACGGACGACTTCCTCACGCCTTTACACGCAGCTCGCCCTTTCCCGGCACAGCCTCGTGTTTGTTTCCCTGCATAGACGACGGTACACGGAAATGTCTCTTCGATGTGGCTATTCGTTATCCGCGCACCCTTGGTGATGCGCTCAGCAAAACACCAGCACCCGCTCAGGTAGACGCAGACACAGACACAGGCAGACAAGCCCCTCCAAATGGGACAGACAAGGCAGACAGCGTCATGACGGATATCGACGATGAGCTGGCTGATCTCTCTGCAGAGGAGAGGGCTATGGAAATGCAGGTCATCTGTTCAGGCGCTCTTACGGACGACATTGCGGATCATGTCGATGCATCCCGCAAGACAGCAAGCTTTACCTGCGATACTCCGGTGCTGCCGCAGCACATTGGCTTCGTCATCGGTCCCTTCGAGCACGTTGATCTCTCTGAATATCGCGATACCGCCGATGATGAACGCTTAGGGTCCAACGCAGTCAAGGTGCATGCTTTCTGCTTGCCAGGCAAAGAAGATGAGGTCCGAAACAGTGCTATGATGCTTGCGCGAGCTCTTGACAGCTTCACCGAGCGCTTTCAGAGCTATGCATTTGGTAATGGCTACAAGCTGGCTTTCGTGGACGATCTGGACTGCGACACTGCTCACACTGCCTCGTTCTCCATCTGTAGCACCCGTTTGCTCTTTCCGGAGACTGTGTGGGAGCCGCTAGAGCACACGACAAGGGTCTTGGTACATGCTGTGGCTAGCCAGTGGATAGGAGTCGATGTTGTCGCGTATAGTCCTTACGATTACTGGATCATAGTTGGCGGCTCCTGGTTCATGACCGAGCTGTATCTTCGCGAGCTGTTTGGTCGAAACGATTGGCGATTCCGACAGAAGCAAATGGTCGACAAGATCATTGCAATGGACCACGAACGACCCAGTCTCATCGAACTTGGACCGCTTCTGCAGCTCCATCCTGCCCAGCAGGAATTCATGGAAGTAAAGGCGCTGCTGGTGCTTTCTGTCCTGCATAACCGTCTTGTCAAACAAAGCGGCAAGAATGGCGTCGACAGGTGTCTGTACCGCATGCTGTTCAATGCGCGACAGGGAAAGTACGACAATGGTGCAATTGCCACCGATGACTTCCTCGACATTTGTGAGAAGGTTGGCCATCAGAAGCTTGAAACGTTCTTCAAGCAGTGGATAGAGGGTTCCGGCTTCCCTACCTTCACCTGCGATCAGCAGTTCAACAAGAAGAAGCAAGTCGTCGTACTTACTATTCAACAAGAGCAAAACGTCCTGGCTGTCGGAAGTACGCTCTCTCCAGATGAGTTCATGCGGAAAACCAAAGAGAGCATGCACAACTTGGCCCCAACGCAGAATTGGCCGGTGTTCTTGGGACCTATGACTATCCGCATACACGAAGCTGACGGTACACCCTATGAGCATATTGTCGAGATCAATGCATCAAAAGTCAAAGTGGAGATCCCATACAATACCAAGTACAAGCGGCTGAAGAGGAATCGACTCAACAAGGAGCGAATGGCTGCCGCTGCCGGCTTAGATGCTTCAGGCGATGCACAGGAAGATGTTACATTCTATATGTTGGGCGACGTATTTGCATCACCCGAAGAACAAGAAGAGTGGAGACTCGGGGACTGGCCGGCTGAAGTCGAGCGTCTTCAGGAAGGAGAAGCCTACGAATGGATCCGTATTGACGCAGACTTTGAGTGGATTTGCAAAGCCAAAGTACAGATGCCCAGTTACATGTATGTGTCGCAGTTGCAACAGGATAAGGACGTTGTTGCACAAGCCGAGGTAAGTTGAGTTGTGTGGCTGTTATGATTTCACTGACAATCTAGTCCATACAATTCCTGGCCACAAAGGAAGACAAGCTCATATCGACTTTCCTCGTCAAGACTCTCATGGACAATCGATATTTTCACGGCATACGGACCATGGCTGCGGACGTCTTGGCTCAGAGTGCTAAACACAGTTTAGACTGGATAGGTCTTTTCCATCTAAAGAAAGCATTTCAGGATCTCTTTTGCTTACCCGGATCACCCATGACAAGATCAAACGACTTTTCCGACCGCAGTTTGTATCTCATTCAGTGTGCCATCCCCAAGGCTATTGCGAGAATCAAGGGCGAGAACGGCAAGGCACCTATGGAGGCGAAACGTTTCCTGCTTGATCTTATGCGATATAACGACAATCGCGGCAACGACTACAGCGATGACCACTACATCTCGACACTCATGCGATGCCTAGCGGAGTGTCTCATCAGCATTCCATCCAATGTTGTGACCGAGTTCGACTTTCGCGTACAGGCGGAAGACTTTGACTTCACCAAGAAAGCCATTGAGGAACTTACGCGTCATCAACGGCTGGATGAGTGGATTCCAACCTTCCAGAACATCTATACAACCACTGGTCTCGATTGCTCGCTCAAACTGGTCGTAAACCGGGTCATGCCCTTCAAGCCCTCAGAATTTTCGCAATATGCTCAGCTTGGTAATGCGGACAACGTGCGTTTGAAAGCTTGGGAATGTCTTGTCCGATTGGGTATGCTTCGTAAGGACAGTATGCTGAGGTTCATGATGCACGAAATTCGATCAGATCCTTCACCTTACTTCCGGAAACAGCTGCTTCTCATCTTCGACATTGCTATTGGGCAGATCGCGACTGGAGACGTTTTCACGCCGAACAAGTCTCAGGAGGCCACAGGTGGCCTGGTCATCGACCAGGAGGCTGACAACTCAGCTCGCGCGTCGAGTCTCGCTCGCCAGTCGCTGGCAGGAGCACTCAACGGCCTGAAACAGGACTTGGTGAACAACCAGACATTGCGACTGGTGCTTGAGGAGGCCTTGAACTCAAAGACTATCTCTCTCAGCGACATGACCCAGCTCTTAGACTTTTGTGACATGATCTTCCGGGACCGCAGGAAGAATTCTTTGCCTGTGAAGCTTCGCTTCCCACGTTACTGGAAAGTCAAGCATCTTGGCCAAGCCCGACTGCAGTTCACTCAGACCGACAGGTACCGAACCAAGCCGCTGCACCCGCTGATCAAAGAAGTCCGGCCTGCACCAGCACCAGCACCAGCTCCAGCTTCAGCTTCAGCTTCAGCACCAGTCTCAGCACCAGCCCCAGCAACGGTACCGGCACCGGCAGTGGTCGAACTACCCCAAGAGGTATCTGTTCAGCCACCACCCGCGCCCATCGTACCGCTGAAGATTGCCCCACCGAATGTCAATGCGCCTCCGAAGCCGAAGCTGTCGCTCAAGTTTGGCAAATCAAATACCTCTGGAGGCGCGTCTTCCTCTCCTATACCTTCTGTGCTATCAAGGGCCCAACCTACCTTCTCTCCGCCCATCAGACACGCTTCACCTGCTCCAATGTCGGCACCATCCTCGCACAAGGCATCACCCGCGCCACAGCCGACAGTGGTCAAGCAGGAGTCGCCCCTTTTACCGCCCAAAGTTTCCAGTCCACCTACAGTTTCCCCACCAAAGAAAACTCCAACATCGGCTCTTGTCGTGAAGACGCCGGTGCCATTGCCAACTGCTTCACCAGCACCAGCCTCTTCGCCAGCAGCAGCAGCGGCTAAGCCGGTGCCAGCACCTGCACCACCGCGGCCAAAACCTACGCCGGTTAATGTCCCGAAGGTGATGTCGGCGCCGTCCCCCATGCACTCCCCGATCCCCTCTTCCGGTCCCAAGATCAAAATCAAGACCAAAACTGTGCCCGGTTCCTCAGCGCCCAACTCCCGCCCTTCGACCCCAGCACCATCACGACCTATTATTGCACCACCACGGTCCAGCGCTGCGCCCGCTTCCGCTCCCAGACCCACAGCTGCCACGCCTGCACCACGGTCTACGCCCGTCCCT
Source organism: Ascochyta rabiei (assembly GCF_004011695.2). Lineage (NCBI taxonomy): Eukaryota > Fungi > Ascomycota > Dothideomycetes > Pleosporales > Didymellaceae > Ascochyta > Ascochyta rabiei. The sequence continues at coordinate 1,838,750 of NC_082407.1, forward strand.
CCCAAGCAGGGCCAGTCGAAAGTTAAGAGGAGCAAGATTGTCAAGCTCAGGCTGCCTCCTGACGTGCTTGCACATTTCAAGAGTGGGAACAGCAAGAAGAGAAAGTTGCAGAGCGGTGTTGATGAGCGACCGTTCAAGAGACAGAGCGTTGAGCCCAACGGGCTGGGCAATGGAGCTGCTAACAGTGGCTTGGTGAAGGTGGAGAAATCTGGCGGCGAGAAACCGAAATTGATCGTTAGGATGAAGATTGACAGGTTTAAGTTGCCTGAACCGTGAGCGTCATGGCGATATGGCGCGGCGGAAGACGAGCGCTCCATCGAGAGGCTGCCCAGGGAGGATATCCTAGGATGCATGCATTTAGCGGAGTTCATGTCACAAGACTCGAGATTTTGGAGTCTGCAAAAAGGAATAGGGGTGTGTTAATAGCATTCAGCGATGGCGTTTTGGGTGGTTGGCGTGGAACTGTGGAAAGGATATAGCTATACCCATCATCGAGGGCTCTCCAAGCGAGACATGGATAGAAATGAACCACTGTCGCTAACAATGAAGAAGTGTCCGCGAAAGAAGGCTGCAGCGGCACATTTTATGGTGATCCCTGCCGCGAGCTCGCTGACTGCTCAGGAGAATCCACCGTGTCCAAATGCCAAAAGGTGACGTGTAATGCGTTGGTTCGAGGCCCCGGGCCGTTCTCCGAGACATGGGCTATGACGTATCACGTGCTGACGTGACAGAGACCGCGTCCCAAGAGCCTCAGCCGGTCGTTCTGCGGCGAGATGGTGTTCTCTGCTTTCGGTATCTTGGGGGTTTGGTCGTGCATTTGTCTTGTTGCTTTGCTCAGCCTCAAGATTGATCACTTGGCAACTTCATCAGCGGTGACGAAGTCTCGGCGGCAGTGGCTTGCTGCAGCAGAAGAAGCAATATACATGGTCTCGGTCGATACGAGGGGGGGGGGCAAGCTGACGGCATGGCAGAGCGCTGAGATGTCAATCTACCGTGTACTGTACGTTCATGGCCTGGCCCAGGGACGCTCGCCAAAGGCAAAAGGCAAATCATAGTCGGCGGCAGCATCGCGTGCATGGTGGTCGTTTTCCATCGCTGAGCATTCCTTCCCCAGCTCTCCGCTGCCAGCAGCCGCGCCAAGGCACCGCCTTCACCAAGTCATCATCGTCGCCCAAAGCAGAGAGAACGGTGCCGGCAGGCCGTCAGCGGGTGCACAAGCCGGTTTCGTCTCCAGGATTGGCAGCAGTGGCAGCTCAGGTACTGGTGTGATGCAATGCGATAGGCCCGTGGGCAGGCTCGCAATGGCATTACGTCTAAAAACGGAAGCACATGGCCATCTCGAGGCGCGAGCGTGGAGACGACAGCCCCCATGGACGTTGCCGCTCCGACGCTCGCAGCCGCTGCCAGCCACAACACGCGTCGTCGACCCCCCTGTTTGCCCTGTTAGTGCTGCTGCTGCTGCTGCTGCTGCTGCTGCTGCTGCTGCTGCTGTTGTTGAGCTGAGTAGTGAGTCGCGGGCGTTCTTGAGATCAAAGCACATCTCAGCGGCGATCCCCCTGTCGTCATCTCTGCTGCATCCCTGCCACGGCGCCGAGAATTATTCGATACTAGGTACGCCGCCAGCTCTACTGCGGTGGCCCGCATACGTACAGACAGCACTACAAGACCACCCGCCGCGCCCTCGCACCTCCGCCGGTTCTAAGGTTTTGACCGTTTTCAAATCCCCCTGCTCCACGAGACCCTTGCGCCTGCTGTCACTCGTTACATAGTCTCCCAGCTCCAGCGCCGAATTAGCTTCCGCGCACCCTGGACGAACCTCCCCGGTGCCTTGCCCTGCCCTGCCTCGAAGCCGGTGCATCCGTGGCTTGCGCGGCTGACCCAGTGGCAGCAACCACGCGCGGAGAGCATTGCCTGCGGTGCCTGGTGTCCTATCATCCTGGTGTCCTGGTGTCCTGGTGTCCTGGTGCATCGTAACTAGGAGGAGCTTCCGGGCTTCGTCAGGAAAGCGCGTCCACCATGGCTCGCCCTAAGAGAGGTAAATAGCTGTGCCTAGCATCCCTCCGCCGTGCTGCTTTGCGAGGTAGCCGGCGCCTTTTGACAGAAGAGCACCTCACTAATGCTGCGCTCCGTTCGCTCCTTTGCAGTCCTCTCGTTCATGTCACAATGGGGTGGCACCACACAGCCCAAGACATCCACGTCCACGTCTGCTGCGCCCTCGCCCGGCCCAGCGTCACCCACCGCCCCACTGTCGCCCTCGAAGCCGCCCACGCCTTCCCACTCGTTCGCAGAGTCGGCCACCGCGCTGAACGACTTCAACACCGAGCGAGCCTCGCCCAGCCCAGCCCAGGCGCAGCGCCAGCGCTCAGATACCGGCCGTTCGTCGCGCCCCATGTCGATGATACAGACGTACCAGCCGCCCATGATGGAGGTGGGCCAGGACACGCTGCCTGAGCTGCAGCGTATCTTCACCTTCCTCAACAGCCACTCGAATAAGCTGTACCAGGAGGGCTATTTCCTCAAGTTCCACGACACAGACACCCGTACGTCAGGCCTGCCAGCACACCCGCTGCTGTGACACTAACGCATACGCAGGTGGCCGTCCCGCCCAAGACCGGAAATGGCAGGAGTACTTTGTCCAACTCGTCGGCACCATCATGTCCCTGTGGGATGCGAGCGAGCTGGACCAAGTTGGCGGCGAGCGTGAAGTCATACCCACCTTCATCAACCTCACCGATGCTGCGATTCACATGGTGCGTTGCCAGATGACGACACAGGAGTCCATGCTCACATGCTGCAGATCCCCTCCATGACCCTAAAAGACGGCAAGAAGCTCGAACACATCCTGAGCGTATCCACGGCCGCAAGCAACAAGTACCTGCTCCACTTCGATTCCTACCACGCTCTGACGCAATGGACCGCTGCAATCCGACTCTCCATGTACGAGCACGCAACGCTGCAAGAGGCCTACACAGGATCTTTGATCGCCGGAAAGGGAAAGTCCCTGAACAACATTCGCGCCATTCTCGCTCGCGAGAGCGCAAAATACGAAGATTGGGTCCGGGTGCGTTTCGGCGCAGGCACTCCCTGGCGTCGTTGCTGGTGCGTAGTCAGTCCGCCGGACCAGAAGGAGTACGCCAAACTGCAAAAGGACAAGAAGAAGTCCAACGTTTACGAGAAGCAAACGGTCCTGAAGGGCGACATGAAGTTCTATGAGACGAAGAAGATCACCAAGAAGACGAAGCCAATCGCAACGGTCAAGGACGCATATGCGTGTTACGCCATCTACCCTCAGTCGAAACCACTCATTGATTCGTCAACGTTGGTCAAGATTGAAGGGAAAATCACAGTACACTCCAATCCGGAGACCGTCACCGAGGGATTCGTTTTTGTTATGCCGGAAACGCGACCCGCTGTCACAGGCTTTGAGATCATGCTGCAGTTTCTGTTCCCTGTGTTCGACACATTCAACCTCTACGGACGACCGAAAAAGCTGATTGCCGATGTTCTGGACACTCGAGGCCTCATGTTCGCGATGCCATCAGACAGACGGTACGGATTTCTCGAGCTTTGGGATGTCACTGGTTTGATCAACACAGACGGCAGTAGCACCTGGTCTGAGAGGCAATGGCGGAAGCAGCTGAAAGATCTGACGTCCATGCGTATGAATGCACAGCCCGATCTCGAGCGTAACACCGGACCTGGGGGCCGCAGGAACACTATTGGTCGTGCAGGCTTTACTCCCTCGACGCGCAACCTCAGATTTCAGGACGGTGGCTCCATTCGCTCGCAACCCTCTACTCGACAGCCTTCACCTACCAGAGACGTCAGTTTTGACCCACAAGGGCCCCGTCGTGTCGATTCTGCGCCACCTGCAGGGCCCTTCGCGACTCCTCGCCATCAACGGTCGGTATCTGACACTGTACACAACCCTGACAAGATACCTTCGCGACTGGCGCAACAGCAGAATATGGACGACAACGATCGACCACCCACACCACCTCAACATGGTGTTGTATACAATGGCATTCCTCAGAATGGATCCACGCAGCATCTGGATGGTTCTGATAGTGACGAAACTCCCGGCCACGAACCTCAGAATCTGCCTGAGCTTCCCATTGCAGCCTCTGCGCCCCCTGTGGGCCCAGTTGCCCAACCACCTTCTTTCGCCCACGCTTCGAACCAGAAGCCGCCTGTTCGACCTTCTGTACCCGGGTCCACCATCAAGCCGAATCCACATGTCGATTCTGCTACACTCACCCAGATGGCTGATGCGACAAACGCACCCTTGCAGGCAGGGATTGCGGCAGCTGGTGCGGCGGCAGCCTGGAGAAGCCAGGAGAGCTTGCATAGCAGAAGGAGTGGAGAGTATGGCGCGGACCGTGGTCAGCAAATGCATCTGAATGCGGCCCCACAGAGACCCGCGCCACGCGAGGATCATTCCCAGAGCAGGCTGCCCACGATACCCGCATCACCGTACGTTGAGCATGCTGAATTTGTGCAACCACCACAAGGGTACCAACCTGTAGCACCTCCTGTTCCAGAGCATGGCGAGCCGTTGCCGTCTCAAATGAGGCAGGAACTCCCCTATCGCCCGCATTCTGGTAGCAGCGACGGGCCAGTTACTCGTAAACCAGTCCCAGGTCGGTCTCCCTCCTTTTCGCAGCGCTCGACCACTAGCTCAAGTCTTGGTAGTTTACGACAGGATGTAGTCGATCCTGAAGCTCTTGACGCCCTAAACTACACAGAGAATTCATTGTTTAGGCAACAGAGCAAATCGAGCAGTCGCTACGATGATGATGCTATATCGACTTCGACTCCAGACTATGCTAGCACACACAGCGAAGAGATAGTGGTACGGAAGCTGCCTGCGAGAAGGGAAGATCGGCCTCGCAGCGGTGTCTTGAGGACGATTGGCGATCCAAGTTTGTCAGCCCAGGCAGACACGTCTGCTGGAGCATCACATCCTACATTGGACCCAAAAGTTCAACCGTCTGCTGATGTGCCCTCGATCGACTTTGGTCCAACGTACGCCCTAGGTTTCAACGACAAGCGCCCAGGGACGAGCGGTACCATGACCCCTGGACACGTGATGCAGGGCAACGAGTTCTCGCGTTCGAGAGAAAACCTTGCACCATCGCCTAATGAGATGCCCAACAGGAACTCATATGTTTCGTCTGGAAGAACTACACCCAACACTGCGTTGCACATGCGCAGTACTTCAGCATCTCCCAACGACCTTGAGGCACGACAGGTTGCTTGGCAACCTGCTATGGCATCTACTCGGAGGTCAAGCACACACAAGCTCGATGCGGAGGAATGGGTGATCCAACGCGCAGCTCAACAGTCCCCGGGTCTTATGCAAAGTTACGCAAGGCAGACACCACCACCTATGAACCGCACACGATCTGGCGATTGGGCTCATTTGCAGCGGACTCCAGAAGGCCCTCCCTCACCTGCTGCACGACCATCCAGTAGACTCACGCTTAATAGGCCACCTTCACGAGGTGCAGAGTTGTTGCTTGATTCAAAGCCCACCACGCTGTCTGCCCGCGAACAGGAGCAAGTTGCCCGTATGACTGGCACGCCCCTGCTGGACATGTCGAGCAGCTCCAACAAAAAACATCAACAACAACCTTCGCAAGGCCTGACGGGTTACATTGATTTCCGCGAGAAGGAGAAAGCAGCAGCAAAGCAACAAAACCGCAACTCTACAGCTATGCAAGCCGAGATCGACAAACGAATGATGCAGCTGAACCAGCGACAAATGCAGGAACAGCAACGTCAGGCGGAGGCTCGACAGCGCCAAATGATGGAAATGCAGAACATGAATCAGCAAATGGCTATGGCGCAAAGCATGTATGCGCCGAGCATGATGGGTACCCCCCAAGGACTGGGTACACCCACAGGTATGCCTGGCATGGCTTACTCCACGCCTGGTCCAGCGCAGATGTATAATCAGCAGGGGTACTACCCTCAGCAGCAAGCTATGACGCCACAGATGCAGATGCCTGGCGGTTGGGTTCAGACACCTGCACAGTCAATGCAGGGTCAGTACTTCCCTCAGCAACAGCAACAACAGCAACAACAGTATATGCAGCAAAACATGCAGCAAAACCAACACTATCCGCCAACGAGGCCCCATGGCGGACAGCAACAGGGACAACGAAGATATTAGTACGACTGCATATAGAGAGAGCATGAGCTTCGACCACAGAAGGGTTTTGAGATAAGATCGGCAAGTTAAATAATCTTTGCTTACGCAAGCATTTTACAACATTTAGTATATATTGGGCTCGGCCTACATTTTCGTTTGGACATGTTGATTTTGAAAATTGCATACGGTCTGGTGTATTGGATTGGAGCACCACCTTGGATCGTATTTTGGATACAGCTTATAATAACCTATTAGCATCTGGGACAACATAAGTCGCCAACAATAGTAATCGGTGTCGCATATTGACTGTCGTCTACGCAGCTTTAGTTTTCCCTTTGATTTACAATTGGGCGCTCATTTCTCTCCTCGCAACTTCTATGAGATTCCTCTTCAAATTTTTTGCCTGAAGCATTTTTCGGTATCGAGTCAACAAATCGCACGCCACCGACCAACTGCTTGTACCCGGCCAATCGCTCCTTCATGTAGCCCTGCACGTCCTTCTCTCCCACCTGGCTTCCTTGCTTGGCCACGATGTGTGCCCGCGGCATCTCACTCCCCTCCTCTCCCGCTCTTGCACCGCTTGCCGCCACGCCTATCATAGCCGCGTCATTGATGTCGGGATGAGAGAGTAGAACGCCTTCGAGTTCAACAGGCACGACCTGAAAGCCACGGACTTTGATAAGTTCCTACGGCAGCATTAGCACCCACACACGTCGTCTCCGAAATAAATCAGTAAACCGTCGACTCACCTTCTTACGGTCAACGATATACCACAGTCCATTCTCCCGCTTCCTCGCAGGGACGTCACCAGTGTGGAAATACCCGTCCCGATCCCAGCTCTCGGCATTGGCACGAGCGTAGTTATAGTACCCCTTGACGATCAGCGGACCGCGCACACAAAGCTCCCCGCGCACGTCAAAGTCGGTTATGACTCGCCCCTCGTCGTCGACGAGCTTGGCATCCATGTTGGGCAGGAACCGCCCCACGGAGCTGGTCGCGTCGTGCTCCGGGCAGTGGCACCTGGTCGTGATGCAGGATGTTTCTGACATGCCCCACGCTTGGTTGAAGGGCGTTTCGGGTCGTAGCAGCGCTTTGTAGCGCGCCTGCGGTGCGGCGGCGAGCGGTGCGGCGCCCACTCATGAGTTGCGGATTGATTTCAGCGAGTGTTGTGCTGTGAGCGGCGAGTTGATGACTTGGATCACCATTGGTGGGACCATGTTTGCTTCTGTGATGCCAAAGCGCTCGATGTTGTGCAGCCGGGAGTGCAGCTCAAAGCGTCGCATTACGTAGGTAAGGAGGCCGGAGCGGAGGGGTGAGGTGTGGGCGCGCGGGACGTTGGAGACATGGAACATGGGGGCGCAGAGGAGGCGTATTACATTGTAGTCGCGAGATTTGTGTTCGAGGACCATCGTGTGCTGAGCGATGAAATTGTGATGTGTCATCTCGACAGCTTTGGGTGGTCCAGCTGTACCGCTGCTGAACAGTGGTGCCGCTGTTGTTGACTTGCTTCGTGCTTCGTTATTCCATCTCACCCAGTCGCTTTCCCCGTGACCCACCAGATATCGCCAGCTTTTGAGTCCACCCCATCGTTCCTCGCCTCCCAGTCCCTCGCCCCAGACCTCACTGTCATTCCAGGGCCGAGTGACTGGCGTGTGATGGTCAAAGACGAATACGTTTGTCCGGGGGATGCCTGCTTGCGCAGCAGCTTTCAATGTGTTTGGCAGGAGCTCAGGTTCGACGACAAGCGCTTTAACCTCAGCGGTTTGAAAAGCATGCGTGAGTTCGTATGTAGTATGGGACGGATTGACCCCAGCGAAGATGCCACCGAAAGACAGGATGCCTAGAAAAGCCATTGAATAGTAGATCTTTCGCGGTCAGCGTTTCTCGGAAGATGACTTTGCATTTCAGTTTGCAGGCGAGAATCTCCTGCATTGAGGATAGAGGCGGGCATTGGTCTGCGATCTATTTCAAGCTCAGCACGAGGAAAACATACATCGTTGAAAGAGAGCATGCAGACGCAATCACCCTCCCTCAGCCCAATCGACGTGAAGCCGGCGCATAGCTTTCTGGCTATACTTCCGGCTTGACTTGATGATATCGATCGTTCAGATTCTGCTGCGTCGACGTAGATCTGCAATACTCGGCTTATACAACGCCACATGTGCAAGACATGCTATATACAGGCTTCTCTGCATTGTAGGTTTGCTGGTTAAAAATCCACGATAGTAGGTCGGTGGTGGGTATTTCACTGTGCTCTCCAGTCAAGAATAGCATGACGTCGTATAAATGCGGCTGAAAGGACCGAAAGCCGCCAGCCTAGAACGTGTAGGTGTCTTAAGGTGTGAGGAGATGAGGGCATGTTGTCTGGTGCTCTACAGAAGGTATCAATTAGATTCCTGAATCGAAGGTACTTGTCATGCATTGCGGATTAAGACACAAAGAGCTACCTCGGAACGTTGATGCGGGGCTACATGGATCAAGAGCTTCGAAGAGCAAGAACTGCCCCTCCATTGTGCCTCGGCCGGCCGACAGCTTCCTATAGCCGACTCGATTTCGTCAACACCATTCACCATGGCAGTCTAACCTCGAAGAGTGACACTGCCTCCGACAACAACGGGTTGTTCGCTGCTGAAGTTTGGAATGTCGCCCATAATTTCTTTTGCGCTGGGATCTGCCATTGCCTTACCGACACTCTCCTGGCTCTCGAAGTTTAGGATGCCGGCGATGCTGTATTGGTTGTCCGGGCCGAGCTGAACAACGCTGAATGACTTCAGACCCAGGTCTGACCACTTGCCCTTGACAAGCGGCATGTGTGTGGAGTGGTAGTAGTCGAGGTCGAACTTCGAGCCATCCTTGCGAGGATAGAGGATAATGACTTGAGCGCCGTTGCTGGACATGGTGTAGTTTATCGTGGTTTGAGTAGGGTGTCTACGAGCTGTAAGTAGAAGTAAAGTCCACGTTCAAAGAGATCTGACCGGAGAACTGTGGCAAGAAAGCTGAGCTGGTCCGAAAGAATGAAGCTCTCAGCCGGGAAGAGGGGCAGGTACCTTTTATGTCAGTATCGGAGATACCCCACCTCATACATCCTTACATCCGCAATCCCCGGTCAGTACTGATCCGCAGTGCCATGTTCAGGACCGGTATCTGACATGCATTACGATTGATAGATGGATCGTAGCTAATTTAGCTGCAACTTCCCGTTCTAGCTGTCGTTATACACACACAACCAAGACTCAGCTCTTGACAGCAGATGAACACCTTTTGTGCAACTTTTTGTGGGTATTCCGCCTAGCTCGACAGACTAAGTCGAGTGCAAATCTAGTCATGTAAACGTTATCAATCTACAGCACAAAGTTAGATCCACTTTTGGCCGCGCTGGCTCGGGCCGCAGGGCGTTGCGAGAGGCGGCTGGATCATGCTGCCCTTCTCCACCACGGTCAGCTCGCCTTCTGGCTTGGAAATACCAGCTGTCAGTCCTAAGGAAGGAGCTGGAACATCTGTCCGCAACCCAGCAAGTCTGACGTCGCCCCATTGTCGACTTTCGGCCATGCTTGTTGGTGCTTCAACCTTAGCCCAGACGTAACTCATATCGTCCATCCCACTCAATCGCAACCCAATCACCGTATGGACTTCGTGCACAATGGTCGTAACCTGAAACTTGGGCGAGCCGAGGAAATCCGCGAAGACTCTAGGCTGTACCGCAATGCTTGTCCGTTGCGCAACTGTGGCTTCCAAGATTCTGATGCTGGCGGTTGAGTATGCGAACTTCTTTGGCATCATGCCTCTAGTGATCCGTCCCTCCTCCTCGTGCGTACAGTCCGTCAGGCGAAACCGAAGTTTAGGATCGAGGCCAACGATAGCGCCTGGTAGCAGACCACCATTAATGGTGCACGACAGCCCGGACTCGAAGAACAGCTGAAGAGTAGGAAAGAAAGTGTTCAGATCCCAATAAACGATCCCTATTCTGCAGTTAGTGACAGTGCCATTGCCATCTGTCGTAGCTGCACGCACTCTGGTCCACAAGCTGCACCGCTGGTATTGTCTGCCCAAACTCGGCCGTTCGCATCAGATCGACCTCGCGTGGTGCGAATGCCATAGAGTGCTCCGTCCTCATTGTTGTCGCCTCTGAACCTCTTTCACCGTCATCCGCTCGAAGACCTTCGCTGAGTTGATCGCGAGTACCGAGAGGCGTGTAATTGCGCCGCTGTAGTTCCTGATGTAGCTCTGTTATAGAGCAGTGGTAGTAATCCATGCAATGATCTGGTGTGTTCTCGAGATCGTACGTCTCGTTTACTGTCTCGGCCAGACTCTGTAGGTGCTAAGCAAGCAGATACAGCGCATCGGTAATGGTGGTATTATGAGTGAGTTTAGCAAGAGCTCTGACCGCCATGTTGTCTCATGGTGTCTGGTGACGAAACACAAGCGTTTTCACTCGTTACCTGACGGCCTTCACTGCGGACTCTTGTATACAGGCTCACAACCACATACCCCATTACGTCAGTCCTGTGTCCAGAAACGTGAATTGCGAGCACCGTCCCTTGGCGTCCAGGTCGGTTTTGCCTTCTGCACCTGCTCAAGTCATTCTTTCTTTCACCTCAGTGCATCCACCCTGCACAACTTTTAGGCACTCTTGGCAAGCCATAGCCTACGTAAGTGAATTCAACCCTCCTGCCTCCAACGTGTCTGCAGTCGTACCGGTAGCAAGTGGCTTGGGGAGCTAGGCGATCACCGGACGAAGATGCTAGAACAAAGACCCAATCCCAAGGCAACAGGTACTAAGCGGCTGTGGTTACTTCGATCACTTTGGTAAAACGCTGTAATGTAACATCTTGCGCATGTCTTTGAAGAATAGCTATAAGAACAAACACTTATAGATTACATTACCATATCTTTGACATTGAATTTTCGTCACATCGCTATATATCATTACTTCAAGGTTCGCTAGCTAGAACGCTTACCCTGAAGAGCAGCCATACCTGGCTCTTCTTGCCTCCGAGTCCGACTCGACATCAACCGCATAACTACGCTCGGCGTATATTCTCTTCGGATCAGTCGGGGCATCACTCTTGTCCGAGTCTCCATCCAAACGCTCCCAGTTGTCCTCTGCTCTTCCGTGATGAACCGTCGATAGACTGAATCCAATGTCCGTAGGATTGCGAAAGCTATCACGCAATTTTCTTTGCTGGTTTGATCCACCAACTGTTATCAATTGGGTGCCCGTGCCGCTCCTCTTGTTGCTGGGACCAGAGCTTCCGTCGTCGTTGCGGCGAAAAAAATGTCGTAGTGAAGGGACTGAGGATGCGATGCAGCCGATGCCGGTTTCTATGTTGGAGTAAAGCATGGTGTGTGCGACCCAGACTGCATCTCAAGTTAGCTTTGCATGCTGTCCATGTTTGGAAGATGCATACACTGGAGGTCTGTCCTTCCTTCGAATTTGTTGACGTATGGGATGCGAACCATGGTGATGACTGATGCACTATTCCAAGTCAACTGAGGTATCATTCCAGCCCTTGGAGATACGTACATGGATGCGAACGACAACAATGTGAAGGCCTGAAATTTCGCTTTTCTTTTCATTTGCGTGTTCCACAACATGACTGCAGGCACTACGACCAGCGCCAAATCCGTGGCAATAGTAGACACCGTAGAAACATGGCCAATGATGATGAAGGTATCCACAGGCAGGCATGTTCCCTCACCGCTAAGAACCAACGCTGGCGTCCAGATTGCGCGCACCGGTCGGCAGTATAGCAATGTCCCGAGGAAGGTAACTAGGAAAGATGCCCATGTTACAGCAAGCAAGACCCAGACAGTGTAGACGAGGGCCCTTCTCGTGGAGGCAATACGTTGTATAGTAATGCAAATGGATGACTTCACCATCGCCAGGCCGACAACGTACATCAGAATCCAGATAATGTAGTATTTCAAGGCTTCGGAGTATTGCCATGCATTGAGATGTTTTTCCAGTCTTCCAAGACCTACAAGGCATCCGTATATTGACAGTCCAACAAATGCAATGTAGGTGACCTATTTTCGACTTCAGCGCATGTTGGTGGTGACTCGCCGGACTGGTCTTACAACTCCACTTGCCATGAAAGCATCATCGAGGCCAAAGGTGCCTTTCACAAGGCGAACATAGACCCTTAAGGATACCGACACAATCGACAGGCCGAGGAATATGCATGTGATAACGATGATAGTTAATGGTAGTCCATCTGGGGTGATGATCCTCACGTCAGGATCGACCGATGTCTCCATGTGTGTTGGTCTCGGGAAGAGTCAATGGGCAAGTGTACAATCTCCAAAAAAGACGAAAATCGCGATGTCACCGTGCTGTAGTCCACCTTATAATGGAGTGAGAGCGGAAGCGACTATGATAAGCACTGATGTTATGTCGACCGTCGCTCCTCTAGCACCACGTTTGGTGACATTGAACCGCTCCAAGCAAGCATGCTAGAGGCTCGTGGTGGGAAACACCCCAATATGGCAAGAGGGAAGTGTTGCGTGGCCGAACAATTTCATGGGTGTCCTCGACGTTCGGTGGAGAACTCGCAGGCCTCGATGTTATTGAATCATGGCCTAAACACCCCTGGGCTCAATATCCGATCTACTATGTAAGCGCTTCGACGCGTCTTGGCACAGAGTTAGTCAAAAGAACAGTTTCCCGCGTGCAAACCAAGGATTTTGACAACTTCCCCCCCCCCCCAGGTCTAGAAACCCACTAGCGTCCGCTTTGCACGTTTCTGGTGACGGTCTTGCGCGTGGCAGTGATTCGCGCTAGAGATTTGATCACGGCAGAACCCAGTCGTTCTGTACTGCAGAATTGATGTTTGACGTCTTGAAGCTTCATTTCCGCACTAGTGCATAGGAGATTCTACATCGAGAGAAGTGCGCGATGGCACTCGCCGTTGAGACTCATTGTGGGTGGGTCTTGGGCCAACTGGTCGCCGCTTCAGGTGCATCTCTGGTGAATCGAGATTGTGGATATATGCCCTGTACGAGACGGAAAGCCTTGTGCTGATCAATGCTGCGACACTCGCGCGCTCACATCATCACTGGCACTCTACTGTGGTCTCCAGCGAAAGTAGTGTAGGTGGGTCCGGCATAGCGATGGTGCTCTCCAAAAGGTCCGCAATGGCCCTACTGACTATATTACACCGAATTGAGGCTATCTGGTACTGAGTGATCAATGTCCAATTCATCCGAATAACACAGCCGGGTACCCCTGTCAAACATCTCCACGTACTTACTTTCGCTGGATTGATTTCGCTGGATACCACAGTAGCGTACAACCGGCCAACGCCGGGTCAGAACTGTACACGAGAATCGGCCCGAAACGTATCGAGCAACAGATCCGTGTTATGCCTGAGGACGTAAGACGGAATTTTGGACACTGATACAAAGTATATTGATCAGCTCCAGATGTCAATCATCGCTGTAACCCAGACTTTTCCATATCTTCTGAGAGAAACTCCAACTCACATGCTCGTGTCTAGTCTATCGTCACTCGCACGCCTCTATTATCCTTTGTCATGGGAATGAACATATCGTGGTCGTACGCAACATCTTCGGCTGTTGTATCTGACAAGTGCATGTGAGGCAAGACGCGCAAAGCCAATGCCGCAAGACTCAGATTGAGCTCACACAATGCAAGGCTGGCGCATGTTAGCATTGGTTTTCACGAATAACATGTAATACTTACTTCATGCCCAAGCACGAGCGGCTTCCCTTTGAGAAGGCGAGCATGCTGTGCTCCACGTCCTTTCTTCGTTCGTTGTTCTCGTCTAGCCATCGTTCAGGGATGAAGGCGTAGGAGTTGGGAAATACCTTCTCATCATGATGAGTGATGGCAGCTGACATGCCTATCGCATAGCCTTGCGGAATGGTGTATTCGACCGGACGCTTGTTCCATTCTCCACGGAAGACTAAATTCTCCTGGGTGGGGACACGGGCCGTTCGAGCAGATACACCATATGATAGCCTTAGGCCCTCCTGGATGACTGCTCCCAGGTATGGCAGGGTCTCAAGTTCAGTCCATGCAGGCAGCTGCTTCGGATCCTTGATAACTGACTGCAGCTCATGGCGGAGTTTGTTGAGGAGTTCCGGTTTGGTCAAGAGGTGGTATGTGATGACAGACATGGCCCAACTCGTTGTCTCTGTCCCAGCACCGATGACTCCAGCGGCTTCATCGGCCAGTCTCTGTGGCTCTTTCTCCAACGAGACCAGGTCGGACTCTAGGATAGTGCCAAAAACAGTCGGTCGGTCGTACCTGATACCCGCATCGATGTCGGCCTTTGCTTTCCTCATCTTTTCGGGAAGATCGATCTGCAGCGTACGAACCATAAGAGCAGAGCTTGGCGGCATGTAGTCAACCAAGTATTTACCCAGACCGGCGCCAGCTTTGGTCCACGGGAAGAAGCGGAAAATGAAGACAGGTCTTAGGATCGAGGCAACAGGTTCGCGAAAGTTGGGATACCAGCCTTCTTGATCCAAAAATCCGAAGCTCTCGCCAAAGCTGTAACCGGAAATTGCATCAGAAGTGAAGCAACTGTATGCCATGGCAATGTCGAATGCCTCTTCTTCACCCGACTGTCTGAGCAGCTTGTCGCAAAGTTTTTGCGCCAGACTATGGATCTCTGGCTCCAACCTCGCAATCATTCCGCGTGAGAAAAACTTGGCCACAGGGATTCGACGTAGTCGATGTAGGTCGTGGTCTGCAGTTCCGAAGCCAGCCTGCCCGAGTCTACAGATGCAACCTTTAGCGTGTACACTTTGCATACGGTGAGGAGAGCCTACGCTGAGCCATTGATCTGGTGCACGGGCTTGTCACGTTTCCGCCCTCCAACAGCATAAATCTCATCTGCGAAGGAAATGTCGTTGCAATGCACTTCATGAGGATTGATGCGAACGATAGGGCCTGTTATACGATGTCCATTGTCAGACTCTTGTCTCATTGATTCTGATGTGTATCTGGCTCACCGTATTGCTCATGCATCTTGCTAATCTCTTTGGTGTAGCATCCAAACTTGACGACATCGTAGTAAAATTCCGGCCAGTACGTGGCTGCTGCTAGCCTGGGACCGGGGATGCGACTCAATGGGTGCAGAGGCGATACATTGTACAGAGCCTTGAGCAGCTGATAGACCAGCCAAAGACCAGCAAATATTAACGCATTACGGGTTGAGAGGAAAGACGTCTCTAGCGAAGGCAACACAGCGTGGACCGTCGACATGTCTGCGCAGGTGGTGAGTAGATGTGAGCTGCAGCGAAGCAGACGTTTTTTCTTTCACATGCATCGTGCGGAAATGCCAGCATTATCATTTTGGCGTGTTTTGCTGTGGAGTGCCATACCTGCATCGTCGGGGATTTGAGACAGAATTGTCGAAGGGTCCTGCTGCACAGCCAAGGTGATCCACACGCTACCGGTAGTCGCGATACGGGCCGAGAGTGGCATATCTGATTTGCTGACAATTGATATCCCGAGTCATTCGTCCCGTGCCTTTTCCACTGGCTCCAGTATTGCTGAGTCGGGACTACTTCCGCGCGATCCAGATCAGGACGGCTCTACAGACAATCAGGCTAACCGCCGGATGTACAAGCAAGCCCTTGTCCAGACCTACATGCCTGAGCATGTTAGTGTGCAGTCCACAAAGCGTTCGGTTACTTTGCATCTGGTCACCTTGAGTTCTCTGGTGGCTTGTGTGATCAGGAGATGCCAGGTCATCGGGAGGCAAAGACGGAATTCAATCTCAGTTTAGATCAACATCAGTTTACTCCTTGGATACGTTCAAACCTGAGAAGTGGCGTAAATGTATAGACAGCATTCACCGAGAAGCCTCGGGTTTTCGTCATCCATGCATGGCTCATCCAAATCGAACCCAAGCACTTGGAAGCGAACAGAGCAGGACAGCCACAGACCTGAGCTATGACAATAAATAATTATGGATCAAGATACCAGAGTACTGGCGTACTCAAGGTATAGTCAAAGCAGCAGTACATGCAACACGCTATCCAATGTCTCACCACACCAACCACTGTCACGGCAAACGAAGCAAAAAGGCAAGAATGAGGGAAAGCTAAGCAGGTACATGCTTGCAATGCTATGCTCTGATCTATGCTACCCACCGAGGGGCCTATGATGTGAACCTGATTTTGCTGTTACTCGATAGCTAGTACAATACAACCGCATAAATGCCACGACTCCATTCAGCCTTTCTTCTTCTCGCAGAGCGGAAATACAGGTAAAGAAGGGTATAATCGAGTACGAAATGGAAAGAGAAAGTTGCCAATGCTACATCGGCTGTGTATTATTCCCGCCACTCTGTCTTTCTCGCTGTCTTCTCCTCCGTTGCCGTGCGTTGTCACGCAAGAAATGCGGATCTATGTAGTCGTCCGGCAGCTCGAAGTCGTGTTCCTCGAAATCTGGTATGGGCTGCCCGAAGGCTGTGGCGTTGCGGCCGTGGCGGTGCTTGCCCATGGCTGCTGCTCTGAGATGTGGTTTTGAATAAAAGGACACGAACGGTGTTGTGGGTTCGGGTGGTGCAAAAGGTAAGAGAAAACCATGTGGTCGTGGTGGTCGTGGTGAACGTTTGGGTTTAGGGGGCTCTGGCTCTTTCGGCTGTGGGGCGTTCGCATGGTGTGTCCGGCCGTTCGCCTTGGAGACGTCTGAGGCTTCTGACTCTTCGCCGTCGTCATCCTCGTCTTCTGTTCGAGCAGCAAGCGCAGCTTCCTTCTCGGCTCTTATGCGCTTCTCCTCCTGCTTCCAGACACGGAACTTGTCGACAAGGGCTTCTACCTCCTTGATGAAGTAGTCTCGTTTCGGCTCCCAGTCTCTCGTCTCACCCGCCGTGACGCCTGTTATGCCCATGACCCTCAACCAGTCAGGCCCTTGCAGGCCGTCGAGGAGTCGCTCCAGCTGCTGCTTCTCGTGCATGGCGCGCTCCTTTTCGATGTTGCGCAGCTGCTTCTCTTTCCGTTCGGCGCGGCGGTGTTGCGCGAAGAAGTGAGCGTCAGCCAGCGGGTCATCCTCGCCATCACCTCGAATGTGCCTGGCTATGGTGCTGTAGTCTAGTACTTGGAAGGTGGTGGAGGACTGTGCAGGTGGCAGCGAGGGGTGGGAGGTGTCGCGTGCAGGCGTGGGAGCGCTTTGTTTTCGTGGTCGTGTTGGAGTGAGGGATTTGCGACAAGGCTGAGGCGAGGCAGGTACGGGGGTTTTGGACTTGGAGGGCTCGTCGACTATGTATATGGGGGTGTCGACGTCGAGGTACTCTGCAAGCAAAGGTCAGGCAACATGTCAGGGCAGCAGCACGCGACGTACCAGACGGCTTGGGCAGGCCTGCAATGATGTCGTCGTAGGTCGAGAAGTAGACAGCCAGGTCGCTCTTCAGGCGCGAGCCGCCGTCTGAGCTCCTCAGGCTCCTCCTGTCCTTGGACTTGGGGTCTGCTGCCGGCGCCGGCACGGCAAGCTTGCCTGCGCTGGCTGGCCGCGGCGTAGAGCGTCCAGAGGGCACGTCGTCGGCATCGAGGCCCAGCAGCGTGTGCACGCCATTGGTTATGCGCGCCAATTCGCCGTGTGGCTGCTGGACGAGCACTTTGGTCGGCGGCCTGGCCTCGGGCGCGTCATCCAGCGCTGCAGAGGGCCGCTTCCTCGAGGCGGCGCGGGGCGGCGGTGGGCGTGGTGGGCGTGGTGGGCGTGGTGGGCGTAGTGGGCGCGCGGGCGACGCTTCTATCTGCTTGACCGACTTCTCATCGTCGCCGAGGACGAGCAGCGGGCCACTTTTGCTCGAACGGCGCGTCGAGACGGTGGTGCTGTGGGGGCTGCTGCGGTCAGCGTCGTCAGGCGCGACAGGCGCGAAGGTGAGCCTGGTCTGCACGAGACGCTCAGTCGACGAGCGCATCGGAGGCCGGGCGAGGTTGGCCATGGTGCTGCTGGAGGCGTCTCTGGTTTCGCAGGGTCATCTTTCAATCACTGCGACGCATAGCTGCCATGGGGGGTTGTCGCGCTGGGTCAGGGCAAATCTGGCGCAACGGCGTTAGGGAGGTTGGCCCTCAAGCTCACTCGGCCGCCTCTCCAGCAGACGGCAGCTACAGACGCTCACTTCACCTTCACCAGACTACCCGTGGGCCCAGAGTAAGCCTTGTAAAATAACTTTCTCCGCGTCCTGCCGCAATTTACCACGACAACCATCGAATCAAACCGCAGGAACTCCGACGAGTTGCCCTCCACCTAGCTTGACGCCACACTTGGGCGCAGCAAATCAGGCGACACGCACGCTGCTGAGCTGCGGCACCCAACGTCGAAAAAACTGTCTTTGATGTGCAACATGTTTGAACTTGGTGAGCTTGCGCAATGAGGGGCTTCAAGCTCATGCACGGCTTCGGGCACTGCACATTATCTATCTACAGCACCTTCACCTTGCGCGTCAGAAGGGTGCGCCACACCTCACCACATCATCACAGATCTTCCCAACCATGCCATGGCATGTTTTTCAATCAGTATGTAAAACGCAAACGGTTCCCATGCATCCGCTCGTCTTGTGTTTACGAGAACAAAAACTCTTTTAACACTGGTGATCCCGCAAACTCCGGGTTGAGTAAGATGCAACTATGAATACATGTCAGTCGATAAATTGCTAGCGCGGACGTTGGCAACAAACTTCAAAAAGTACGATAGACCCTGCTTTCGCCGTTCGAGGAATCTCGGTCTGAATCGAGCTGCACCGTTCGTGTCAGCACTGGGTCACAACAAGTGGGGTGAGCGGGTGAGTTGGTGAGCTGAGCGCACGTGACTTACACACTACAGACTTGGGTGGGAACTGTGGCATGGAACCCACAGCATACGGAAATGTCCGCACAAGCTTTTGGTGGAGGTCTTCAAACTCAGAATACCTGGAGCGGGGTCAGCCGGGCCGCAAGCAGAGACACGGGCAGTACCAACCTCTTACGTATCTTTATCGGGCCGCCCTGCGGTTTGTTGGTCAGTCAAACGCTGCTGTAGTTTGACACACTTGAAGATGGATAGACTGCGGCATGCTTCCCGGTAGTTCCCTGCACGACTCGTCCTTTCGGGAACGCGCAAACCATTGATTCGCTCTGGGGAAGCAGCTCAAGCGAACCAATATGTGGGCCACGTACACCAATGCTCAATTAGGGTGAGGCTCGCGAAGGACTTACATCGAGTGTCTCGACTGTGCAGTTCCACACGACGTAGGCTCCCAGACCCGGTGCGGTGCCGCTGACCACGACATAGTCGTCAATCGTTACATGCTTTGCCCAGAGCACCTTGCACTGCTCAGAGCCCTCGTCAGTGTGGTCTTCGAGCGCAATACGAGCTCCGGCGTCCGAGGTGTACGAGCTCAGACGACTGCCATTCCGCTCGTGCTTCTGCCAGTAGGGCGGGACTACGCTGTTCCGCTCTGGACGAGCGGTGGCAAGTTTTGCCCCATCTTCACGGGACGGTGATGGGGGGCTTTCGTTGACAGTGTTAGAGCTCACCGGCTCCATCCATCTGCAAGGTAGTGGGCTGGGCGGGAGACGCGTCAAACGAGAAGACGGAAGTAGCAGATAGAAATGCGTGAAAGATGAGGGGTAGATATGGGCTTTGAGGTGGGACGGCGCTGCGGCCAGGTGTCCTAGTGCCGTGGGCAGTGAGCGACAGAGAGCTGGCTTTGCTTTTGCCTCGTTTTGGCGTCCCAGCCGGATGATGCGCAGATACGGGATGCTGGACCCTGGTCACGGCGGGCAGAACGCCGCGTCATGACTGGTCAATGGCCGAGAGGCGGTCTGCATCCCTTCCGGAGCTCACCCGACAAGGAACCTGGGACAGCATTTCGATGCTCGTTCGTGCTGATTGTGCTGTTCGTGCTGTTCGTGCTGTTCGTGCTGTTCCACGGCAAGTGGCCAGCACCAGGACGCGCAATCCAGCGGCACACAGCATCTAGCGGGACATGCAGCGCGGCTCCGCGGCTCTGCTGGCCCAAAATGGCTCAAGCGAGGCAATTCGAGTGGCGGGAAGATACTCCAAGTTCCAAGCTAGTGAGATCGAGATAGGCCCATGCACTGTACGTGCGCCATTGCCGTCCTCATGATCGTTCCCTTTATATACCGGACGGCGCCCTCCAACCTTCCCGCCCACACTCACGTTCGTTGTTGAGAATTGCCACCTTGCAGAAGCGCTTGTCTCGTCAACAGTTTGGTTCTATTGTCACCGTCTGTCGCTGACTGCCGCCTCCTCTCTTGAAATTACATACTTGTTGGTTTCCAAGCAAAGAAAGGTACGTGCATTCCAAACTACTGTACTCTCCGCATCGACAGCCAATCTCCTCGGAACATCAAAGCTCACTCTCTTCTACAGTTCTCTCCTGCGAATCTCTCCAAACCCCTCCAAACCTCACAACATCCTCCACATCTACAACATGCGTTCCACACTCGCCCTCAGCCTCGCTGCCTTCGCTGGCCTTGCCACGGCTCAGACCACGACCCAGAACGACTACCCTTACCAAATCGACCCGCAAAGTGTCTCCTCAGCCAACAGACGTATGTGCAAACATCACTCCAACTCAAGCCCATCTCTGACTTTTTCAATAGAATATTGGTGTGATCAGAACGTGGCTCAATGCCCACTCATCTGCCTCCAGCAGCCCGGTGTTACATCCTCGACTACCGAGGACAACGAATGCGACCCTGTAAGCCCCCAAGCTTTGCTCCATAGTCTGGGAACGTGCGGGGAGGGTTCGGACCGAAGTCGTGGTGTTCAGCCTGACCTGATTGCCATTGGCCAGCCCTTCCTTGCGCCTCCCAACAGTTTCAACATTTCTCAGAACCTCAGCTAACAAACTCACAGGACCAGCTGACCTACTCTTGCGTTTGCGACAACGGCGTTGCTCCCAACATCACCCAATACTCGCAGACCCTTCCCTTCTACATCTGCCAGGAGTGGGGTAATCAGTGTGTAACCAACTGCAACGGCGACAACACCTGTGCCAACAGCTGCCGCGCTGACCACCCCTGCGGTGCTCAGTCTCCCTTCCTGGGCAACTCGACCACTTCGAGCACCATGTCGTCTACATCTGCCCCCACCGGGTCTGCTGCTACAAACACCATCCCTGTTACTGGTTTTGGAGGTGGCGGCGCCACCTCTACCGCTAGCGGCGGATCGACCGGTGCTGCTGCTGCCACCTTCGTCCCTGGTGCAGCCACCAGCATGGCTGTCCTCTTCGGCAGCGTATTCCTTGGCTTCGCCGTCCTCCTCTAGGCCTTGGACTATCCACATTGTCTCATCTTAACTGTTTGATAGCATCATCTCTCTTCTAGATCTCTTCCATGCATAGCGTTCAGGATTACATTACAGTCATTTCACCACCACCACACAGATACCCACAGGGACTTGCCGCTCATTTGAAAGCATCTGGGAGTTTTAATTAGCAAGGCGCATTATTTAGGGTGCGATTAATATTGGCAAAAGTAGCCTTCGCACCATCGTCATCGTCACCATGTAGCCCGGAGTTTTTTTAGTTCAACAAGATCAGCGTGGAGTTTTGGCGACTACCAAAACTTATCTGCCAACCCAATCCAACCCTTCCTCTGTCGAAGTGACGTTTGCGTGATGCATTGCCCTTGCTTTTCCTGGCCTTTGGGATGGAGACAGATGTCGTAGTATCACCATGGCTGTTGCCGAACAAGTCAAGCGTACAACGGGTGGCAGACTCAATCGCGTGTCACAAGGGAGAGTACACATGAGTACAAGCACAAGGCAACGAACAGCGACCATCAGCACCAACCCATGACTGCGCCGTGTCTTTGTTTAAAAAAAAACCCAGTGCATTCCAATCTAGTCTTTTGTATATCATTTCAATACCCCCAAAAAATCAAAATTGTAGCTCTTCACACTCATAACTCATAGAACCCCCCACTACCGCCAATTCCTCATGCCAGGCCCATGTCTCTCCGCCCATCCAGCCCAGTACTTATCCAGCCTCTCCCGGGCATTGACGTAGACGGGACAGTTGGGCAGTGATGACCCAGTGGTGTCGGATAGCTTGCACGTGGCCCAGTCCCTGTCAGCAGGGCCTTCGGGAATAGCGATGCAATATGTAGGCGGCGCAACGGAAGAGCCGGCTTGCCATCCGTTGCTGGTGTGTCTAGAGTGAGGAGGCGTTGGGAGGTATTGCGCTGCAGGAGCAGGAGCAGAGGCGTGGTGTGTAGGTCTTCCTGCAGCAGCACGGTGCTTCCTTGTGGGTGGCATCTCGAACCCGCCGTCTTGGCTCAGCAGGTCGGCTATGGTGTAGCCTCCCATGCCTGAACTTGATTCGGAGCGAGGTTGAGTAGGCCAGCGCTGGACATTGGTTGGGTTGGGGCCTACAGTTGAAGACTCAGACAACAGTGAGTCAACAGAAGACGCCCGCAAGGCGCCCGTTAGCGGCTCCATCTCTGGAACAGATGCAGCGACCTGCTTTGGCTTGAGCTGGGGTGTTGATGGGAGATTGTAGTGCTGTGATAGTGGGAAACGCAACAGTTCGAGCGGACTGATCTCGTATGGACGGCCAGTGATCTGCGACAGGTCGTCCACATTGATGGTCGCGGTGCTAGCAAACCTCAGATGCGGAGCGGCAGGTACCGGGATTTTTGAAGCATCAACGGGTTTGGAGACCGAGGTGCAACGAACAGGAGGAGGTGGTGCTCGTCGCTCAAACTGAGGGGCGCCGTCGTAGATCACGATACCAGGCCTCGATGCCCGAGTTCTTCTCGAGAATGAAGTTTCTAGGTACCGTGGAACTTGTGTACTGGGACTGAGAGTTTCGGTATCCTCCTCATCAATCTCATCCTGAGCTGGCGACTTTCCTCGTTTCTTTCTTTCTTTGCTGGACTTTGACCGCCACGACGGGACCGAGAAGTAAGAGTCCTTGGAAGTCTTTGACAGTGACTCTGTCGATGATCTTGCTGATAGCTTTACTGGCGGTTTTGCTGATAGTCTTGCCGGCGAAGGGGATGTATCTGTCAGACGTCGGGTGGCTTTACAGATGGCACACTTTGTAACAGTGCACTTCGTTAAGTGACGTTGCCATCGCACAGAGTTCCTCCAATCGCTCCCACCGGCCGGGTACAGCGTGAAGAAATGGTCGATCACACGCTGGGGTACTGGCTCGCTGTGAGGCCCCGACACTGCGGTACCCACATCCTGTGCTGTCTGCTTAGGCTCTCGCTTTACATCTTGACTCTCGAACATTGAGTCACGATGCCAGAAGGATCCCCGCCTGAGACGTTCAAGACGTTGTGCCTGCTTTTCGAGCCATTGCGGAACGATGTCCCTCATTCGTGATGGCTCGTCCGGGGAAGAGTCTTGCGTGACAGTCGCAGTAGCCGGGCCCTTGACACTACTCGATGCTGACTGTGTGGCATCTCGATGGGTTTGAGAACTCGATGAGCTGCCCACGGTTTGTTGAGAGACTTTTCTTCGCTTCATATTCGCCGGTCGGAGAGAGCGGAGCCGTTTCCTTACTCGTGGTAGGGACATAATGCAATCGCATGAGATTGGATGAGGGCAATTTATGTGAAGGGCGTTGAGAGAGAGAGTCGAAGTTGAACTCAACACTGAGACAGATTCAGAGAGGCTCATGATCAGAATCTAGTGGATTTTGAGCCTGTGCAGGGAAACATGGATAGTTAAGTAACATGGATCAACATCGTGGCCAGTCAGGAGGAGATATGTATACCGATCTCAGCCCAATTTTGGAGCTCGCACGTCCGGACATCTGCACGTTCGCACGTCATGGTCGGCGTTTTAGAAGTCTACCTGGTAACAACTCGAACATCAAAGAAAACCGGGATCACCTTTCGCAGGCTTGGAGGTGCTTCGGGCAGTCTAAGTAAGTCTCTTGAAGACGATTTGGAGTCAATGATGTCAAATCGACTGGATAACACTGCTCTAAAGATGTGGTAGGATGGTCAGTGCTTCTACAAAGAGGAACGAAAGAAAACAAATATGACCGATATGAGCTCAGTAGAAGCTTCTTTGGGGCATTGTATCCATGGGAGAGACGAGGGGTAACTGAAGGTTGCCAGTGCAACTGACGCGTAAGAACCAAAATATGATGTGACGTGGTCGCAGGCATCATCGTCGCAGCGAGAGGGCATGACACGTTGGGCTATGAAGAAATGAGGTTGTGAACCACTGGTGAACAGCTCATTGGCTGTGAGGTGGGTCCGTCGGTCGAAATAGGCATCCCAATTCTGGGTGTACTTTGGATAGCTTCTGCATCAATTCACCGAAGTAAACCGAAGATTCCAGCAGTCCACAGCCAGCCAGAAGGTGTGCGGTGGGGTAGCAAGGCCATGATGCGGAGAAGAACGTTGGTGGTCTCGAAGGATGCAGGAGTCTAGTGCAGCGGCTCTTGCCGCGCTCGGAACGCAACCGATTCGACAGCAAGCTGGGTCTTATGTCATCAGCCAAACATCGCAAACATGCGCTGCTCACCATGACACCACCACTTCGAAGTCTCGATCCTACCGAACGAAACCCCACCCTGATGCCACGGGCACCCTGAAATCGTGATGCCTCCTCGATTGCTGCTTGGAGTACCGCAAGCTCTGTCCTCGCGATCTGCGGTAGTTGTGCGAGCGCGCCTCAATCGGAGGTTTGCCTCGAGCTCCGCAAATGCGCCAGAAGTCTACGATGTGGTTTGTGTAGGCGGTGGTCCGGCAGGGTTGAGCTTGTTGGCGGGACTGAAGTCATCGCCTGTCACGAGGGGACTGAAAGTTGCTCTCATTGAAGGGCAAGATGTTCAGAAAAGCCGGTTGTCGAAAGATGCAAGCCTCGAAAGCTTCTCGAACAGATGTAGCTCCCTGACACCAGCGTCTGTGAAGAACCTGCAAGGTGCGCGATAAGAATGGGAGAGAAATGATAGGAATAGTCTGACGTGTACATAGAGATTGGAGCATGGCCGCATGTGAACACAACTCGAGTGCAGCCCTACCAGGAGATGCAGGTGTGGGATGGCGTAACGGACGCACGCATATCCTTCGACTGGGATACAGCGCGCCCACTCTTTTCTCCTCGAAATCCCGCGCAACCGACTACAATCGCATACATGATCGAGAACACCAACACCGTCACGATGCTGCTGAACCGATTGGAAGAACTCGGGGGCGTCGACATGTTCGCTTCCACTAAAGTGAGCTCGATTGAGCTGGGCACCGACATGGAGCAGATGGACTTCGCATCGTGGCCCATTCTTACACTATCGAATGGCAAATCACTGGCAGCTAGGCTACTTGTAGGCGCAGATGGTGCAAACAGCCCCGTTCGGACCTTTGCCGGCATTGAATCTCGGGGTTTCGACTACAACCGCTTTGGTGTAGTAGCTAGCTTGACCATTGAAGGCCAGGGTTGGGGTGGACCGGATCACAAGATCGCATATCAGCGTTTTCTGCCTTCAGGACCCTTGGCATTGCTACCTCTACCAGGGAATAAGTCCACCCTTGTGTGGAGCACAACACCAGAGCGCGCTGCTAGGCTCAAGGCACTGTCACCAGAAGACTTTGTTGCTATGGTCAATGCAGGCTTCAGGCTGTCGCCGACTGACCTCGAGTACTTGCACACTCTCGAATCGGGACAAGCAGAAGAGGTGGCATGGCGAGAGAAGCATACACCTGTCAACGAACGAGGGATACCGATGCGCGTCACCAACGTCGAAGCAGGCACCGTTGCTGGCTTCCCTCTCCGCATGCGCCATGCCGACACGTACACCGGCGAGCGAGTTGCGCTTGTTGGCGACGCAGCGCACACCATTCATCCGCTCGCAGGGCAAGGTCTGAACCAGGGTCAGGGCGACGCAGCAGCTCTGGCACGGACAATCTCGCGCGCGGTACGGACCGGTCAAGATATTGGCTCGACGTTGGCATTGGAGAGCTACAACAGCGAGCGGTATGCAGAGAACAACGCCATGCTGGGCGTATGCGACAAGCTCCACCGCCTATACAGCGTTGAGTCAGGGCCGATCGTAGGACTGCGAAGTTTGGGGCTGAGGGCAGTGGATGCCATGGGGCCGCTGAAGAGCTTTTTCATGAGCAGAGCCGCGGGAGGCTCGTAATTTCCTGTACTTTAGAACTTGTACATCTCAACCTGTATACATAGTAGCTGATGAAGGGAACAATGGAATGATCTCAATGCCATCAAATTGCGCCATCGGAACGAATCCGCACCCACCCTGCATCCGCCCCACTGTTTGTTGCTCCACGTCATTGACCGACAACCATCTGACTTTGTCTTGCACGACACCAAGATGGCAGATCATCAGAAAGAGATAGAAGAATTCGGTAGCAACGACGACTTTTGGCTCTTCGGCTATGGGTATGCGCAGTCTACCTGTACAGTTGTAGCGAGCTCTAACAACGTGCAGAAGTTTGATATGGAAGCCACCACCACACTTCGGTACTGCTGCATATACAGAACTGCGCCCGTTGATAGTGCACTAACAACACAGTGCAGACCAACGTGTGCCTGGCTACATAGAAGGCTACGTGCGACGCTTTTGGCAGGTATGAGAGCCTGCATATACCAACAGCGTGGCGACGACTAAGTGTACCTACAGGCGAGGTGACTATCTTGCCTTTGTGATGCAGACGAAGTGGTCTAACGCGTGAGAAGTGAAGATCACAGAGGTACACCCGAAGCGCCCGGCCGTGTAGTAACGCTCATCGACCGCGCACACTGGGACACGTTGTCAGACCACGTGAGTGAAGCGTCCCCAGCACGCTCCTCGACGCGGAAACAGCTCGTTGACACTTCGCAGCACGAGCCCACCGAGCGCGTCTGGGGCGCCGCCTACCACATCCCAGCGGCCAAAGTGCCAGAGGTCCGCGAGTACCTTGACATCCGTGAAATCAATGGCTACAGCATACAGTTCACGCCCTTCCATCCGGCTGCAGAGTCCACACCTATCCGCTGCCTAGTCTACATAGGACTACCAGAGAACCCGCAGTTCCTTGGTCCGCAAGATCCCGATGCGTTGGCGAAGAAGATTCTGGAAAGCACAGGCCCGAGCGGGGAGAACAGGGAGTATTTATTCAATCTTGAAAAGGCGCTGTTGGGTTTGAGTGAGGAAAGTGGGGATAAACATATCAGCGACCTCGTTGCACGTTGCAGGAAGATCGAGGCTGAGGGGAAAGATGCAGTGGGCGGCAGGTAGTGCGCTTAACTTGAAGCTTACTTGTCTGGGCGAGGGTACTGCAAGTCGTTTGCTCTAATCGAAGGAGCATATGGTAGAAAATACCCCACATAGGCTCGAACTGCCAATCTCCAGATGATAAGTAGTTTGATCGTTTGACTTGATGGTGCCTCGACTAATTAGAACGGTGATACGATCGGTACTGAGAGGGTGAGCGCGAAGCGAGAATGTGTGTGTAACAGCTTGTCTATATTTTGCCAGCTGTGAAGCTTTTGATGTATGGACTCTCTGAAAGCAAAGCAGATCTATGCCCACGCGCCGACTAATGCCATAAGCAGCGCCCCAGCAACGACACTGCCACAAGCTTGCAGTCGCCGCTTGCCCTGTAAAGTGACGTAGCTCTCGTCGCTCAAGAAGTCCTCGGCAAGAAGCTCGACAAGACCAGCGAACAGCAACAGCCCACTCGAGATAGCGTTCATGAAGCCCACCATCAACAAGCCAGTCTGACTGAAAGGGTCGTAGAGTGTATGGATTGCAAGACCAATAGCCTGTCCAACAGGCGTGGTAGTCCCATAGGCCAGCGCCATGAACCAGGGTTTAGGTGAGCCTACAGGAAAGCGAATAGCACTGATGCGAGATCCGAGCGCGAACCCTTCGAATGTCTGATGGAAGGAGATGGCCACGAGAAGCACGATGAAGGACGTCCCAGTTGCAACCGATAGGGCCATACCAATAAAGACGCTGTGGAACAGAATACCCGCCTCAAGAAGCAGGCACTGTAGCAGCAGCTTCTTGTTCTGTGCCTCTGTCTTCTCAGTTGTCTCCGGGGAGGGTTCGCGGGGGTTGGTGTTTGGTTTGCGAGCACTGGGGCGGGACAACAGGCGAGCCTCGTCCTCTGAATCTTCGTCTGCCTCGTGTCGAGCGAGCTCTTCAGGGCTAATGTCGAAATCTGAGTCGTCGTCACTGTCAGCGCCATGCCTAGCAGCATAGCCGTTGGGCGCAGTCGGTGTTGTAGCAGACACAAGCGAAAGCGCCGGCGACTGTCCTCCCATGAGGCCTGAATGTTCAGACGCCTCTACATCATGCAGCACGATGCCGGGGACGTTGGCATTTGGGCCAGCACTATATCGTCCGAAGCTGTGACTTCTCTTGTGGTTCGGCCGAGGGTGCGCGTGATGGGCGTCACGGCCAAGCGTATCGTAGTCGACCGCGTGCGAATGTCCAGCGCCTTTGGAGGCGAAGAACATCTCAATGCCCACGACTACAAAGACGGCTGTCATGGCTATGAGCCCGGGCATGGCCGGGTAGCCTCGGTTCCAAAAGTGTGGAAGACATGGGTCGAGGAGCGACTCGAAAGCGGTGGGCAGGAGGTGGACAAAGGCCGTTGCTATGAGCACGCCGGTGCCAAAGTGTCTCGAGAGGAACAGGAAGCGAGAAGGCACTGGGATACCGGGAAAGCGCTTGACGACGATGGGGAAAGAGCAAGCTGTCGAGGTTCAGTCCTGCAGCCGGTAACATTCACGACCACAACACGCACCTGCCGTACTCAGGGATAGGATAAGGAACAGAGCAAAGACATGGATGCCGGTGTTGTAGTGTTTCTTCCCGCCCTTTGACCCGCACTCGGGCTTCACGACTTCGTCTTGTCGGCGTTGCAGCTCTTTGCGGAGCAGCTCGGTAGTAATGTGCGAGAGGCCTGAACGGACGGGCAGGTCAGTATACGGACGCAACCGCCAACAGCGCCTCCTCGCGCGCGGCGCCAGGTTGTGCGTGCGACTCACCTTCTACAAGGCCATCGCCAGCCGTCATGTCGATGTTGCCAGACCTCCGAAACGCTGGGAAACGCGTCCTGGGCCACGGAGGTGCGAGGTGCTCTTGCCAAGCCTCTTTCCCTTACATAACGTCTGCGCATCCGCTTGTTGTCAACTTTGGAGTCTGTCTTCCCTCCATGCTGCACATGGATTGCAGCGGTAGCGACGCAATCCATGGCGACACAAAATCACTCTTCCCAGATCTGGCGACAACAGCGGGATAAGCGTAGGCATCGTCCCCCTGCAGCAAACCCGTGTGGCAAGCACCAGCGCAACCTCGGTATCTATGTTGAATCGCAAACTCGAAAGCCAAGTACGGCTTCATGTCAGCTTGAGCTGTGATGATGAAATGAACCCGTGGCTCTGGATTGGGTCTTGCAAATCAACCAAGTTGTTGGAGCTTGTCTACATACTCAAGGCCTCCAGAGCCGCCAACACTATTCAGCCTTGCAGCGCCCCACCACACCAATCGCGCGCTCTTGACGACGTAGCACGCCACACAGACGAGATTCCTGCGGCGCTTCCCACAACACGCCCACGATCCGATGTAGAATGGTCCGGTTAGCCTGCACGTCGAACATCTGGAAGGTACCGCTCGTCTCACGAACGAAATACCGAGGTCGAGACTCCTCTGTGCGCATCTGTCTTGAGATTTGCATAATCTAGGCAGCTACCCATACGTCCATGACTCGCCAAACCTGCCATCTCTCGTCGTTATGTACACCATCTGAGGGTACAACGAGACCTGACGAGCATAACTGTGAATAAGTACGGACGGAACGTTCCGAAAGGTCTCAATTCGTCATCAACGGCCCCGTCAGCTCTGAGCTTGCTTCACCAGCTTAACAGCCTCAAACCTTCAAGCACATCCCAGTACGAGGTTGCCGTATCGCGCCGCCGTCTACGAGGAAGTCGAGCGATAACAATAGCGAGCTAGAACTAGTCCCGAGATTTTGGCTCTGATACTGCTGGCTGGCATCTTATCGTTTAGCTACTTTGCTAGCCTTGTTTTGACACAGTATGATGGAGGGCCAAGGGCAGACCGCTAGGGCCACGAGACGCTCTCAAACGAGTGCTCCTACACAGCAAGACTTCCTCTTTGTCAATGCATCTGATGCGAAGATATCCCGCCAAGGCCGTCGCGATGCTCGTTCCTTTGTCATGAAAAAGGCGAGGAGCGAGCGTCTATGGTCCACAAGCACGCAGGCTGCAAGGCACCAAACACGACAGAGTGCAAGCCCACAGAGTGCTAATACACCTACCTCAACGTCAACTCCAAGCACAGCATCATCGAGTCCAAGCGTCGAGTCCAATGGAAACCGCCATCTCCTGGCTTCAGCCCAAGCGGATGTTGGTGTTTTCGAGCAAGGTGTTTGCTCGAGCTGTAAGATCCTTACTGTCCGACACGGTCAGATACTGTGCCCTAGGTGCAACTGGCTGAGACCCACGGGGTTGTTGAGAGAGCCTAATCATGGTTCTTTGGATCCATTTGGAATGTTGCCCGTAAAGATGACCAAGGACGACTATGAACTTATGTACCACTGTAAGTTTAGCCTCCATTCACGTAACATAGCATACTCTCCAGAAAGACCAATACAAGGGTACAATTAAGTAAGAGCAGGCTTCGAGCCTGATCTGACGCAGTGGCTCTCGCACTGAACAGCTGCTAACAGCAATCATGTAGTTATTGGCGAAATGGCTCCCGGTATAATCGGCGTCGACACTCGATGCAGGTCAAATCTGATGAGGTCAGACTGGTTCGCAACAGCGTTGAGTAATGCAGGCTTCATGCACAGTTTGCTCTGTACGGCTGCCTTGCACATGTTCGTTTCTGGTAGAGGTAGAGGCAACGTCGAAGCAATCTTGCACCATCGCGCAGAAACTATTGTGGCGGTGAACAAGGCCATATCTTCGACGGAAGACCATACCGTTCATTCCTCAGATGAGAACCTCGGCGCTGTATTCAATCTCTTGACCGTAGAAGAAAGCCTGGCGTCGCCCTATTTTAGAGACAAGATACCATGCGACGAGCAGTCGAATGCCACTACGACGCATTTGAACGGCTTGCGCGACATGCTGAGTTTGCGAGGAGGCCTCGGCGCTGTCAATAGAAATCGCATCTTACAGGCCTTTATACTTTGGTAGGTGACACCACACTATGCCACCATGCTCTAAAGCGGAATGGGTTGTGCTTACTGAGCATCAGGCATTCTACAGCTCACGCCATTGCTGCTTTCGACTCACCGGACCCCGCAATATTAGAGTACATTCGTACGGCAAACTATCCTCGTCATCCCCAAGGCTATTGTTCGGAATACTCTCAACACCTAGTCAACTTGTGCCGAGACGCAGGCTTGGCAGCACCTCTTGTCGAATTACTGGAATTTGTCCTGGTACTCGCAGCAGATCTGACTGCTTGGTATAACGATCCAGAGAGTCCGCTTGACCCGCTCGACATACAAAACTTCTCTTGTGCACTCGAGTGTTTGCTTCTCGCATGGATCCGTGGCTGTGAGCCTTCGGTTACACCTCTCGAAGGCGCCCTCTGCGTCGCACTGATCATATTCACCATTCGAACAACTGAAGCGCCAAAAATGAAATCAGACGTTCACTTTTTACATTCCGTTGCTAGCAAGCGGCTCGAAAGCGCACTCAACTGCACCACACTTGCTGACTGGTGGCCATGCCAGGATCTACTTCTCTGGATCCTCTCCATCGGCGCCATCTCGGCTGAGGGCTCAGCAGAGAGTACTTGGTTTGTACATCAATCCTCACTTGCGTGCGCGATGTTCCAAATAGTATCCGCAGAGGCGTTACTTGAACGTTTGCACTTTTGCGGCTGGGTCAGCTGTAAGCTCGACGAACCTGTTCAACGCCTATGGAACAGCATCAGGCTTGTCAGGTTAGATTGCCATGCCCGTCTTACATCGAGGCATCCTTTCGCTAACACGTGAATCTTCCAACGACAGATGCAACCCGTATCCGAGCGTAGTGTCACCGTACATTGACCACACAGAAAGCCCTCCGGGACCATTGCAGAATGCTATCAAAGAGCCTGAATTAACAGATTGGCGTACCATAGACTGGACAGCCTTCATTGCAGCTAACCCTGCACAAGAGTCGTACTTGGATAATGATGGAGTAAGTTGGGCAACAGCGACAGCGACTGGGTTTGACGATGCTTTCGGCCAAGCTTTGACTGGTTCTTGACTGATACTGAGTGCGATCATGGAGGTCGTGGCTTGCTATGTTTGTCACCCTGTTTTATTGGTTCGACCACCGCAATCGCGACTGCGCTGCGCAGGTTTACCTCTGAATACCGCTGATAGTTGCGATAGGCCAGCCGTCGCTTTAACTGTCATCCGAGCGGCAAGGTGGTGAATTGGTGGGTTGATTCTGGAAACGGATAGAACGTAAAACCTCGTTATCAGACATAGAAGAAAACTTACGCGATGCTGTGCAGTAAACAAGATGGTGAATTTTCTAACAAATGAAGAGAGCCTCAACCACCTCTATTGTCCGACAGGCACCAACAACCTCCCTCCATCACTGGCGAGTTGACTTCCTGTTGCGAACTCAATTTTCATCAGATACCCCTACGCCTCGTCAATCTCCTCGGGCTGTCCAAACGAATCTGTCAAGCTGTTTTCCCGCCTGGATTTCGCAGACTCTTCTTCACCCACTCGATCCAACATCCCTTGCAACAGTTCCGACTGAATGGCTCCTGGAATAACAATGTTCGCGCGGATCAGCTTCAAATCAACAGTGAGTCCACGCACAAGGTCCTCGACCGATGCACCGATGGCGGCGACGAAAGTCCATCGCAGCTAGGGTTACAAGTGGGAGGTTCTTCAGCTAAGTTGACAGGCGTGGGTTCTCCCTGGTCTTGCGACATGCGTCCTTCTGACTTCTTCTTCGAGCATTCGACCATCATCTGCGTGCAAGACTACAACTTCACGACGTCCGGGCACGAAGCGAGAGAGCGGTTCAGATTGTTCAGTTATGCCGTCATGTGTATGCACAAACACTCATCCTTTGGCGTCAGTCTGGGAGCTTTCCAAATGCCTGGATCCTTTCCGAACGGCTCAATGTTCTGGCCCGAGAACGGAGAGACGCGGTAAAGAAAGTGGGGTTTGAGCAATGCATGGATGGTTATGCTATCGCATGGTCTTGCCATCTTCCTTCGCAGGCCCACGAGGCGTGGTGCTCCTGCGGCACTTGTTGTTGTTGAGATATCATTCCGCGCAAACCTGGGCCATTGCAGTAGTTCAGAAACGAACAGGTCCTCGAAGACACCCTGAAAAACGCGTCAAGTTGGGCACGACATGCTTGCGGGAGAGCAGGCATAAGTACGTGGGCTACTATATCGGTTCAAAAGCAGAGACACAGTGGAAGATGAGAACCGTCCGGGGTACACGTATTATAGTCGATAATGCAGTACAAAGTCAACCTCTTATCTGCCCATGCTGTTGATCATCTCCCTCTGTGTCGCCCGGTCCTTGTTCGTCTGGCTCAGCGGCGGGAGACTCCTCAAGTCGCCTACAACGTCCTTCGCCTTGCCAAAATACACTTCCTGCAGCAGGTTGCGCATCTTCAGCTCCATATCCTCGACCATCTTGCCAATGTTTGCAACGTGTGATGTGTCGTCCTCGACAGCCATGTCAGCCTCCACTTGGCGAACCATGTTACCAGACAGGTCCAGACCGCCGAGCGCTTCGGAGTCGGTGCCGAGGGAAAGGATGACAGTCGAGGTCAGCTTGTAATGGGCGGTACGGGCGCGGTCTTGTGCGTCGAAAACGTGGATACTGTCCCAGCTGCCGGAGCTCCGTTGTGTGGGGTTGACGGCTACACATGTCAGCACAAGTCCTCGCAATAGATATGGTGTGCATACCCTTCTTCAGCAGCACGCAGCCTGCGAAGCCATCATCCATGTCCCAGAGGTAGACACTCGATATGCCGCCCTCGAAGTACCTGCCCTGTCAGCCTATGCCTCGGATAACCAGCGCGTGGTGTGAACGTACAGCTCCCGGTATACGTCAAACGCCTCGTTCGCCTTGACCTCCATCTTCCTGATCCTCTCGCTCGGCGTCACACCCTCGTCAATCGGCGGCTCGAACTCATTGCTCCACGGACTCCTCCAGCTGTCCCCGTCACGGTTGTAGTCGCAGCACAGGAAATCGCGCTTCGTCTTGGAGCACTTCTTGACGGTGAGCGGGATGTCGACAGATTCGAGGAGGTCTTCTTCGAGCGCAGGGTTCAGGCTGATGATATGGTCGACGTTCTTCTTGACGTCCTTTGGGTTGAGGCGCCGGAGGAGGTCGCTGGTTGGTATTAGTTGTGTTTGGGATAGGTGAGGCAGGCGGCAAAACTGCCTTACAGAGCGCTATCTATGGGGTCGGCCATCTTGTGGAGAGGTATTTTATCGAGGAAGGCGGTTTGGAGAGGCGATCTGGGGACAATGGCTCGGGTGAGCGCTGCGGGTGCTGCGTTGTGGTTGGTAGTGGCGGGAGCTCGCCCGAGCCCCTCCAGGGTTTCGGAGGTGCGCGAGTCAGGCTCGCAGTCGCCCATTGTGGTTTCGCGTCAGATGGAGGTTGACCTCACCTCTTCCAATCTCAACACGAATATCCGTGATCGATGTGCATGAACTTGCTGATATGCGAGGGGGTGCAATGGATGTGGGAAGCTTTTCTCGTATGGTCTCCGTGCGTTTGCAACGCTCTTGCCTTCCATGGTTGCTGCTTGTTACTTTCACTTAGGCTGCACTGGCACCGCAAGCTCAATTCCTAACATTGCGACACGCTACATTGGCTACAAGCTTCCTGCTTTATGGGATTCCTGAAGCATCTGATAAATACCTAAACTCTTACCCTGACACCATTTTGGTGTCGCTCATTCGTAAAACTAGATATCACGGTAGGCACCTGAGCGCCGTGTTGCATGGCGAGCAATTCTCCCTGCATACCAGTATGTAAGACCAACAGGAGAAGTAATAATGTCTACTTGGGTTTGCTATCACCTTGCTCAATCAAGATGCATGAATGCACGTGGTGGAGGCAGGCTTGGCCACTGACCCACTCAGTACACGGGTGCCAACATTATACTGTTTGTCATATCCTCATTCCATGCTAGCCTCATTATATCTCGCCAGATGGATGCGCTATAGGACAACATCTAGGCTTCTCAGGTGCGCGGAGATCAAGTGAAGCTAGTTCCAGCGGTGGCATTTCCTTGCACTCACCTTCACCCTCTGTCCATCATCAGCATCACCGCGCTAGTCTACCCCTGCATGCATAAATACCGCTCGTGTCCCTCCGCTCCTCTTCAGCACGCTCAAGATCTTCTTGCTATCGGCGGCTGCTTCAACTCATTACCAAGTCTTCGTACGATCCTTCTTACTCAAACTTCATTCTAACACCAACAACCATGTCCGACACCATCAAGTCCCCCGCTTCTGGCGCTTCCGGAGAAGCTCCCAAATTCACCGAGCGCGATCTTCAGCTTCTCAGCTGGGCAATGCAGTCGCTCAAGTCCGGTCCGCCTGAGGTATCATCTCCCACTTCTCCTACCTTTCACAGCACAGCACTGACCTATCTAGATCGACAACGACAAGCTCGCAGCCTTCGCCGGCATGTCCAACCCCCGCTCCGCCGGCAACGCCTGGTCGAACCTCAAGAAGAAGCTGATGACTTCGGGCGACAGCCCACCACCCACCCCCAAGAAAGCCGCTGCTTCACGCAAAAAGGCCGTCAAGGACGACGCCGGTGAAGACGGCGAGGCTACTCCCAAGAAGGCGCTGCGCAAGCGCGCCAACAAGGAGCCGGAGGATAGCGATGCTTCGCCCAAGAAGAAGGGTCGCCCTGCTAAGCCCAAGCCCAAGCCCAAGCAGGAGCCTAAGGAGGAGACTTGTAAGCGAGCATACCGAGAAGTACAAACTGACCAATACTCACTACTCTGTAGCTGAGGTCAAGGCCGAGACCGACTCTGCGGAGGAGCTCAAGCCGGAGGGCGACGCTGCCCTGGCCGAGGCTGAGGCCGAGCAGGAAGAGGAGGTTTAGATTTCTTATCATCTTGAGGTGAGTGGCACGACATCCCAACACCTAACGTGATGCTGACTGGCGGCACAGACACATTTCGACGCGCACTATCATTTCTCACGATTTGGTTGTCACAATACGCTGGACTGTGACATCTTCTTATCTCCTCATCGTACCCCAGAATCGGTCGGGCCCGGTTGTTCTGCTCATCTGACATCCAGGGTGGCGTTTTGGCGGGGTCCGTATCTTTCAAGAGTGATGGGAGTATCGGCATGCAGCAAGTGACTTGCATCGGCGCAGTGCAGAATTCTTCAAAGGATCAATGGCTTGTCACATCGTCTTGCGACGTACTGCAGTAACACAGGCTTTTTCTTCTCGTCATGGTAGCTTGCAATTGATCGAAGCTTCAAAATAACACGGCAAACTTTTAGTGATGATACATGTACATTAGTAGGCGCAAACTACTCCTCTGGTAGACCGGATGCTTGTGAAATAACTATATCTGTAATGTTTGCCGTCTTCGCTGAGAAATGCAATTTGCTGCAAGAGGAAACACGCGGCGGCTGTTAGTCGAAGCCTCCGCAGCCGGTTAGAATACTAATAAACTTGAGTAGTATGACCCAACGTCGGCTTCCTTGCTCGTGATGGCCCATTCTCTTCAGGTTTTGGCGCCCATCTGACGTCTTCGGTTCCATACCTGGGGGCATAGTGTACTCTATAAGGGTTATAGTCGCTTTGGTCTTCGGCGGCCTCTTCACGCCTATATTCGGAATCCGAACCCTCTCCATACATCCGCGAAGCCCGGCGACGCTCCTCCCGAACGGGCGATATGTCGCGAGACGAACGACCTGGCGTATTCGTCCTAGACGAATGGAGTTCTGGTCGATTGGCACCCATGAGGGGAACACCGAGTGGTGAAGGTGAGCGGTGGCGGTTTCTTTCGGGTTCACGGAGAACAGTGCGATGAAGTGGCGTTTGACTCGACCTCGCGCTGTTATCGGTTCTGCTGTGCGCAAGAGACGCTTTGTTTTTGCGAGACTGCACTTTCTTTCGCTTTGTTTTACCGTCGTTTGAGCTATGTGAGTCTCTGGTCTTCCTGGACGGAGTTGGTCGGACTATGGGATAATCTTCCCGTTCTGAATTGGTGTCGGGGTGGAAGGACATTGCACCACGTCGGCCTGAAGGATGGAGATAGTTCAAGTCATTCTTACGTGATGATGCGAAGCTGTAGTAGGATTTGGGTTTTGTGGCGGGGCGACTTATGCTATCAATGCCGGATTGTGGCGTCGAATTGATTGGGTAGCCGTTGTAATTGGGACTAGTATTGGTCTCGTTTCGAGGAGCTGAAGGGTGAGGATAACTCTTCGCTTCTTGGTGAGATCCTCCCGCCTCTGGTCCGG
Source organism: Ascochyta rabiei (assembly GCF_004011695.2). Classification (NCBI taxonomy): domain Eukaryota; kingdom Fungi; phylum Ascomycota; class Dothideomycetes; order Pleosporales; family Didymellaceae; genus Ascochyta; species Ascochyta rabiei. Next base: position 1,876,313 of record NC_082407.1, read on the forward strand.
GAACCGTGGGCATGGTGGCGGAGCGACTCAGACCAGGGAACCGTGGTGGCGACCGTTCGGAGCGGCGGCGGCGATTTTTCGATGACGACTGGGCCTGGAAGCGCTGAGTTGTGGAAGGAATGCGAATTTCGGCCGGTGATGCGGTTGAGTGCTTGAAGGTAGGCAGCCTTGGTTCGTTCCAGTCGACGACCTCGGGAATACCACCACGGTCTCTGTGCTCCTTGGGAAGGGCGTATCTACGGACTTGCTCTGCTCGCACTTCTGGGTGTCTCGGCGAGCGGCTGGGCTCGTAGTACTCCCGTGATGAAGTCCTCACGGGTGGTAGGCGAATTTGACGCTCGGCTTCAGCGCGAGACTTGTGCAGGTAGCGCATAGCTCCACTTTTCCTCTCTTCGTCTGGTTGCGAAGCGGACCCCCATACTGCTTCTTTTTCCCATCTCAATGGATGATAGAGCCCGCGATATGTCGGTGCCGGATCTGCTGCGGGCGAGGGGTGTACAACTGCTTCGTCCCAATCCGACGATGAGTCTCCCGAGCTGCGATGACTGTCTCGAGACTTTTCGACATTCTTTCCCAAAGATTCCTGGGCCACATGATCTTGTCCCCGATCTTCATCTCTCTTGGGCTTGGAATATTTAGCCCGCCATAGTTCAGATTCTCCCAGGACTTCCTCTACGTCTCGTTGTGCGAGGAAGGCGCGTCGAAGTTCCCTGCGCTTATGGGCTTCTTCCAAAAGATCATCTCGAATGTCCAATCTCCCTCGCGGCTTTACGTTCGATCCTGTGGCAAAAAAAACCCACTGGTTCGAAGGTTTCTTCTCATCGCCGTTGCCTTCTGGTGCAGAAAGTGGCGGCACTGCTGAATCAATATGTACATCGTTGAGCTCACGTGTGAGTGATAACTCCTCCTCTTCCACGCAGGGTTGGAAGGCAGGTTCTCGTTGATATTTGCCAGGGGTTGTAAATGTCTCCAATTGATTGGTCAAAAGCCTCTGTTCTGTTTCTAGCCGGGAACTTAGTCCGAGTGGAGTCCCATGTCTTGCTTTGCCCTGATTTTCCTTCAAAGACTTTTCGTGAGATAGGACTGACTTGTCCGGCGTTGTTGAAACTGAGGGAACTTGTACTTTGGCTGTAGACTGCTCAGATTGATCTGTTGGCATATCGGAGCTGTGGGTGTGGACAGCCGCAGTCTCTTCCTTGCCGGATGCGCGCTTCTCGTGTATTCTCCTAGACAATGGTCGGCTGGACGGCTGAACTATGAGGTCTGCAGGAGCTTCGTCAGCCGATGATAGCACGCTTTCTTCTGAATCATCTTCGTCTAAACAGCATCGCCCCACAAATGCAAATATTGCGGTCGGATCGTTGCTGTGTTCATAAATGCGCTCTCCCAGAGTGCGTGCAGTCCAACGAGTGCCTCGATCGTGCCGTAGCGTGTTTGAGATCCATGCCGCAGGAACTTTGTCCACAGGAAGACCCGGTAAAGACTTTATGTGCTCAATCCAGGATTCAACACTGAGAAGATTGGCGCAGTAGGAGGACTTTTTGTTCCCAGTGTTGATCATGTGATCGTGCAAAGCTTTTACGTTTCCACTATTCAACACTGTCCACATCTCCAGGAAGACGCAGCCCAACGACCAGATGTCGGCGGACTCATTGCGAGCAGAACTTTCTGCAACCTCAGGAGCACCATAACGCGGCGTCTGCCATGCCGGCCCTATGGTAGTATTACGACTGTGCTCGTTCCAATCTAATGCAAGGCCAAAATCGGTCAAGAAGATTTCTTCGCTCTTCACCAGTATGTTCTGAGGCTTGATGTCCTTGTGGCGGATATGGCTATCGTGTAAGAAGCCGAGCGCAGATGTGAGGCATCCAAAAAAAGTACGCAGAAATGATCTTTGGCCATTGTCCAAACTGCGAGCAAGATAGTCGTGCAAGTTGCAGTCTGCCACTGGGCTTGTAATGATACCAACATATTTCGGATCTGTATAACTGCCGATGAAATCGACAACGTGTCGATGTCTGGATAACCTTTTAAGGCTGGAAAGTTCCTTTTCGAACGCCTGGAGGACTTCCTTGTTCTTTTTGAATGTCCTTCCTCTGGGAAGTAGCTTTCGTGCATATTCCTTGTAGGTGACGGTACTTAAAACTCGATCAACGGAGCCGAAGCCACCCTGACCCAGCTCGCCAGTTTTCTTGAAGGGAATCTCTGACGCGTCATGGAAATGACTATGTCTCGTGTGTTCCTGTTCGAGGCTTATAGCCTTGATGTTGAAGACCAGCTGTTGAGTATCGAGGAAGACCGATCGCGCAGACTGGGGTTGAAAAGAGGACGGTAGACTCTTCTGGGAGAACGGGAACCAAATGTCTGTAATTCCTTCGTTCACAAAGCAATCAATAGCTTTTAAGTGTTTGATAATTTTGAGAACGCTGTATATCCTTGGTATTCGACTCCAAGACACACTCGAAGCTCGTACAAGGACTTGTGCGATCTCCCTGATGTCAGCCTCACGAAGAGGCTTTTGCTCTATCTGGGTCTGGGTCGGGAACCATGCCTGCATAAGTCCTTCACAATCGACGGTAGCCATGGAGTGCTACAGGAAGCTCGCAGGGTCGTGGTTGGGTGGCGCATATAGTGGTGCGGGCGGACATCTGCTTATTGGCTCAGTCCGATACTAGGACTTGGGTTGCGTGAACGCGAGTCAACCAGATCGTGCAGACATAGTGTCAGTAGTGGTCGACGTATGGCAAAGTGGTGAGGCTCAGCGTGAGTGTCGTGCGGGGTTTGATGCGCAGTTGAGCGAGAGTAACTAAGCTCAGCCTGATCGAGGTCGCTTGCGCCTCAGCTTCCGGCCCCCATGCACTGACGGCTCACCTGCAGGAGGCTGCCCTGCCGCTTCCGTTCTGTATCTCAAATAAATGCACCAAAAACAAAGCTTTCAACCTAGGTTAAAAAACGTTATTAGAACGAGATTGAAATCGGCTCTATACGGCAGCAAGCACTTTGCTTTGAAGTGAGCAGAGATCCACAATAGTGCTGATGCTGCCAATCTCCTGGCGACCAGTTTGCAAGTATTCTTTCACAGACTTGTCTGTTGCGATTTCTGCCTCTGTCGCGACCTTGCCCCAGGCGCTGGCATCCTTTGCCCCAGCTGGGAGCAGATGACTCTCGCCTGACAATCGCAGCAGCGCTTCTGATAGTTCTTGGTCTGAAACAGCAAGCTGGCTTTGAAGAAACACGGCCTGTTGGAGTAACGAGCGTTCGTTCTGTGCAAAGCGAGCGAGGAAAGGTAGATGAGGTAACAACTTTGTGATAGGCGTTACGAGTTCTGTACCCTTGTAAACTTTAGGCAATTCTTTTGTCATATCATCAGATTTGATCTTGCCGTTCTCGGGTTGTGGCTCGTTTAGGCTGTAGTAAGACTCGATCAGCTGTACTCGAGCCAAGGTGTATTGATCATAAGAAGCGCGAATGCGAGCTTCAGCTGATGAAAGGTCGAGAGAAGTGTGTTCTTGGGCTGAACTTTTGATAGGAGATGCATCCTCAAGGAATACCGAGTCCTCCTCCATTTTGGCTAATTCGCCTTGTATCCACTCGATGATCTCTTCTCGCGCTCTTTCCAGGGCGTGTACCTGCCTATGAAGTCCAGATTGATCTCGATCTACACTGTGGGCTTGCTTCCGGGTGATCTCTGCTCGATCCATGCGGGCCCTTGCTTCAAGCACTTCTTGCTTCAGTTTGAATGTCGAGCTCTGATCGTCCTGAGGCTGTGCGATCTGAACCAGTCTCTCCGCTGGAAGGTCTGGCTGCTCTCCAATTGCTTCTTGGACATGATCTCTTGGGTCGTGGGAGTGAATGAACGGCTTTGCATTTAGCAGCTTTTCCAGAGACTCTTGTACTATGTTGAGCTCTGCTAGCTTTCGACGCTGTCGGAGCAAGTTGATGTAGTCATATGTAGACTCATTGTTGTGCCTTGTCAGTGGAAGTGTAGGGTTCTCGTCAACGTGGCGGGTCTGGAGATCTTCCAGCGATGCTTGAAGCTCACGATGCCGTGCTTCGGCTTGACTATTCGCTCGCAGGACGCGAAGGAAGGCTATGCGTGAATCTTTCAGACCGGGTGGGTTTGTATTGGTAGCTGAAATGCTTTGAGGGCATGCGTGGTTCACGTGCTGATTCTGGGTCGCATGTTTCACTGGCCTAAGACTGGCAGTAAGGTATCGCGAGATTGTGCGTCTGATCTTCAGCGTGTCGTCGCGGGAGTTGATGTACGACGAGAGTGCCTGGTCGACCCCAGGTATTGGGCATGCTGTTTCGGCTGGCATCGGAAATATTGTTTGCTTGTTTGCTTGTTTGTCTGTTGTTGTTATTGTTATTATTGTTTATGACGTCGAGGGTGCTGTCTTTCAATATTTGCGGGTCCTGGAGCCAGCAGACATATGACGAAATCAGCGGCCAGTGGATGAAAGTGGCTCACGGAATGTTGAGAGGTGCTGCAGTGTGGTGGTACAGGTTCGGGTCAAGGCAAGCGCACGCAGGGTCTGAGACGAAGTGGGGATACGATGGCGCACTGGCGCACACTTTTTTTAGCTCGAGCGCGCTGTCAGGTGACTTGTCTGTTTCCCCTCGCACTGCCCTGATACTCTACGGAACTCATTGTGAACAACAGTCAATCAATCTTGCACACGTAAGGGAGTACTGAGCTGAGCTGGCAGAAAAGTGCTGCCCCCAATCTCAGTATGACATTAGCATTGATGTTTTTTTCTTCCTCTTACTCTGGAAGGCTGCTCGGAAATTGCGATATCGTGGCTTGTAGGACGCGATGATAGTGTTTACATTAGGAACACAAGGCTGCTGCTGCCTTTGATTACAGGCATGTTTCTGTTCCTGAGTCGATCAAGCTGGGGCGACGATGCCACGCTGGCAGGCGATCCTAGCTTGCAATTGATAGCATGGAGATAGGAGTGGAACCAACATTCATGCATCCGTATCCGGCCCGCGACGTGGTCCACTCGAGCTTAAATAAACGGCTATCAGCCACTTAGGGGCACAGCCTAGCGGCTCAGCCAGGCGAAGTCTGCTTTCTGCAAGACCATCGCTGATGGACTGAACTTTGCGTTGTGAGGATTGCACAAGAAGATGTGCCTGGATGTGGCGTTCGGCAAATGCAGAACATTGCCGGGGTGCAAAAAATGCAATGATTCGCGGTGAGTGACGCAAACGAGGCCAACGCATCAGCGGATCCTTGCCAATTGGAAATATCACAAGATGTGTGTGTGGCAAGGCAGCCAGGCATTTGTGCAGACAATGTGCTGGCGGGCAGGGTATCGTTGCAAGAACAGAGGGCAATGTCCAGACAGTCCAGTACGTGCAGAAGGGGAAGAGCCACATGTTGCAGGGCGGCATTGGCTTGAAGTGATCGTCGCGTTATTGGACGCACCCTTGTCATTTCGCTTCCTCTCCACTTGGGAGCGGAGGCTTGCCTCAGAAGCAACGCCCTCAGGCTTCTCCTTTTCACCTAGCACCGCTGCGCAGCCCTGCAGTGTGTTCAGAGGTACACTGTGCGACGTTCCCACTTCTTGCGCAGCCATTGCATACCCTCGCTACATTGCCTCGTCCCTGCATCGAGCGCGCTTCACAACAAACACGCTACCAGCACCAGCACCAGCACGAGCACCAGCACGAGCACCAGCCAGCACCAGCCAGCACCAGCCAGCACCAGCCAGCACCAGCCAGCACCCGCACCAGCACGCTCTCCACCGGCCACCTCCCCACGACCCACTGGCTTCGAGCGCTCAAGTCCTTCATTGAGGCTGCCCACGCCAAGCCAGCATGCCGTTCTTCAAGAACGTCTTCAAGTCGAAAGATGCCTCCCGGTCAGGCTCAAAAGCAGACGCCAGCAGTGCACCTGCTGCACCGCGGCCACGGTGGGAAGACGCGTGGTCTCGCACCGACGTTGCACCAGAAGAGATACAAGAGCTCGTGCACGTCTGCACCCACGAGATGAAATCCAGAGGTACGGCGCAGCGCAAGCCTGGGCCACCATGGTAGCCATTGCTAACTCGCAGCAGCCGTTGACATGCCCTTCATCCTCCTTCCTTTCCGCCCCACCTCAGACACAAGTGCTTCCCGCAACTTCGTGCGCAGTTTCTTCAAGGCAGCCTATGAAGGAACAAGGCAGTTTCGCGGCGAGAGCCTGGCGCAGGAGCTGCGCTTGGCCGAGCCATTGGTACGCCCAGCTGCGTTCAAGAATTTGAAATTGCATACTGATATGTGCAGACACTCTGTAGCATCATGAAATGGTGTTGGAGTCGATTGCCAGGAGGCGTCGTGACGTGGGACGTCTATGAGCTCTTTCGCATCGGCGAGTCGGGTAAGGAACCACCACAAGAACACGTAAACGCGCGTACACGTGCTGACACATCTGGTAGATTCTAACCTCGCACGACACGCCTTCGACACATTCGTTCCCCTCAGTGTTGAATCCGACGCACGCAAGCGCATCATCTTTGACTTCTTTGACCTCTTGTCTGCTGTCGCAGCAAGAGGCAAGACAAATGGCATGGGTGGCAGGAAGCTGTCGCGCATGGCTGGCTGGTGGGCCTTTGAGTTCCACGATGATGGGCATGGCTTTGACGGAGGATACCGCACATGGGAGAAGTTCGTGCTCCCCTTGTTTTGTTACTGCGCAACGTGCTGACCATTCTACTGCAGGGCGGCAGATGCTGCGAGCCATCTATTCTTTGCCTATCTTCGATCACTCTCGCCCGACGCGAACATAGTAGGCGGCATCTCCAACCTACCGCGTTCCCTGCAGTCACTGCTTTCACAGACTGAATACCCACCACAAGCACCTACGCTCATGCAATCTCGCACAACAAAAGTAGTCATGATCGTCAACTCTGTCTCACCCACACCGTTTTCCCTGCTGCGCCGCGCAAAGAACTTTGAGTATCGAGATGATGATGCGGCATTGCAGCAATTCTCAGCTTACGAGGATACTGTCATGGCTCTGACGGACGAATGCCGCAGGGTACTAGAGTGCATTGCTTCCGTAAACCAGTCTGTGACATCGCCGGACGCTACGACTCCAGATCCATCATGGTCGCGATTCGAAGATTTCGGGTTTTCTGGACTCCTTGACGATTCCGCTAGCAGTACTAATGGGGCATCGGCAACGGGCAGTCCACGTGAATTTTCAGGCCTTCGAAATGGAGCTCGCTCCAAAGAGACGGATTTCGGTCGTCCCACCACCCCGTCCTGGGCCGACTTTCTTTCCTCCGGATTTGCCGACGAGAACAACCAGACTTCGCCTACTACGTTGTTGCTCCCAACACAGAAGCTTCCTCCGCTTGGTGAGCCAGCTCGTGTACACAGCTCCCAGTCACATGTGCGCAATGGACTCGGCTCTGAGGAAGATTTGGAACCCGGTGAACTTGCAAGCATCACAGCATTCGATCTGGATGAAACGTTCTGGTGGGTGTGGATGACAAGTCTCGCCAACGAGGAAACGCCAAACCGCAAGGCCGCTTTCGGTAGATGCACACTGATTGAGACGCGGATACCGGGTGGCAAATGGCTCGTGATGGAAGAGCAGGTCAAGGGTGCCGCTGCGGGGCCTGAGGAAGGCGCGTACATTGCAGAGAAAAAATCAAAGTTCAGCTTCACGAGGCGGGGACGTCTGGGACGAAGAAAATCTACCGGAAAAAAGACAGTGCCGGCCGCAAAGGACCCGTACAATCGAACGACATCAAACACACCATCGAGCACTATTGGCGCAGACCAGCATGCAAGGATCCAGGCCGCAGCTGCAAAACTGTCACAAAAGGAACGGGACCAGAAAGCAGCGGAACAGCTTGGCCAGCGCCGGGCCCGGATGGACGAAGCCTCCTCTATCAAGACAAACAGTGTATTGACGTTACAGCCGCACCTGCTGAGCGAAGCCGGACCCGCTATGAAGTGGGATAAGCGATTCGGAGAGGGCGCAATGGATAAGGACGCCGTGCGTGCGCATTATCTTGGAGACATCAATGCTGGGAAAGGTGCAAGGAACAATTTGAGATCTACAGCCAACGGACGGTCCTCTCCGCTGCCTCCTGAGGTCTCGAACCGCGACCTGCCCGCGCTGCCTCAGTCGCAAACAAATCTGCCGGCATCCAAATCTCAGGTTTGGCAATCACCTGCGGCTAACACCAGCCAAGACGTCACTGTTACCCCGGTGCCGTGGCCCGAGGATTCTCCACTCCCTACGCCACAGCTAGAGCCAGAGGGAAAAGCTTTGCCTACCACAGAAAGCGTCGATTGGCATCCGGCTCTGAGAGCGCCGGCTCCTGAACGAAAAGCAATCACCCCTGTTTCTTCAAACATTCGTGCTAGTGAAGAGCAGACGACGCAAGCCGAACCGAAGAAGCTGGAAAAGAAGAAGAAGGAAGGTGGTGGCGGTTTCAGGAAGCTATTCGGCAGGAAAAAGACCGACACATCTACACCAGTCGGTATCAACCAGCCAAGGCCGTCCCAGGATGACTCGCGTGTGCGGGCGCTTGACGCCGCTCGAAGCACGTCTCGAATCTCACATCACGACCAGCAATACCGGGAGCCATCGTCAGCAATCAGCATTGAACAGGCCGAGCCTGTCAGAGCACGATCTCCAGCACTCGAGCCAAGTCCGGTTGCTTTCGAGCAAGTACAACCTACCGCAGAACCGCCTAGTCCACCATTTGCACCCGGTAGCACTGCGTTTGAACAGCATGAGGCAGACCGTGCCTTCTCGCGATTTGATCAAGGTCCCATGGAGGACATGCCAGCCTTTGTTCCCGAGGACAGCGACAACGAAGAGCATGGCTTTGCACCTGCTATTCACCGTCGACCGGTAGGGCAGGAGTCGAGACTACCGCGCCCAGTCACGCCCCCCCAGCAGCAGGCCGCCTATGCAAGAGACGACATGTCAGAGGATTCAGTTGAAGTTGGAAGACAAGCGTCGCCTTCACAAGATAGGTGGGCGCAGATCAGGAGGAACGCTGCTGAGCGCGCAGCACGACTTAGCGAAGAACAGACTCGTCGCAGCCGAAGCCAGAGCCAGAGTCAGCGCACCGACGAAGGGGAGACTAGTGGTGAAGAGACGATTGAGAGCCGTGTTGCACGCATCAAAGCCCGTGTTGCTGAGCTAACAGGCAACGTCGATGGAACGCCAGCCAGGCCTGGTGCTGGTGTCGTGCGGTAGATAACGTAATCTGGTATACACAAGTATGTTCAGCATCCCTACCAAGGCAAATAGATGGCTAACATGGACAACAGATCTTTCATGCGTCTATACTGTCTGCTTTCTCAGCGTACAAAGAGCACAGATACCCATTTCCGTTTTGCTCTCCGGACATCTAATACCCCTCCAATGTCTTCAGCGGCTTCCTGTTTGGCTTGCTTTATGTTTTGAACGATTCGATTTTAATCTGCTAGGAGTAATGGAGGGTAGTGCGAGGTTGTGCTTCAAGCACTTGACCAGATTCCTTTTTAATTCGTGCATACTTGCTGGAGGTGGATGGACACCCTAGATTGGCTCGAATGTAATGCAAATGCTCGTCCGAACCATGCTGGATGTTCAAACCACTGAGACGAGGCATCGTAGTTGAGATTTCCTTTGCAAGCAGTCTTGTTGTAGTCCTACCACGCTAATTGGAGTGGAGCTACGATCACACAGCTCGGAGCGTTGGTTGGGACTCGCAAGAGAGGGCCTCTTGTTACTGGCCATCCACACAGCAGGCGCGTAAACGGGTCATGTTGCAGCCCAGTCCGGGTAATCACAACCAAGTCACTGCACTTCAACCACTATACCCCAGCGTAGTCGCAAAGTGTGCAGTCGGCTACGATGGCCCATTCGCATCTGATATCGGACGGTGGGTCGGTCATGGCTGCGTCATCCCGCGTGGATAGGTGCTTATCTAAATATAGAGCATTCGTTGCAGCGGAGGTAAAGGTACGCGAGACCGACGAACTACGACACTCGAGGTGATGGTCGATGACGCGTACAGACCGACGCATGCAACACTCCAGGCACAGCTCAGACAATATCTGTCACTTCGCCCTGTGTAGCCCGCAGGTGCGACTCGTGCACGCAGCACAACATAGCCCAGATCCCTTCGCTGCTCGAGTTTCCATGAGCCAATGCTAGCGTCTCCTCGTTCCCAGGAGCATCCCATTTTCAAGGGTGTCGACACTGCTCGCCTTGGACGTATGCCTACCTGTCCTGCGGGGCTGGTGAGACCGAGGCAACATCATCGTCCCATGCCGATTCCACGAGACACACGCGCATACGGACTCTGCAGACGTGGGAGGAGATCAGGGTCTGCATGGGCATCTGCATCGGCTGGAGGATGCAGATGCGGTTCCTCGAGGGTCTGGCAACGGTTGTGAAATGTCCTATAATTAGCCTTGATCATGGCTGTCTAACCCAGACAGAGTGATTTAGCGGACGCCGGTGGGTGTCATTCACGTGCACACAGCGGCCAGCCAATGGCAGCCGCGGGTCAGGCGTTGCACAACGCTCAAAACGCAGCAAATGGCCGCGAAGGGGCTGCTTGGCGAGTAGCGGCCCAGGCTCGACAGCAGGCAGGCTTCTAATTATAGGCAGCGGTGCCCTCCACACTCCCCTCTGCACATCATCTCTCGCTTTGAGGCTCAAGGACCCGAGAGCTTTGGGTACAGCTCTGCGTCGCGCGTTGGAACCATATAGCTTGCGGGCTGCAGAAGAAGCAGCACCATCCTCGCGCCGACTTTGGCCGCCCATTCTGGCCTCCTGAAACGCTCTCGCAGTAACGCGGTCGTGCTCACCAAGCCGCCGCGCAAGCTAATCGGCGCCTCCGCCCTCGACAACGCTCGACTACGAGCCACGCCATCGCCGTCCCGTATACCCCTCGCCGTTCGATGCGCGCTGACGGCTGATTTCGCTCTTCGCCATGGGTCGCAGAAAGATCGAGATCAAGGCCATCAAGGATGACCGGAACCGCTCAGTGTACGCTTTCCCTCCACGGCGCGCGCTCGCCGCCGACTGTGGCTAACATTGCGCAGCACCTTTCTGAAGCGCAAGGGCGGTCTGTTCAAGAAGGCGCACGAGCTCTCTGTGCTCTGTTCCGTCGACGTCGCCGTCATCATCTTCGGCCACAACAAGAAGCTGTACGAGTTTTCATCCGGCGACATCAACGAAACCATCGGTCGTTACCAATATGTAAGCTTTCTCTCGCCCGTTGACCCATGGACACAACACCTAACCGAGTCGTGCTGACAGGTCACGCAGTATGGCGGCGCACATGAACACAAGGGCCCGGAGGACTTCATGGGCAAGAAGGACGGCGACGAAGACGAGGACGAGGACGAGGACGGCGCGCCTCCACGCGACTCGCACACCCCACCAGAGCAGCATGGCCTGATGCCGCACCACATGCAGCACGCCCAAGTCTTCCAACACGTCCGGCACGTCACACCTTCAGCCTCTCCACCAATACCGAGCGGCTTCCAGCACCGTGGCCCTTCACCGCAACCCGGCCACCACCTGTCGCGCCCGAACTCACGACTGGACCAACACCCTGGTCACGTTCGTCGAAGCTCCAACCTCGCACCTCCACAGCCATACCCCTCGCAAGCACCGCCGCCGCCGCCTAGCTATGCCTATATGCCGAACCCGCCCTTCTACAATCCGCAAGCCGCTCAAAGACCGCCACAGGGCCCGCCTGGGCCTCAATATCATTACACTCACCCCATGCCGAATCCGCAGGTACAGCAATATATGCAGCAAGAGCAACGGAGACAGTCAATGCCACCTGTACCACAGATGCAGCCTTCACCACAGATGCAGCCCTCACCACAAATGCAGCCTACCGCGCAGATGCAACCACAACACCCGTCACAGCAACAGCAGCAGCAGCAGCAGCAGCAACAACAACACCAACAGCAGATCCAGCACCAACAGCAGCAGCAGGCAGAGCAACAACACCAACAGCAATCACAACAGCAGCAGCAACAACAACAACAACAACAACAACAACAACAGCAACAGCAACAGCAACAACAACAGCAACAACAACAGCAACAACAACAGCAACAGCAACAGCAACAACAACAGCAACAACAACAATCACAGACACCGCAATCCCAACAACAGCAGCAACATCAGCGACCGCCGCAGCCTACAATCACCGTCCCATCTCCGCCTCCGCCCCAACACGACTTCCAGAGCCCTCCACTTCCGCAACCGAGACCATTACACGCATCCGCCAAACACAGCATCTTCACGCCGATTGACGACAGCCAGTCTATGCTAGCCGCACATTGGGGTAGCAGTAGTTTAGTTCCCCTTCGCAGCGACATTCAAGTCATAAAGCAGGAGAATCGATCGCAGTCGATTGATGTAGCCGCCATGTCACGCCTCCAGCCCAATGGTGCCCAGCCCTTACAGCCGCCAAAAATGTCCAGCCCGCAGCTACCGCAACCGCTCCAGCGAACACACTCGAGCCCATCTGTACCCCCAATCGCTCCGCTCGCACGAACGAACAGTTTACAGATGGATAAGAACAAGCCAAAACTGCGCGTCCAGATCCCTAGTGAACACTCAGACGGAGGCAGCGCTACAGCCGAATCATCACCCAAAGACTCGATCTCGGGCGCAACCCCAGCTCGCAGCACCGATGCATCACATTCCTCAGGCGTCGTCCTCCCACCTCCCTCTCCCAGCGCAAACTCGCTCCTCAGCGCCGGCGCAACGGGGCCGCCCAATCCCTTCGCACGACCTCCGCCGCCTACCAACAGCAACTCGTACGGCAGCAGCAACCGCGACATGGAGACGCCCATATCAGCATTGCCGAGCCGGTTTGTAGAGAACGGACTGTTGCCGTCGCCAAGCAGCTTCTACCCGGAGTGGGGCTTTGGGCGCGACTCCAACATGCTCCCAAGCCCGTTGACCTTCCAAACACCGGTCGTGGGCAACGGGCCCTCTTTTGCGCGCGACGAGTCTGCAGATCGCAAGCGCAAGACGTCTGACGGGGGGAGCGATACCAGTCAGAAGAGGGTGAAGGCTTAGGTATTCTCACGCATTCTTAACCTGTAGTACCATTGTAGTGTTTCTCTTCTGCCTTTTCGGTAGTCGCTATATTGTTCGATGTTGGGGGGCGTTATTGGATACCCACGACACCTGAGTATGTTTCTTGTTTCGTTATTATCCAGCTACATGATGGCACTGGGTGTCTTGAGTCCCAGACTCGAAAGACCGCACGATAGTCAGGAGAGTGGAGACGACGTCTTCGTAGTAGATAGCAATTCACCGTTTGAAAGTCAAGCCCCTGCTGTACCATGATTGAGTTGTTGAGCTACTTGCGCTGGTGCCATGTGCTTGTGTGTCTAGGTGTGACTGCAGGGAAAGGATTTCCAGTGCGGAATTGCGCCTCCACAGGGGGTTTGTCAGATTCTTCAGCTTTGCGCTGCCTCGCCCAGCATGTCCAGCGATCCACCTTGAAGGAGAGACAAGATGCAGTCATGAACGACAAGGCCGACTGATGATCGGGCATCAGGAGCTGGATTTTTCTGGGCCAGGCGATCTGAACTAGCAGCCTTCATTCCGAGCTTCCCAGGCCGGCGATGCTGCTGGGCTCTGGGCGTGACCTGTGCTCTTGAGCCCGTGGCGCTGAGCAGAGCAGGGCGTCATAGGTCAAGGGAGACCCCGCCAGGATTTGGGTCAGCCGCTGTTGGGCGTCGAGAGATACAAGTGGAGCTTGGAACGTATTCCCGCAACGCATACGCATACCCAGGATTCGCGAGTACGCAGCGTCTCCGCAAAAGCCACCAAGTCGCTCAAGGGCTGAGCCTCCGTCTGCGCCTCCTATATCAGCTCTCGCCTTTTGCTGGCCACAACAGCCCTCTGTCCTCCCTCCCCCCCCCCCCTCCCCCCTCAACAGCTCCCCACCCCCCACCATGGCATACAACAAAGGCTTCAACCCCGACAGGCTGCCTGCCCATGCAGAGCCCGAGCAGGTGTGTAGCCACTACGCTAAGCACGTGCGCGCCATTGACCCTCCCCCAGGCCGCACAGATGATGTCCCAGGGCTCACGGCCCCCGCGAACCTCGTCAGCGCGCCCGGACTACAGCAAGCCTGCCCCGGCCGTGCCCGGCGCACGACACGACTACCGCCCGGACGAGCGCTATGGCGGAGGACGTCCAGCCAGCTACGACGCTCGCCCTCCCCCGGGCGCATACAACGACCGCTACGACGCGCGCTACAACGATTCGCGGCCCAGCGTCGGCAGCCCGCCTCCAGCCAACTACGGCCAGGGACCACCACCACAGTTCTACCACGGCAGGCCGCCGATTGCGCAGCAGCAGAGGCCGCCACCCACGCCTGCGCCGCCGAGGGACGCGAATGATCGAGATGCGCTGTGGAGGCTGTTTGGCGCTGTAGACAAGGACGGTAGGTTGCCAGAGACACCTGTGGGGTGACGTCAGACTGAACGGATACAGCGAGTGGAAGCTTGACAGAAGCTGAGCTGCGAATCGCGCTCGTCAACGGCGACTGGTCACCTTTTGACCCTCACACCGTGCGCATGATGATCAGGTGATGCTCCCTGAGCGAGTTGGTCGAGATGGGTGGAAGCTGACAGCAGCAGAATGTTCGACACCGACCGCTCTGGCTCTGTAAACTTTGACGAGTTTTGGTATGCTCTACCTCGTGACTCTCCGGCAATTCGCCTCCAAACCACCCCAGCTAACACCTCCCAGCGGTCTATGGGGCTTCCTCTCTGCCTGGCGCGGCCTCTTCGACCGCTTTGATGCGGACCACTCTGGCACCATATCCTACGCCGAATTCAACGAAGCTCTAGTCGCCTTTGGGTACCGTCTTTCACAGCAATTCGTCACGCTGCTGTACCGCACGTACGACCGCGGCGGCCAGAATGCGATGAGTTTCGATCTGTTCGTACAGGCATGCATTAGTCTCAAGAGGATGACAGATGTGTTCAAGAAGTATGACGAGGATCGGGATGGATACATTACACTGAGCTTGTGAGTCTCATTCACAGAACATTTATACTTTTTGCTGACAAGACAACAGCGAGGAGTTCCTGACAGGTGCGCAAGCTTTGTTCCTTTTTAACTCGATATCCGCGTCGACTGATACCGGACTGTATTAGAAATCATCCGTCAACGTTGAGCAAACCAATCACAACTACCACCGCAAGCCCTCGCCACTCCAGGAGTTCTTGAAAAGCGTCCTGGAAGCCTCGGGAACCCGGCCGTCGAATCGCTGCCAATACATCTGGACAAGGTGGAATGGACGGGCGTTTCGCAATTCCTTGGTGGAAGAAGCATTATCTCGTATACGAGGTTCGAACTAGGAACCTAAATCTTCTCATGACTTGAAGAAGGCAAAGCGGTACAGGCACTGGTAGGGAAAGGGAGTTGGAGTAATCTAGATACCCGTTTGAAGAGCATGAAATAACATGACTGGTTTCAATGACCAGCGAAGCGCGTCAACAACCACGCCAAGACATAATCCCAAGCGACAAGCAAAACCATGCATACCTTAACCCGAGCAAAGCCCTCTACAATTCCACCAGAGCAGAAGAGCAGCAGAAACGCTACCGACAAGGGTCCCAATCACAAAAGACAGATAGTTCTATATGCACAGACCAAAGTAGATCTCGACACAGTCAATCCACAAAAAGAACCGCGACTCGCCGCCATGCAAGCCTTGATTGAACCATGCTATCCAGCACGCTTCTCAATTACGCACTGAGATGCTTACGTATACGGACCCAGCAAGCTCCCACCGCCGTCGTCTTCCAGCACTGAACTGCAGGCTGCGGTCGAGTTGCCGTTGAGGGTGGTAGTAGTGCTGAGTGATATTGGCAAAGCAACTCAAGTCTACTTCCCTAGTGAAGAGTGCAAGGAAACCTGCAAACTACAAGTCTCGATTACGACTATCGATACTCTCCCGGTCATTCCCTGGGCTTGGCGATCTGGTCTCTTAACCGTGTCGAGGACGTTACACACACCAACATAGCTAGCAGCAGTGAGCTCGTTACAGACGATGTAGCAACATGTGACACGCGGTCGTTTGTATGGATTGGCATGTACTGGTGACCAGAAAAAGGACCATTGAATGTTCTGTTCAGGTTCGGCAGGTCATCACCTCGCTGAGGACAGAGATGGAACTGTTCGCCATGGCATCCGACATTACCATCTCCCAGCAGGACAGTACCCGAAGGTTGTACGGCCCAACCCTTCCCAACCACGCACGGCTCAATTGTCCTTTCTGTTATGAAGGGCTCGCAGCTGAACATGAACGAAGAACAACACACAATGACAAGTACGAGAGGGCGGAAACAGATTGGCCGTGTGACTGACTGTCAAAGAGCTCCGAGCCCACGCGAAAGAAACACGTCATGGGGG
The DNA here is from genome assembly GCF_004011695.2 of Ascochyta rabiei. Taxonomy (NCBI): domain Eukaryota; kingdom Fungi; phylum Ascomycota; class Dothideomycetes; order Pleosporales; family Didymellaceae; genus Ascochyta; species Ascochyta rabiei. The sequence continues at coordinate 1,892,733 of NC_082407.1, forward strand.
TTGCAGTATCGAAAAGAGGGGCAGGATAAAAGCGGAAGCTTGACTCGTGGAGAGCAGGAATCTCTGCCTGTGTGGATGATGTTCCCGGAAAGATTCACAGGGCCCTACAGCTTAGGTACTTACCAGACTATAGATCTTGCTTGTACTCAGTGTGCAGTGAGGAAGTTATAGAATGGTATGTTCGCAGCTACTATAAGAAGCTTCAGACAAACAAAGAGTCGTTTCTGTGTCGCGGCAGCCTCGAAGACGACGGTTCTTGGGATTTCGCGTGTGCAGGTGCTGGCCCGTCATTCCAGATCGAACAACGGTCGCGTCTGCATGCAATCTTTGCTCCTCGAGGAAGGAGAAATAGAAAGAAGGGGTTATAACAACCAGGCAAATCATCACAGCGATATGTTCGACCCAGAATCCGAAGACTATAGCGGCATGGTGCAAGATCAAATCGGATTTGATGCACCTCCGCAAGCCTCCTTGCCCGTCGCGCTTCTCGCCCAGTACCGGGCACTTGTGACGATTGGTTGGAATTCAATGCCGGAATGGCGGGCTGGATGGAGCTCGCGAGGTGTAAAACCCAAGCAGTGGAGGAGGCTTCTTCGAGAAAACTGCTTGGACGGGCGACAGCTACGATGCACGAGCTAGAATAATTGCTTCTTCCCATGCAGTCAGTATTATCCACCCATACCTATTCCTTGTTATCGAAACTTGGATTCTTGACCTCAAACCCCCCAGTTATCTCATCAATCCGACGCTCCGCGCACGTCAATTGGCTGCCACAGTACTGCGCCACAGCTAGTGTTTTGTGAGCAGAGCGTCTAAGAGATTTTAGTTCCTTATTATATATAAAGTAGTTTTAAAATACTAAGAATTTTTCTTTTATAGGCTCTCTCTCTACGTATAGATGCTAGAAAGCCTTATAGCAAGCTTATTATATAGAGAAGGTAGTAATCTATTAGAATATCTATATTTCTTATCTTATTTTACTCTTTCTTGTCTACAACTACAGCATTAAAAGTTATTCTATTTTTAGTAATCTAGTTTAGCTCCCTCTTTTACACTGCCTAACCTCTAGCACTTAAGAAGCAGCGTTTAGGCCTATACCTAGTTATACTTAAAAGATAGCCTAAAGAGAGAGTAATTACTGCGTCCTACGTAATAGACTAGGAGACGTTGTTCTTATTAACAAGTAGGGGGTAGTAGGTAGAAAATCTTCTTACTAAAGTAAGATTGTGTCACATACAACGCTAAACCAAAATCTCTCAGACGCTCGGCAGAGCTTCGCTGCCTCGCCTGCGCCACACCCTGCCGAGGGTCTGAAAATGAGATAACCCCCCAGTTTGGCCCCACTGTATCCCATGTTCACAGCCACTTTCCACCTACCAGGCGCACACGGCGGATCGCGAAACTCTCCCGAAGTGCTGGCGGGGCGAAGTCGCTAGCCCTGCAGATGGAGGAGGACGTCTTCGTATATGCACGCCAGCGGGGGGAGCTGTCTCAGCCTCAGATTTGCCTGCTGCGCACGAGCCTCAGGCAGGAAGAAGGCAACTGTCGACGTGTCAAGCCACACCATCACGCGCCAACGGATTTCGACGCATGCTCGGATTGGCCGACGAGGCTAAACACGAGCTGTGCAAACACCGTAGCGGAGCAGGTCGGAATACCACACTAACTCCAACAGCTTATTCAAAGCGATGGCATGAGTCCCGTTGGGATCCTGGTCCTGCGCAGTAACCCCGCGCACTCACTTCCCGTGCGGAGAGAAGCACGGAGCGACAATCTGCGAGCCATCTCGTGTTGCTACCCGGCCGTAGCCAGCCCCGACACCGACCCCACGCCTGCCAGCAAACAGACTTCTGACTGCGTCCGGTGAGCCCAGTCGCCGGCGCGGGCGCATGTTTCGACATGCCGCCTCGTTTTGCAATTCTCGGGAGCCAGATGGGATGGAGAGGCTTCTTCGTCAGCTGCGCCCGTCAGCCCCTGCATGGCTGGGTGAATGCACACTGACGTCGACTGCCTGTGATTCCACGTTTGTGCATCTCTCGGGTGGGCCGGTTTCGCAGGAGTGAATATTGCGATCTGAATGTAGTCTTGCTGGTTACTGCGATACGGGATGTTCGTGATGGACGGTCGGAAAAGGCACATGGATTGGTCAGATGAAAAGATGCGTTGTGAGTGCGACCGAAGCAAATCATGCTAATGAACTACATGGTTTCTACTTAAAGAAATGACAGGAAAGAAATGGTGGATATAAACGCATCGCAAACTTTAGGGGTATCTGTCGAACATAGAGAATCTTCGTAGCCAGTCGTGAGTTCTGTCGTCCTTATCACTCCTCATCACTGGATGAATCTCCAGCAACCCGTCGTGCCTTACCATCACCAATGCTCCACATGCCTTCCTCCCATACAATGACATCTTCGTTTATGAGGTACTGCTCGAGAGCGATGTCCTTTTTCCAGTTTGCAACGTTGAGCATATCTTCACCGCGCTTGCGATCCTTCTCGAGATGACGCCCGACATGCTCCATTCGCTCGTCCCAGCTTTTTGGGCCGAGGAAGTTTCGGTCGCAGCCCGAAAATGGACAGATGGACTGCTGCGGAGCGCGACGAAGCTGAAGGTAGCAGCGTGTCTGGTGCTCCTGGATGTTGTCTTCGTTGACAGGATGTTCTTTCATGTGGCGAGCGCCAGAGCCTTGCGCGGCATGCATGCGGCGCAAGTGTTGTGTGAAAAGATCTTTCCGATTAAAGTCGTTGTAAATGGGCGTCGAGGCGTCGCTGGCATCGGTTGTAGGTGCGCAAAGATCGCAACGCCAGTAGCCGAGCTTGATGTGTTGGGTACTGACGTGACGTTTCCACTCGTTCTTGGAAGAGAAATCTGATTTGCAGTTATACGCGGCGAGAGGACAGGGAAAGCACCGTCGGTCGTCTTGGTATTCGGTTTCGATCGCGGCCTTGGTGGCGCGGCGAGGTCGTCGACTTGGTTTATTCGAGCTAGAAGAGCTTACTGTCGAGTGTTTTCGCGCGCCAATGCGTCGTTTTGAGACTCGAGAGCTGTGCGGTGCAGACCTTCTTCTCTTATTGCCCCTACCAGATGGACTGTACTCAGAATCCGACGAGGACTCTTCCTTGAAGTCAACTGGTTGAACTGACTCGGCGTCACGAACAGAGTTGCCGATACCAGAATCCGTGTATTCTCTTTCTGTGTTATGAGGGCTCTCTGTCTTCCTCGAGACTTGTTCTGGTTCAACGATGGATTCTTGCTTCATGTTGACAGTTTTCGTATCTTCGACCGTGGATTCAGGCTCTTGGTAGCAATATTCGATGTCTTTGAGACTTATGCTTGCACCTGATGTGCCGGACATGCAAGAGACATCACCGAACTGCTCGATGGTATGGTAGGGTAGCTGAGGCTGGAAAAAGTCGGTCAGACTACCATAGCAAATTGGATTGTAAGCATGTGGCGATGGCACCTCGTTTTGTGAAGCGTAGCTGGATGTTCCAGAGATCGACGTCCTATCAGGCGATGTGTTGCGGTGCAACTCGGTCGAGGGCCACAGTGAGGCATAATGCTTCTGGTACTGGCTTTGCAACGGTATGTTTGCATGCAGTAGACCACTGGAAAGAGGTGATGCATCGAACATGAAGCGTTGCATCGGCTGCATACTCATTGTGCCGTCGCCGAGATTGTCAGGATACACATCATCCACGACGCTGAACCCAGGAGCGTAATGTTTGTCAAGGTATGTGTAGCCATGGAAGTCGGATGCCCAGCCAGAATAGCGTCCCTCGTCCACGTATTGAATTTGTGGAAGATCTTCGAATTGTTGAGCTGACATGTTGTGGGGTGGGACAGGCTTCTGTACGCTCGGTAGCCGAGATCGTAGAGAACAAGCAAGATGTGCTTTTAAAGCTAAACAGCGAATGGTAACACCAAGATAGGTTTCGTCTGATGAATGTGTTAGATTATGCTCATTTATGTGAGCTGTCTGTCTCTACTTACCCAAATGAACTTGAAATGTGTAAAGGATGCTCTAAGTTTATTCCCACTGATCTGAACAGTCGACGACTGGCTGCAGACAGATACAAGTATGTTGTAGATGAAAAACGAGGCGCAGCATCGATCGATATAATGTCGGTGATTACAGGCAACAAAGTTGAGACTTGGTGATGACTTGCACTGCCTCTGTCTATAGGCTGGTGTACTTTCACCCTCAAGCTCACATACTTTTACCTGCTTTATGATGGGCTTTTCGCAGAGCCGCATCGCCTTGACCAATGAGCAAAAACCGTACGAGTGGTGATGGGCTAGTCGTCGCTTGCATAAGGGCCCCTGCAGCTGCATTCACCGGTGGAGCTGGACAGCCACCAGTCACCCACCCCTCGGTTACGAGCGTCTAGTTCTTGATTCGGGATCTGGTAAGGTGAGTTCTCCTGAAGGAAGCCCCATAATAAAAAGCAATTCCAGCAGGGTCTGGCGAATAGTTGCCATATTGCTGTACATACTTAAATGGAAGCCGTGCGCGAACTGCATCCCCACTATCGCAGATGCACGCGTTTGGGAGGTGAGAGCTTACCAGGTCCCTGAACAACAGTGTGACACTCCGCGGGTTCGAGTTGGGGGCCAAACGGAGGACAACCTCTGAGGCGACGAACAGCGAAAAGCGGATAGCGAACAGCGAACAGCGAACGACACAGACGTGTAAGAATAGACCACCACCCTCCGGAATCCTGATGCTGCTGCAGAGTGGCGGTAGGCGGCAGTTCTGCTTCCGCATCTGCACCAGTGCCTGGAAGTCAAACCGATGCCCAAGGCGGTAAGAAACGAAAAGAGATGATGAGTGAGCAAGCCATGATCCCAGTCGGGAGGAGGAGCGTCCGTCAACCGAGCAGGATCCTAGCGAGCGCGGTGAAGTCTTACTCCAGTGGAGAGTCGGTCGCACAGAAGCACGCCATCTGAGGCGCAATACCATCGAACACGCTTGGACGTGGCAACGAAGGCAGGGCGGTGCACTGATTTTTACATTTCCCGGAATCGTAGTACATACGAGGGCATTTGAGATGAAGTTTGCGAGGACGCAATAGTGAATGGATCAGATCGCGCCTCGTAGGCTGTTTTGCCAGCTATGCGCTACTCCCTCTCGTTCCTGCAGTCGCGCTCAAACTGACATCGAGATCGATCGATGGCTTCGAAAGTTCTATTGGTGAAAATGGAGGCGCATTGCAACGCATAGGGGGCGGTGCGACCCGCGGAGCACAGAGGGGCGGGGAAGTTGGAGGACCTCCTCGAAGCTCGACAACACACTGCTCCGAGCGCCGTACGCAGGGGCAAAGAATCATTGTCGTTTTTGATAATTAGAGATTTGTTAGTAAGGGCACCGGCGGCTCTTCTTCAGGTTCCGCTGGACCAGAGCTTATCGTGCTTTGTCGTGGTGACCGTCATCTTACGGAGCTGCTTGGCTTGGCACTTCAGCTGCGGTCCGTCCCCCGCGCATCCCAGGATCGAACCACCTGCAATAAGGTACCGAGACAATGGAACGGAGGACTGTCATAAAAATTGATTGCATGACTATCGCTTGGCCGACTACGTAGATCAGGCAACCAGTGCGATTCGCAGCGTGGGGTGACAGTCCTCCGTTTCTGGTGCTATGTTGATCTTCTAGGAGCGCAAGAGCAATTACGGCATACAACGCTGACAGCACACGCCGTAGACTACACAGCGTGCTTCGCTACCAGACGATCCTCGATCCCTTCAAGAATCCATCGGTGTTCAAGGACCTCCAAGTTCTCAGCTTCCGCCAGAAATAGCTTGTCTGGATCCTGCTCGGGACCCATCATGCCTGCGGCAGGATTCTGCATGCCCATCTGCTGTGAGACCTGACTTGCGGCTAAAAACGTGTTATAGCTCCGTTCGACTGGGGGAATGATGTGTGACACTTACCATTGTTGCTGCCGAGGATGAAGTTGTACACAGGCTGCAAGCCGAACAGAGTGAGGAAGTACCACGACAAACTAGATACCCATCTCACGTCCAGGTCACGAGTCCCTACACCAGACTGGAGCATGGATTTGAACTGCGGTGTTAAGGGAAAGGGCAGTTTCACTGTCACGGGTGTTAGCCCAGGCACTGACATCCGGTTCAAGTGCAACCCACTGATAACGAAGCCCGAAAAAAAGGCATTGATCCACCCCATGATCAACGTCTGCGGAATCATCATGGCCATGTTGCCCTTCATCATGCCCATCATACCCTCCATAGCGGCCGGATCGCTCATAGGGTTCGGTCTAGGCTTGCCCCTCATTTCCGGCTCAGCCAGGAACTTGCCCTCCTGGTACGCCTGCACCATGTATGCCTTCCTGGCAGAGAAGGCAGCAGGAGAGAGCACATTGGCATTCTGGCGCAATGAAAGGCCACGGGCGAGCGACCGGTTTTGCCGGATTTTGGGTAGGTCTTGCTTCTTGGGGGTCGACTGGAGGAGCGTCATCGCATAGTGGCGCAGGATGCCCGTCAGGATCTGGAGAGCTGCTTAGAGAGAGGCGTCGAGCGGAGTTTGGGAGGGCATACCATGACCACCGTGATAGGGAGCAAAATCCACCAACTATAGCTGTGTCAGTGCCGAGCTGCAACGTCTGCGGGCGCATTGCACGTACAACAAGGCGGGATCCCTATGGATCGTCTGCACAATAGGTTCAGCCATCTTCTCGATGTCAACAACTTGCGCGAGAAGTGAGGGGTGGGATTATTAGGGTGGTGGACGCGAGGTCGTGATGCTGATTGATGGTGGAAGCTAGCTAGAGCCTCGTGCGGCGGCCGGACCCTTGTCACCTCCGCGCCTTCCTTCTGGAAAGGTGTCTTCCATCAACCGAGCTCTACAGCTCCAACACAACCTGAGCTGCACGCCTTTTGCAATCACACCGCCTAGCTTACACGAGGAAACTGCAATCAACATGTCGGCGACACAAAAGGTTGCCGTGCACTCGTTGCCTGGTAACCTCATCCCCATTCCCAATGCAGACATGCCCATGCAGACATGCCCATGCAGGCAGTACACTAACATCTCCCGAAGATCTGAAGAACACAACCGACGATGCGCTCCCTAACTACCTCCACTCCCTCAAATTCAAGCAAATCCACACGCAAACCGACGTCCGGTTGGTGCTCGGCTACAGTGCCGTCATCATTGCTGGCGCGCTCTTCTACTTCGACTGGAAGTTTGGCTGGGAAGCTTCAAAGCCGTACACTGCGCCCGCAGTAGTCGCGTACTTTTTGCTCAACGGTGCATTCTCGTATTGGCTGTGGTTTGTAGAAAAAGGCGTCGTGTATGAGGGAGAAGGGAAAATGGGCAAGGTACGTTCACACCCGCTCACTCCACAATCCTCTGGCTGCCAATCATGGTCTGCTGCTACATGGAACTTGATTGCTGATAACGGGCTAGATTCGTATTTCTTCTTCGACCAAGAAGCACATCCCCATATACGAATGTGACGTCGTCTTCACGCCCACGCCCTACACCTCGAACCCAGAGCAGAAAATCCACATACGCGCGCCCATGACGCGCTGGTTCACATCTGATGGCTACTTCACCGCGAAGCCGTTTCAGCAGTGGCTTGCCTCCGAGGTCCCTGTAATTGGTGCCGCAGACCCAGACAACGTTGTGGAGGACATTGGAAGGGGAAGCGGGGCGCAAGAGTTGAACCTGGACAGTTCGAACGCCATTGATGTGTTGCAGCAGCTGAAGGCTAGCGGGGCGAGCTTCGTGAGTGGGGACGGGCGAAGGAGGAAGGCGTGAATACCTGCTACGGGAAGAGTGAAGTCAAAAAGGATGATGGAGGACCTCTTCTAGGAACGGCACTCAGGAGAAGTGTCTGCATCTGCTCGTCATGCCAGCTTTGATGTGTTCAGGCTTCTATGAGAAGCACATGGTGGCCGCGTTCCTGCCAATATGATTCTGATGTACCAACGTGCAACAAAAGCAAGTACAGGAGGGAGTTTCTTCAATACATTTCAATTACTGCATATGAATGCTATAAATGCCACAACGCCAGTAGAATGCTATGCACATGTGATTGTAGCCAACTTGTTCTGTTCATAATGCAAACGCGCAACCTCACAGAGTAAGCCTCTAGTCAGAGTCCCGCTCCAGCAATGGCAAAACCTCCAATTCCCTCTGGATGATCCTTTCAAATTCTTCTCGGTCAATGCCCGACGCCCTCGCCAATCGGAACAAGCTCTTGATATCCGTACTGATATGCTGCTTGATAGCAAGCTCTGCCTGACTGTGACTTGCAGCTTCCCTCTCCAGCTTCTCAACCGACCTCGATGACGAAGAAGAATTCGGTCGTGGGTGATTTAAAGCGGTGTGTTGTGCCTCGTCGACAGACTCGATGTGCTCAGTCCTGCTCTCTCCACCCGAATCGTTCACGTAGGGAGGTGGCAGCGAGGAGTCGTAACCGTTCGGACCTAGGTTTGAGGTCTCAAGCGGTTCAGTCTGGGGTGCGCGAGTGTAGTTCAGGGCATTGCCGTTAAGTGTCGATTCACCAGCGGCTGGGCTCTCCTCGTCTGGGTCGTGTGCATCGAGTGCGGGTTGGACTTCTGAGGCGTAGCGAGCGAAGTACTCGAGTTCGGACTGTGTTGGGCCAGTCTGTGTGCGATTACTTGTCTGAGGTGCAGGCGAGCGTTTCTGTGCGGGTGTGCGGGTGTTCGGAGTCTGGTCATACGCAGCCCAGTAGGAGCCGTCGTCATCGTCTTCGTTATCCTCTTGCAAAGGTTCCGAGATTTGCGTGGGCTGCTGAGTGGGGTGGCCATTACTCTTCACGGGCTTGCGGCGGAAGCCTGCTTCGTGTGCTTCACCTAAGCTCTCGAACCACTCTGTGCCGTCTTCGACATCTTCGATGCCTCTGAGTTCAGCAAGGAGCCACCTGTTACCCCCATCTCCGCCAGTGCACCAGAGATATGTGGGTAGGATGCCAAATTCGCTCAAGACTAATCTCGCGTGGAGTGTCTCAGGGTCTGACCGTCTGTACAATATCTTGTCCGGGTCTTCCGGTTCGATTTCGCCCGAGGCGGGGTGTGGCTCAACCTGGATCTTCTCGATGACTGACGGTAGCTTTGCGGCGACATTTCGGTCCCAGCAAAGAAGCGAGAGCCAATCGTCTGTAGCAACAAGCTGAAGCCGTTGGCGGAGAATCGGCGAGACGAGGGGTAGCAGGCCTGGTGGTGCCTCTTTTGCTCTGCCTGACACTGCAAGACAGGCCAGGAGTGGAGGGAGGAGCTCCCTCGAGTCGGGCTGTGGAATGACTTGATCGAACCCAGGCATGGCTGGTGGTGGTGGCGTTTGTGGGGGTGGAAGGATCTAAAACGGAGATTTTACGTCGCGATGATAGACGAGCTGTCCCACTTCGATCTGCCAAGGGGGGAAGAGGGTCGTAAGGTGCGTTGGTTGTTGGTTGTTGGTTGTTGGTTGTTGGTTGTTGGTTGCTGGTTGCTGGTTGCTGGTTGCTGGTTGCTGGTTGCTGGTTGCTGGTCTGGTGATTCCGTCACACGTAGACGAACAGTGACGAGCGAGGGAACTGACACACGAAATGCGGAGTCGTGGATGCAGGGGAGCAAGGAGGGTTGCGGGGAGTTTGTGATGTGAGGGAGGGAAAGAATAAAGGCACAATTGCATTCTCGAGACGAGCCATGTTTTGCGGGCAGAAAGCTGGAGCAGTGGGTTTAGTCTCCGTTCCGCCGAACGTCGAAGGGTCCAGTTTGATTAAAGCACGGTTGCAGTTGCCGGCAATGCTGAACAAAATGTTCCAGATGCAGAGAACCGCGGTTAACGTTGGCTAGCGAAGAGCCTCACGTCCATCAATCAACGGCTATCGATTTCTCGACAGCGGTGCAACCTTCTGAGCGGCCCCGCATTCGAGAGTGGTCCCTGCCTGTACTAGTAAATGCAGCCCTCACTGCAGCTTCTCGACCACCAGCTTGCCAATAGCCTGCAGACACCAAAGACAAATCTCCATTGTTAGCTATCGACCTGGAACATACACAGTACATTCAAACTCTTTCAGTGCGCATCGGCAAGCACGTGCTGGTATAGGTATGACATCACTGCCAGCAATTTCACTATGCATCGCTGCACTTCAAAGACAACCTTTTGTGCTTCTCTACACAACTCTACTTTGCGATTGAGTGATCAACCACTTCGAGCCCCTGTCCCCCAGAGTATCATCCTCTCTTGTCGAGGAGCAGGGACTGTTCGTGCTCGTATCAACAACACGATCAGACCAGCGAAGCATCATCAAACGGACTGATGACCGAGAAATCAGATAGACGTAGCGATGTATTCGGCCAGCAGTCACCATCAGCCTGCCCTTGACCTGACGCTCCGGTGTACACCTCACTCTGTCCGCGTTGCCCCACCATCTCGCTCGGGAGCCGGCATGGGCCACTGAAGCCGGCCCAGACAGGACTTGCAGTTCCGCGGTATTGCTAGCAAGAGCTCATGTCGTTCCACCTCGTCAGTCGTCGTGAACGAAGCTCCAAGCCTAATCCATGAGCTATGGAACGCCTGACAGACACCCAAGTTCTTCCGTTGCACAACCATCTATTCCAGCTTGTCCATTTTCAGATGCTGCGACATGCCAGCATTCAACTTACTCATAGGGAACGCTTGGCTGGTCTTTATATAGCACACCCAACGGCACCGGCTGCTAACCCAAGGTTAAGCGCCAGATGGTAATTGGAACTGAACATTGTGATCTCGAGAGGTACATGCAGGCCAAAGTTTGGGAAACGAAGACCTGGAGTCTCGAAATGCATCTGATGACGGAGGGCCACTCCGACTTGCAGACAGAGTGCGCATGCATCGAACTGTGCGGTAAGTGTGTGATTGAGCATAGCCACTTTACTCGTTTCGGAGGGCTGGGGCTGTGCCGGCCGTTGTATCAAGCCGCCCAGACGAATGTTACCACCGGTGTCTGCCTTGGGGCTTCAATCAAGCTCACAGTTTCCGTTGGAAGTTCGCGCTTGTTTCGATCTCTCTGCCACGAGTGCTCGCCGGTTCAGCTGAAGAATTGTGTCGCCTTCGAATTAGCGAGCAGCATCTGCTTGGCAGAACAGCCCTCTCAGCCATCCCCGCCAGCACAGCATAGGTATTGGAGATCGCAAGGCCGCCCTGAGTCCTCTAGCCAGCCGCCTCAGCATAGGCCATTACACGAGACGCGCGCAGCTCCCGCCTACCGTTCGGTCGACTGGCGGGGTTTTTCTGTAATAGCCCGCGCGCGCTTTTCCCGCTTTCCCTTTTTCCATCTTCCGTAAAGTGTTCGACGTCGCAGAAATCCGACACTGCCTCTGCCACTACAGCGACTACCCTGCGCAAGGCAGATCGCAAACGTCAGGTTCTGACCAGCCTCACTTGTCCTTGATCGTGCAGGCGTATTACCTACCTGGGCTCGCCTCTCCATACTCTGTTTGCGCGTTCTGGTGCGCTACTGAGCTACCTCTTGTTGTTGTTGTTCGTCCAGTCCCACTGTCTCTCGCACATCCCCCACCACGTTCAGGCAGCACTATGGCTCCTTGACCAGCAGGTATCAAAGTCACGCTGTCCCCTAATGTGAGCTTGGTCGCGTCCATCGCTCGCCACTCATCTTTCGTTATCAGCTCATTGGATTTGCCTTTCAAACAGGCCAGCTCATGAACGCGATCGACGCTCGTATGCAGCCACAAGATGGCCAGCGGCGTCAGCACCGCCACTTCGAGGATGCGCCTGCTAACGGCTACACACCTCTGCCTGGCACCGGGAATTTCTTGATGTCAGATGCGCAAGATGCATTCACATTTTCGGCGGAGCCAACAGCCATGGCCTATGACAACTCGACGATGACTCTCCCATCGTCAAGCACGCCAGGTCATGATTCAGCATTCACTCCCAACCTCGACTCCTCCTTCGACTCTACCCTCCACCCTGACATGGTCAGTCGCTCATACCCTCCACTCAATGCCTATAGTCAAGGACAGAACCTTTCTGCCGGAACCTACGCCAATCTCGGCCCAGCTACATCGCCGTCACACTCGGCAGAGCATCTCAGCCCTGAGCCGGGGTACGCAAGTGACCTCAACCAGCAAAACCCGAGCAACTATACGACGCCAAGCTTCAATAGCCAATATCTTGATGAGTCGTTCTCAAATCTGAACTTCACTGAAGACCCCACCACCACTACCGCCTTCCCTACGTACCAAGCAGACGTGGACATGTCGCTCTTGACGTCGGGCTCGTTGAACACATACAACGCTCAACCGCACATGTTGCCGACGAACGGGACATTCTTCCACCAACATCAGTTGATGTCGCCTAGCATAACGAACACTTCCAGTCCTGCGATGGGAAATGACAGCTCAATATTCATGGCAACGCAATTTCCTGATGACGGCCAAAGCTCCTTCACGCCGCCTAGCCAAATAAGTCACTTGCTGCACAAGATACCCAGGAACCCTTTGCAGAGTCCGCCTCTGATGAACAGTCCTGGACACGTGTCAATGGCAAGTCCTCGTCCGCTCACACGGCACATGACAAGTCCTATCGTACGAGTAGAGAACTACAGCAGGGAAGAGTCTCCCTCATATTCGGACAACAGCAGAGGCTTTAGCAGACGAAGCCTCAGTAGCCGGCGATCCGGCAACCACCTCTCGCCATACCCACAGAATGACTCGTCCGACGAAGAAGAAGAATCACATGAACAATTGCACGTTCAGGCCGTGTATCGAGAAACGGAACGCAATGAGGATGGCTCTTGGTTAGGTACAGCTGGTCCGGGCCAGGCTGGACTAAGCCCTATGGATCGTCAAGCGATGGGAGATATGTTGGTACCCAGTCTTGACGAGATTGCAGAGCGTAGGACAAAAATGGAGAAGAAGCTCGAAGTACAAGATTGGTTGACAAAGAGCGAGGTTGGAAGCGAAACAGGAGATTTCGCTACATCGAGCAGCTTTCTCAAACCCCACACCGGACGTCGTCGCGCCAAAAGCCAGAACGATGCCAATCGCCAAGCTCTCCATGGCAGTTTCGGACTCGACGTACGCAGCAGTTTTGACACCTTTAATGCCACCAACATACCCGGACCTGGCAGATACATCATCGAGCAAAGCGAATGTGGCGATGACGACGAAGAAGAAGAGGAAGACAATAGTTCCGACTCACCACCAGCCTCCGTTAATATGCAAGCAGACCAAACAGAAAGCTCGTACTTCCCTGCTACCCGAGAGTCCAGCTCCACCACTGATGCTATCGTGCAGCCATGGATGGACGTGCCAGTGCAGCCACCGGCAACATCAAGCCACTATCAGCCCCCCACGTCCAATGCTGCAATGATGCGCTTTCGACAGCGAGCCAAGGATGTCGAATCCGCATCACTTGCTGCCACCGTTGGATCACGCCGGCTGAGTGAGCCGGATCTTGCCAGTATTCGTGGGTCGCCTGGTGTTGTTCGACGCATAGAGCCTGAGCCCCGTAAGAGCGATGACAGGCAGCGCCGTCCAAACTTCTTACGCAATATCAGGCGTACTCCAAGTAACCTGCTCAAGCGCAAAGGCAGTGTGCCTGCACAACAAACTTTGGATATGACGTCAGACCAGTCTAAGGATCTTGTCTTTGAGAAGCCAAAGCGGATTGGAAGCTGGGGACGTCCCAAGTCTCCGAGAGCTAACACCAACCTCAGCGACAAAAGTAAAGACGGCGTCCCATCTAGTTCTCTAGGTGTCTCTGCGACTTCAGGTCCATGGTATCAAGGAGCAAAGAACGTCATCAAGCGAAGTCGTAGTCGAAGTGACATTGGCCGAAGCAGAGGCGATTCTGGAAAGTCATTTGGCTTGGCTGAGCTTATGACCCAGCACGGTGGACCGCCCATGCCTATGCTTGCTTCGCCTCTTGCAGATACGGAAGGGATGAAGCAGTCCGTGCACCCAGGTCTTGGTGCGGATGAAGACGACGACGACGATCAAGAGGCAATTACGATGGACCTCAAAGTGCGCACAGATCCTATCATTCCTAATCAAGAAGGATTCCGTACACACGCTCGCCAACTGAATCCTCGTTTGGCTGACTTCATGGTTGAACGCATCGCTCAGGAACAGATCAGAAGATACAAAAGACTGCTTGAGTTCCGAGTGAAGCACATTAATGTCGTACAGAATAGAAACTGCGCGTCCGGGAAGTTCTGTACAGAGCTAGGTGGTGAAGCAAAACAGCTGCCCCCCAAAGCTGGCAACAAAGACCATGACGCACCATTCCTTGGTTTCCAGATTACAACTCCAGGTGAGGAGGAGGACGATGCTGAGCTTCCACCAGAAGGCACGGTCGTGGCTGCGCAATTCCCCTCGGGTGTTCCTCTGCCGCCTGTCAAGCGCCTTCCAGCTGAATTCGAATGTCCGCTGTGCTTCAAAGTGAAGAAGTTTTTCAAACCGTCTGACTGGACAAAGCATGTACACGAAGACGTTCAGCCTTTCACGTGCACCTTCCCTAATTGTCAGGAACCCAAGTCGTTCAAGCGCAAAGCTGACTGGGTTCGGCATGAGAATGAACGTCACCGACAGCTGGAGAATTGGACCTGCAACATCTCTGACTGCAACCATACGTGCTATCGTAAGGACAATTTCGTACAACACCTGGTCCGAGAGCACAAGATTGCTGAGCCAAAGCAGCGGACTGGACGAGGGTCCAACAAGGATCCGCCTGCAAGCAGCGATGCCGGTATGTGATGCGGAACCTAGCTTGAAGGGTAGTTGCTAACGCTCCTTTAGAAGATGTATGGGCTGTTGTTGAAAGATGTCGCCGCGATACAACGAAGCAACCCAAGGATGAGCCTTGTCGATTCTGTGGCAACATCTGCAACAGTTGGAAAAAGCTCACTGTTCATCTGGCGAAGCATATGGAGCAGATCAGCATGCCTATACTCCCGCTGGTCGAACAGAAGCTCCTCAACGCCGATACCATCATCAGCCCTGTACAGGAGTTCCCAGACACACGCAAGCTATCAGCCGTGTTTTCCAGAAAGCCTGTTCCTAGCCCCTTACAGCCGAGCCCCAACACGACTTTTGGGCCAGGTATCAATCCTTTTAGACCGCACGATCCAAGCGAGGCAGCGGCCAATGTAGTGCACTCGTACCCTCCACCCCAAATGGTGGCACCGCAGCAAAGTGGGTACGCGGCCTACGCTGCAAACAACATGCATTATACGAATCAGACCTATCCCGGAACCCCAAACCCCCCCAAAACCCCCATGGTGTATACCAACGAGTTCCCGTTGCAGGACCCGTCGTACGTGAACATGGGCCCCGTGTCTGCGATTCAACAACAGGAGCAGGCCATGTTCACAAACTCTCCGACGGAGACGACTGCTTTCCCCAGCTACTTGGCTCCTGACCAGCAGAACATGATGGGTGGGCGTTTCGATGCAGCGATGCAGATGCAGTATCAGCAGCAGGCGGCCACGGGGACCTACCAGGCTATGGACTATTTGACGAACCAGCAGCAGCAAAACTATCAATATCAAGGATAGTAATACGGCGTGGTATGTGGGAGCGAGAAGAGGATCATCTCGGAAGAAGATGGAATGAGATGAGAGCGATTTACACCTTACGACCATTTTTTTTCTTTTTTTTTTTCTTTTTTTTTTTCTTTTTCCCAATTTTTCCCTATTTTTCCCTATTTTTTCCTTTTTCTTTCCCTCCCCACAGTTCGATGATATCCCTGCAGCCTTCAGATGCATCGAGGGCGGTCATTTCATCGTTTGTGCTTCACAGCGTGTTGTATGTATATCACGGCGATGGCGCATGTAGTGCATAATAAGAATACGCATGTTTCAGTTCAGCATGGATACGACGTGGTGCAACACCAAGACGCAATTCACATGGGAAGCATGGCCTCGTGTGTTGGACGGCCAATGGACGTGGGAGGAGGGGTGGGGTGGGGTGTGTATGCAAGGCGAGAAAGCAGGACTCGATTGCGTGCATCGTGTCGAGAATAGCAAGCGTGCCACCTACAGCCTCTTCTTGCGACAAACAGGGTAGAGTCGCGTGCATCGTTTCGAGAATAGCAATGGTGCTACTACAGCCTCTTCTTGTGACAAACAGGGTAGAGTCGCGTGCTGGCACGAGTTGCTGCTGTGTCCCCTCCCTCCCCCTTGAGGGTGGTCATTGTGTACGCTGCAAAGACCAGGAATGAAGCGAGTCAATGGACGTCGGCTCTTTACCTTGAGCAGCAGCCATGCGATGTGTGCAGTCAACTACGAGTTTCGGCGGCAATCTGATCCCAGCTCGGTTCAACTAGACCGTCAACAACCGCTGGCCAATACGAGGCTGGACTGCAAGGCAGACTACGTGCGCACGGGGGTCACTTTTCGAGAACAAGACGGGTTTCTTCCGTCGGGTTGCTAGTTTGCGACAAAGGTGGGATGGCATTTGTGCGCGGCCTCGATCCTACGTTGTCATGGTTGGTGTGACTTGACATGTCGGTGGTCGGGCGGACGGGCTGCCGGCGGCTGTAGGTGGTGGACGGATGACGCAGTAGAGGGCTGGAGGTTGGGGGGACTCCGTCGTTTGATGTGTTTGACGTGGTCCCGCGCGTCAGAGGAAGCAGCTGCCGTCCAGCTTTGGCGCTTTGCACACAAGGCTGTCCCAGGCGAGAGACAGGTTGTTCAAACCAAACCGGCGTGCAGTCCTGATCGATCTGCACGAACACGCCTCATCCATGTGCGTGCTGGCCCCAGCATGACGATCAGAAGCTTTGACGCTCAGCGGCGGCCTAAGCTGCATGGCACCGTGCTGACGTTGGTATGCTTCTGAGACGCAGACGAGACAGCTGGAGAGCCAATGGGTGCCAGATGGCAGTATCGCAGCTCGATAACGGGCGTGAGCACAGCAGACGCGCGAAGCGGCGCATCTGGACTGTACAGCCTTCAGGGCCGAGGGCAGAGCAGCGGGGCAAGACTTGGGCGTCGAAGAAGCGTTGAAAGGATGACTACATGAATGACTACATGCAGAGGCAGGCTGCGGAGGGGGGTGAGATGGAGACATGTGCTCTGTGCGACTGTGACCAGCAGGCAACTGACTGTCTGAGCCGAGTGGTACCAGACGGCTGGCGCTGTTTGCTGTCTTTGCAAGCTCACACTGCCGTCTGTTGTTGAGGGCAGCGGTTTCGGAGCACGGGTTCAGGGCGTTCAGGGCGGGCGCTTGGGCGTGGTCGAGTGCAAAGCTGGGGACGCGCCGCAATTTCAGCCGGCTCCTCCAATCGGCCGCCACAGCGCGCAGTGAGCAAAGGCTGTGAGATGATGTTGGCTACGCGCGCGGGATTTTCGGCGAGGTGCAACGCTGATTTGCCTGTGACATGTGCATTTCCATTTCCATTTCCATTTCCATTTCATTTCCATTTCATTTCCATTTCATTTCCATTTCATTTCCATTTCCGTTTCCATTTCCATTTCCGTTTCCATTTCCATTCCCACCCCCATTTCCATTTCCGTTTCTGTTTCGCGCCAGATAGGCACCGTGCCTTGCGGGCTGCAGCGTGATGAGCAGCAGCAGTAGCAGCACGTTCGCCAACTTCGCTTGCACCTGCCACGGAAGCCATTGCACATTGCGTAGCCCTCGGGCTGACCGCTCTCTTGCTGCCCGCTTCTGAGCCGGCCCATGACGTGTGGCGAGGCGGCTCTCCCTTGTCCGCAGCAGCGTCTGATGAGGCCACTGGGGGGGCGGGCAGTGCTGGCGATGCTGGGCGATGTAGACAACATGGCAGGACAGGCACACAGTCTGCCGTCTCCCCAGACCAGCCGCGATGTGCAGAGGTGCAGAGGCGCAGATGTGCAGATGTGCAGAGGTGCAGAGGTGCAGCATGGTCGCGCAGCCCATCCGCCAGCAGCTGGGGAGGGCGAAAGGCAGGCTGTGGCTGACTTGTTATTGGCAGGCATCCCTGTCGGCAGGCCGCGCCTTCCGCGAATAGAAGAACCCCGCCCATCGCCCTTTCCCTCTCGCGCCCAACCACAGCTTCTCCCTCCTTCTCCAATCATCCTGCACCACCTCGACTAGCCATCAGCATCAACCAGAATCACGAGTCTTGCGCTACAACGCGCTCGTGGTCACAACACGTTCAACCGCACCGGGTGCCTTTTGTGTCTCTGCCCGGCGCCTCCACAAGCCCTGCTGCTCTGCCGCCCTGCTTGCTGCCCAGCGCAAATTTGGTGCGCGCAAGTGTCTGCACGCGTCGGTAAGACAAGAGCTGCGTCCTGCCGCCCTCTCGGCCAGTCAACGCGAGTCGCGCTCCTCACCACCACAAAATCTCGTGACTGAACTTCGCTGCGGCCTGCTGCATCCGTAAGTCCACCCAGCCCATCATCTGCTTGCTGCACCTTGTCGTCGTTGCCCGAGTCCGACTCCGAGTCGGCGTCCTGCTGCGACGCGTCTTCATGTTCGGTTTCCACCCTCTTTGCGTCTGCGCGACGTTTGCAGCGCCTACCCGGCCTGCCCAGCTCGCCCCCAGAGCCGCCATGCTGCCCCGAGCGCTGCACACCCTCGCGCCTGCCCGGCCTGCCATGCGCTCCTGCTAACAGCGCCCCGTCAGACTCATTAACGCTGCTCGGCTTTGTATCGCACACGCTGCCAGCTGCGTGGTCGGAGCCTGTTGACGAGAGCATCACCTGCCCGTCGCGATACTATATCTCTGCGCACTCGCTGGTCGCCCTGCGCACCCGTCCGAGCACGCTCTAGCAACGCCGCTACCAGGGCCCTACCACCACCACTACCACCACTACCACCACTACCACGCCAGCGTCACCTCGCCGGCGCAGCAATCGACCCAGCCTGCATTTGCGACGTGCATGTGCCGCGCTGATTAAAGTCGGTAAGTGTCTCCATGGGCCTGCATGAACCTGCATTGCCAACGCATCACCTCCAATCGCCCGCCTGCCAACACATGCCCACCTTCGACCTCCTCCAATTGCTCGAGTATCTGTGCCTCGGACTAGCTGACCATTGCTCTTGACTCTATAGACCTTTTCCGCCTTCCCTCTTGACTGGGTGAAGCCCTGAAACGGCGACTTCCCCACACGGAGCGGGCCTTTAGACTGCAGTCTTCCTCACCATTGCCGGCCCACTCTGACCTCTGTGCGAGTGCACCGCCCCAGACCTGACTCGGCACCCAATCGCCGTCATTGCGCCTCAACACCTGCGCTGAGACTACGACCGTGCGCGTCTCGAGCACTTCGCCTCATCAGCGTAGCCATTGACAGCGCATCAAGCATCTCTTTGCCGCGACGTGACCAGCTAGTACTCCGCGCCTAGAAACGCACATCCCGCGCTCCATCAGCAAACAACAGCCTCCACCACCTAGCTCACTGTCAAATCAGCCACCGAGTGCTTCCACTCAACCCAGAGTCGATCCTCCGTAAGCCTCCGCACGCTCCCAACACGCGTTATTGGTCGTGTACTCATTTCGTTCCCAGTTCTAGGCTACCACCCTCCAACCAACCTTTGCTGAGCTAACATCCAAGTCGCGTCCCTGCGCGTCCATTGTACCTCCTTCTGCGAATCACACAAGACCTTGCCTCTAGGCAACGCACGGCGCGAGCACTCGCGATTGAGGCTCTTTCCAAGTCCAACCAAGGCTTCTGCGAGAATCCTGTACCCTGCTTCTGTGCTTGTCACTGGCGCAACCGGGGTATTACTCACAACAACGCTGCTTCAAGTCGCGCACGTCGAGCTTGCCTTGTACACCCACAACACCAACAATAAATATTTCTAACATGACCGATTACGCGCAGTATCAACAGCCCCACCACGGGCATGCGCCCGGGCACATCCAGCCCTACGGTGGAGGCCAGAACCCAGCTGCAGGCAACCCATCAATCACGTCACCCACACAACAGCAACAGATGCATTCGTATCAGCAAACATCGCCAATCCTCCCGTCGCAGGGATACGGTCAAGCTGGCGCGCAACACCAGCAACACCCTCAGCAGATGGCCTACGCACAGCAAGGCTACATGCCCGGCATGCCCCAGGCGTACGGTATGTCGCCAACACAAGCGGCAGCCATGGCCACAGCTGCCGCTGCAGGTCCGGCAGGAGCCTACGGATACGACCAGAATGCGATGCATGGACAGCTCGCGCAAGACCCCAGAGCATCCCCGCGCATGTCTGGAGGACAATTGAAGCAGGACGTACGCGCTGCTCCGCGGTCGCCCACCGCCGTCTCAGCTGGCATGGCTGGACCGCTCGCATCCCAGGTCCAGATGACACCCAGTCAAATGCAGCAGCGCAGAATGAGCACCCAAATCAGCAGTCCTGCGATGCAGCAGCCTCAGCCGGTCATGAGTCACGTAGGACCTCGCTCGTCCATCTCAGGCCCCCCTCAGATGGCAGCACCACCACAGCATCAACAGTCGCCCGAGCTTGTAGCTGGAGCGCAGGCCGAGGAAGCCCCACTCTACGTAAACGCTAAACAGTTCCACCGAATCCTGAAGCGCCGGCTCGCGAGACAGAAACTGGAAGATGCCCTCCGTCTGACATCCAAGGGCCGCAAGCCATACTTGCACGAGTCGAGACACAACCACGCCATGCGTCGCCCCCGTGGACCTGGTGGACGATTCTTGACCGCTGAGGAGGTCGCGGCTATGGACGCCCAAGGCAAGGACGGCGAGACCGACAACAAGGAGAACAATGTTGCCCCACCCCCACCCAAGGCCAGGGGTGGGGGCCCCAAGCGCAAAGCTTCTCAGACTCAGCTGAAGGCCGGTCCACCCAAGAAGACCAAGGCCCAGCAACAGAGCATCAGCGAAGAGGATGAGGATGAGGAAGACGATGATCCGGAGGATGACGGCTGAACACCTCACCTTTGCGCGCCACAACTACTTCACGGATCCTTCAACTCCTTAACCTTTTAATCTCGACTTTTACACTTCTCAACAACCCCATCTTCTTGACGATTTACGACAGCGAGTCTTTCAGGTCAATGGTTGGCTTTCGCATGTTACCCATATTGTGCGCCTCGACACACCCTTCACCGTCAAATTGTCTTAGCAACGGAACATCCCTTCGGGGATGATAACACACAAACACACACACGTGTTGGGCGGTCTGGTATGGCGCGCTTATATTGTACGGATGGACTCCTTGACTACTGTGCTTTTTGATTGTTGTATTCCCCTCTTGTGCCTTTTGTGCTTTACTCTTCTCTCATACCCCTATACCCCACATTCGTTCAGGAGCTGGATGGGAAGCACGCGCTGCCCAGGGAACTGGTGCAAGCGGTCATGGACATAGAAAGGCTTAGTCTCCAAGGACGAAAATGGATACCATGTTTGCGAACCTGCTGCTCTTGCTCTTGTAACTGATCTTGACTAGCAAACAGCGTCAGTGTCGAGTCTCGCTCCTTGGTGTCTATTAGTCGCTTTCGCTCGCTCGGATAAACACAGGCTCGAGAGTGGCTATTCTCCTCACAGTCATGCTGCAGCCCGTGCCAGTGTTTCAAAACGTGGTTTCTTGGCGCGAACAGAAGCAAGAGAGACACTTGTGCGGAGTGCGGTTGTGAGTAGCTAGCTAGCATGTCTGTATCTTTGGAGGACTAGTGTTTTGCAGCGTGTTCTGTTGCCTGGTGTTTGCGCTTGTTTGCTCTAGGGGCGTCATGTCGCTGTTTGGAAAGCGGAGGGAGGGGATTACAGATGTCTGGGTTTCCGGATCACTGACTGGATAGCGCATATGCGCTTCACAGACATGTCAGACTCATCTTCGTGTCTTGTTGGTGTCTTGCTTTCTTTCTCCTAAGATAGACGGACTTGGAATCAGACCCCGCGCAGACGGCTGTGTGTGCATGGAAAAATGACTCAATATGTACGGTTTGTTTGACTAGTTGACGATTTCTTTCATGGTGAGGTTTTTCGTGTCTTGGACACACATTTCTGGGTGTTGCTTGATATCGCTTCACTCTTTAGATGTTCATACGACTCTGCTCGACCCTTGGTCGCGTCGGAATGGCCTGATACCCAGTGTCGATTTCTTCACACTTGTTCGAGATCATTATCACACCTGACGAGGATTGTAGCCGAGACAGGTCGGCCTGTCTGAGTGCCCACATTACGAATTCTTCGAGGTCATCTTTCGCGACCTTTGCAAAACCCGGCCTTCTAGACTTGTGACAGCTCGAGAGTTTTACTGAACCTCACCATGATTCGTTACAGCAAGAGTTGCCAGGGGCTCAGAAATCAGATCTACGTTTTCTCGAGACCAATCAGGCCTGATCTGCCGTTCTCACCGTGTATATCCCACCGTCGATTGTATGCGCAGTCTCGGTATTGCACCGCACCTCCATTGTCCAAGGAACACGAAAACTGCCGCCGACAGCTTCGACCGTTGCAGCATTGTCGTCCCCGAACTGACGCGGGATTGCAGCAGTTCCCTCGGAGAAGCTGATAATCAACGCGAGATGTGCTGGAGCCTACGTGCCATGGAGCATCGATGAGGACCAACGGCGCTATTATATACTACAACTTCCCTGTCACCTTATACCCTGTTTTTCTTCGCTTGGAAGCTCTCATGGCGACGTACTGGTAATCTTCAAATGCTTCATTACCACTTACATTCTTCATCAGCTTGTCGAGCGCTCTTTGTAGCTATCTCTCAGTGACTCCGACAAGTATCAGGTGAGCAGACTCTCATTATCTTCGCTCCTTCCTTTAGGCGATCTGGTTTACGCTCTCCGACAGTAACCTTCTCACTATTGCCACACCTACTAATTCCATGCTTACAGGTGGGTAAACCTGCAATCTTTATATAACGACTAGGGTGTTCTCCTAACCCCAGACGTCAACGCTACAATACGGCAACTTCTTGTCATCTGCATCCTTATATTTTGCTCTTGATATGCCACTGGAGCCTACCTTGTTCGTAGAGATGGAAGAATGTGTGTCCTTACTCCAATCGGTGAAAGCGTTCTTTACCCTAGACTCTCCAGATACCCACATGCTTAGGTCGCGGCCAACACAACACTGGCCGTATGAGGACTCGGAATTGCGAAGGAAACATGCTCTTTGTCCGGCTGCACAATGCTCTTTCGTTTCAATGCTTTTCACACTGTTCTCTTTGTTGCTTTGGACTCGCCCCGCTACGTTGTTCGTTGAGACTTGGTGGCCTCAGTGCTATATCTGCAGTTTGCGCGTTGATATACCATCCAAGCTCCTCAAGTACCTACATTCCCGTAATGCCACCCACTCCACGACGCTCAGGGCGCTCGCGAACACCTCGACATTCACCGTATAAGGCCGATTATGGCAACTGTCCATCTGAGCCATTCGTCCAAAATAAGTATTTCTACGCGGCAGACGAAGCGTTGTTCGCCATCATCAATCCCATCCACACAACATCAACAGAATTCCCCGTTACGCCAGAGGAGATCAAATGTATAAGATTCGATCCTCGCAAGTGGCAGAACGTCCCTCGACCCACCAACTACCACGGTCCATGGCCGCCGAAAAGTCCGTCGCAGCTGCTGAACACCGACTTTTCCATTGACGACATGGGCGGGAATCGAGCCGCCAAACAATTCCAGAGAAGACACGGCGAACAGATCAACGAAGAGTGCCTTGGTAAGTTCTGTTGGCAAAACGCAGGCCTGCCCAACGGCATCTATTGCCTAGAGGCCAGCTGCGAGCACACCTTTCCAGAATGGCTGACCGGCCAAGCACGGTGGCGGGAGCGCTTCGAGGTCCGGACCAACCCCGGCATGGGCTACGGCCTGTTCTCAAAAGCGAATCCAAGCGTAGGCTTGACAGGGACTTTGAAGAAAGACGACATCCTCGGTGCCTACCTTGGTGAGTTGATTCCCGCGCGCAACGACAACACTGACTACTGCCACGAAGTCACCATCGGTCCCGAGTTCCAGAAGACGAGCGCTCCAGTCGCGTATATCGATGCTGAGAAGCACGGAAGCCACGTGAGGTTCTGCAACCACAGCTGCGACAGCAATGCTAAGATCTTCGAGGCGCGAGTTGGGAAAGAGAGGGTCCTGGTATTGAGGGCGACCAAGCGGATCAAAGCTGGTGAGCAGATCTGCATCGACTATGGCGATGATTACTTCCGGCGCAGGCAGTGTTTGTGCAGGTCTGAAAAGTGCAAGTACCCAGATGCAGTGAATGCCGTCATGCCAATGGGAGCGCCAAAGTCGGCGTGCAGGAAACCCAAGAAGAAGAGTCGATATGGGGAGAATAGAGCGGATTCTGTACATGGTGTGGATGCGGAAATGGATCTGGAAATGAATCACTGATCTGCAGTGGACAGCGTTAGAGTAGCCTCCTACTTCGGAAACCGCCCAGATGGAATGGCAATTATACGACGTCTCATTGCGCTGCAATCCGCACTCCTATCGGAGTGGCAAGAGTCACACTCATCAGGTCAACCTGTGCGCGCTGGTATTCTGGTCGCAACCGTAGACACGCAAGCACAGAGGCTAAACAAGCTTGGCACCGTTCAGCACCTGTGATGAAATGCAAAGAGCCATCTCGGTCGATCTTCAAGAGCTCATCGTCTAGCCGTGAACTAGACTTCCACGCAGCGTTTGCACATTTTCAAAGCTGCCCCGGGCTACATTCCTACCCCAACGACTTGTCGTATGCGTAACCCCAGCACCGGAGATGGATCTCCAATCGCCTGAAGCCGCGGACACGAGCACTGTCTGTCTACCGGGCCGCGCGTTGATATGTACGGAAGATCTTGCGAGTTCGAGACAGCGGTGTGGGACAGTACCACTTTCAGACAGGTTCCTACCATACTCCTCGCTTGACGACCCTTGACTCAAGTTCCCAGGGACATGACTGCAAAGTCGTTTCGCTCGCTGCCTGGGCGTGCACGAAGCACCTACGGGTTGTTCAGAGCTTGTATGGCTACGCGTTTCTACTGGCAAATGCAGCACAGCAGTTATGCTTTTACTTTGCTGCACATGGGGGCGGCACAGTAGCTCTGCGTGTTGACTTTCTTGCGGTATGACGAATGAGGCGTCGTGAATTTGACACAAGGCGCCAGGAAATCCTCACAGTGCGGATTTGGCGCCATGACAGAGAACAGGCGAAATAGAAGATCTTAAGATTGGTTAAGGTAGTCCAAGTCTTTACTCAATATAGCACAGGAATAGGCTAGCTGGCGGCTATGTGTAACGGAAGCGCTGCGTTGGCGCTTAGCTGCAGGTACACGTGCTGCACGGGTAGACCACTCGAGGCAATGTTGAAATAAAGTCATATATAATATTCGATCACGTTCCATTCCACCGCATCGTTTGTTGAGGATATGCCGATGTCGATGCTTGCGAGGCGTTGATGGTACCTGTCACCCTGTGTACGGTGCACTGAAAGGCACGGTGGCGTGGAAAGGAGCGAGCCATCCGGCGCTAGCTTATCCTTGCCCCCCCGGATACTTCTTACTGCAGACATTCTTCACGACTTCAGATGGAGTGGTGCAGAGGTACCTAGGTCGCCTCTGTATTCTTCTCTATCTCTGCGACTTGTTCACGATAGTCATGGCACTTCGACATACATGGTTTTACACAACGTTCAAGGATCCTGGAAAGCGAGCTGTCATCGAAACTCCACCCTGTCTGATCACCACCAGCATCGGAGAGAAGGCAAGAGCCACACGTACCCAGCGTGGAGCCTCACTCTATAGTGCCTAGACTTGTGTGTCTCATGGCGGTGGACCGCGTGTTCGTGCGATGACTTGGCACTTTGTTGATGAAGTATCTGCCGTGCCAGTGGGGCGCAGATGTGCAAACAGAGAAGAACTCGAATGTACTGGGATGATGAGATACACGAGTGTTTGAGATCCCACTGCGGGTCATTGCAAGCGAAATCGCGTCTGCGGACATGCGAAAGTCGAAATGTCTGGCTCTGGCCGCGATCAACATCGTGCTGATACGGCTGTGACGATCACTTTGGACGATCGCAATCTCCGGAGAAGGGCCTGAAAATCTTGATGTAGTTTGTTTGATGATTCGATGGTATCTATTACGATCTGAAGGACAGAGCCCGTAGAGATGCATGCACTGCATCTCGTTCATCTAATCGTGCAACTTCTGTAGTCAATGCACATACGGGACAAGTATCAACATCGAATATTAAGTGTCCGCCACATGCCTTCGGAATAAGGAAATATTGGAAATGTGAGAGATAAGTGCGCCATGCTTTGATGGAACTATTAGGCTACTCCGACGTAAGGAAACGCTGAAGACGAACTTTTTCGTACTCTTCTTAACTGTTCAACAACAAAGGGTATCATGTCAAACGCTGTAGGTATATGACGCTCTAAAACCTCAGAGGCGAGTCGTCAGAGACAACGACCCACCTCTCAAGGTCGCCGTTGTTGACCTTCTGGGCAGCGCGGGCGGCGGGGCTGCCGCTGCGCTCAGGAACGACGTAGTTCTTGACAAGACGGGCGGCGGGGCTGCCATTGACACCGTTGCTGAGAAGCAGGTTAGCGCTGCCGCCGAGGTTGCCGGAAACCTTGCTGGTGCGGGCAGTCTCGAGGAGCTTCTTCTTCAGCGCAGCCGGGTTCTGGCCAAGGCCGGTGGGGTCGGC
This sequence comes from Ascochyta rabiei, assembly GCF_004011695.2. NCBI lineage: Eukaryota > Fungi > Ascomycota > Dothideomycetes > Pleosporales > Didymellaceae > Ascochyta > Ascochyta rabiei. The sequence goes on from NC_082407.1 coordinate 1,919,315, forward strand.
AGCGATGAGAGTGGCCATAACACCGGTTGTGTGAGGGCAGGCCATGGATGTACCAGAGAGGAAGTTGATGATGTTGTCGCCGGTGCTCCACGCGCTGAGAATCTGCTCGCCGGGGGCGTAGATGTCAACGCACTTGCCGATGTTAGAGAAAGTGGAGACCTCGTTGTCGATGTTGACTGAGCCAACGGTGACAACGTTCGAGTTGCTTCCACCGAGGTGAGCGGGAGTTGAACCGCACGCATCAGTGCCATCATTACCGGCAGCAACGGAAACGTGGATACCAGCTTCACTAGCGCTGGCAATGACTTCGTCGACAGAATTTGCAGTTCCCTGAAGACCCCAGGACATGCTCATGATGGAACCTACGAAACCGGGCTGGGTCTTGCGCTTCTCGTGGTTGCTGATGACCCAATCCATACCAGCAATGGTGTCAGAGGACGAGCCAGAGCCATCATCGCCGAGGACCTTGACAGCGATGATGTTGGCACCCTGAGCGACGCCGAACTTCGCGCCACCAGCAGTACCAGCAACGTGAGTGCCGTGGCCGTCACCGTCGACAGATGATCCAGTAGCGGAGAAACCCTGGGTGCCGCGGCCAGTGAAAACAGCGTGAGATGTTCGCACACCAGTATCAATGACGTAAATGTCGACACCAGCACCGAGGTTCTCGTCGGAGAAAGAGTAGGTGAAGTCCTGAGACTGAGGTGATCCGGATGCGCCAGCGTCACTAGAGATGCGTTGCAGACCCCAGGGAGCGGCAGACTTTTGGCCGAAGGACTGTACGGAGACCTTCTCTTCGACGATGTTGACCTCGGGGTAATTCTTGGCAAGGTACTGAGCGTGGGTATCGCAGATTGCGAAGACCATGACCTTTATGCGGTCGTTGGTAGATTCCCATTTGACAACGTCGCCGTCATTGTCCTGGATTTCTAGTTCCTCCAGGTACTTCTTCACACCCCGGAATTGGGCAGTCTCATTGCGCATGAAGGTAATGATGTACTCCTTGGTCTCGGTAGAGTGGTTGCCGAACTTGGAAGGTGTGTTGCCAATGAAGCCTTCACCTGCAGCGAAGACGGTGCTGGCGAGGGTCAACAGACCGGTGATGGCGAAAGTAGTCCTCATTTTGAATTATGAACGGGATCCTGATCCTGCAGAAGTTGAAAGAGAGAGAGAGAGAGTGTGTGTGTGGCCGTCTTGGTGAGAGGGAGTGAATTGTATAAAGAGCGCTACTTCATGTCAGTGTTTGTTGTGTAAAATCTGACAACCAACGGCAATGGCACGAATTGAAACAGGCAAGAACCCCGCCCAGGCTCAAAGGCACTCTAAGAAGGCAACGGAGATTTGATGATGCGTAAGCCAGACGGAGTTGAGACACGCCGTGACCTCGCACGACATGGCGTGGGGTAGTGATAGCGAAGTGACAGGCGGTCATGGCAGCCTTGGACAGTTGAAACTTGAAGACTTACATCAACGCGCGAACGACGACAGCTGGTAGAGAGCCTGTGTCAGGCGGAACGAGTATGAGGAGTTGCGCGTTTGAGCCAAGACGTGCACAGCACGTTTGTAGGTGAATAAGGATGCGGGCGGGAGAGAAAAACGTCTCAAGACGACAAACGAAGTGAAGGAAGGGAGAGTAGGGGTCAAAAGAAGGTAGACTACTACACGGCAAGCACACCTAAAGAAAGAAGGTGAGTCTCTTCAGAAACGAACGGATTGAGAGTTGCGAGAGGAAAGAATGAGCAAGGCCCAAGGAAGGAGGAGCATGGGGCTCCGCTCATGTACTCGTCACAAGCCTCTGGGCCACGAGCACCAAGCTCTGCGAAGAGTCGTCTGCATTTGAAACAGCTTGGGAGTCGGGTGGCTCCCGCGGCGGACCATGCCTAATTGAATAGCACTGTCCGTGGGCCAAGACCGCTGGCCTGCTTCAGGCTCTCAAGTGGGAACAGCGGTCGTCCTGAAGGATGCAAAGCGAACACGACAGCCGGGGTCTGGTGCACGATTGGGGCCTCGGAAGATTGTACGAAGACGGGCCATTGTTGCTGAGGTGAAGAAGGTGCAGTGCGGCCTCAGAGGCGTGGAACAGCGCTGGCGCCCATGGCGCTGCTGGTGGCGCTGGTGGCGTGTCGAATGCATGTACAAAGTACAGGAGCGGGCACACATGTCAGCAAACGCTCGCCAACAGATCAACAGACGTGGACGCGCATGGCAGCCGCACACTGCGCGGTGAGCCTCAGGGACACGGCGCTGATTGGCCGTGCCAGCGTGAAACACAGGGGGCTGCGGGTCCCAATGCGGCAAGCGCCATCGGCCACTTCTCCACAGCATAAACCCGCACTCAATAGCGCAGGCTCAGCGACACAGGACCAGCGACACAGGACCAAGGGGCCCCTGGCGCGTCCAGTCCAGTCCAGTCCTCCATGCGCCGCGAGAATCCAAACCCGTGGCGTCCAACGACTGCCATTGTGCCTGAGCCACCCGCAACCTGGGTCCTGTGGCACAACGCCGGCCTTTGCTCCTGTTTCGATTCGCTGCCGCTGCCGGAGAGCCGTGCTCTCTTGACACAAACCATTTCCGTGCTTTCGAGCCGTCCACCCCATGTACGCTCAAACATTCTGGGCCACCCAGGAGCCGCACACGTGCTGGCCGACGTTTCATCGCTGATGAAGGACGACGAGGAGATGAGGGCCGTCTTTGTTCGCGCACTCGATGCAGTCAGCATGACTTGCCGCTGCTGCGAGAACTCATACCACTCTCGCCCGTGTGCATCCAGCACGCGGATTGTTGTTGCATCAACACCTCCGCCTGCGCCTGTAAGACGCAACGCATAGACACGCACACTGTCACAACAGTCGTTCACCTCCTCTGGCTGTCATGGTGTTTGACCTTTCCGGGGCCACAAGCGTCAGGATCTTACCTCTGCATGACGAACTTGTTTTGCGCGGCATTGACAGCTGCCAACCACCAGCTGTCAAGTAGCACGGCATCAAGTCTGTTTCTACCTAGCACCCTCATGCGATTCAGAATAACCGAGGGGCTTGGTTCTGAACGCCCGCAATGGCCTGAACTGCGCCTCATCAATACCAGGCAGCTGGGCGCTCTAGTAGTCGATCCTGGCCTTCGTCATGCGAGCAATCTATCTCCGCCGCCTCGCTAAACGAGAAGGGTACTGTTCCTCCGCATGGCTCCACCCACCTCATCTATTCTCCGATAATACAAGTAGAAGCGGTGTGTGTCGACTGCGAATCGACGAGTAGTTCACACCATCGTCGTTGCAAATGTACCGCAACATCCGTAACGGCAGACCTTGCGCGCTGCTGATTCCGAACTATGAGAGGAGGGAACGAGAGATCAACAGTGCCACACTTTGAATTCGTACAGTGAAATCGTACAGCCAACATCCCACCGCAACCGGCAACACCCCAGATGCGAACTCCATTTCCACATACCCTCGAAAACCGCTAGTCTACTAAATACTCATCGCAATTGACATCGCAGCCTACACTTCCTCGTCGCTCTCGTCACCCAGCAGCTCGCCCTCATCTGGGTCCACGACTGCGTAGTCACCCCTGCCTCTAGAAAAGGAGCTCCTGCTCGTGTACGTGCGACCACCGTAGCCTCCGCCACCTCTGCCACCGGAAACCATCCTCCACAGACTGCCGACAAGCATAGGAATAGCAGCGATGATAGCCACAAGCCCACTGACCACAGCGACTGGGTATTTGACCCACGGCGCATCTGAATTAAATCCGCCTCCCGAGTCGCCAAGGCGAATGGCACCAAACTTGCCTATCCCATTCCAATTTCTCCACACATAGTATCCAATGCCACCTGCCGCTGCAAATGGCAAAACGATGGCGAGGAAGAGAGCAAAGCCACCGATACCGTGTTTCTTCTGAAACTCTTCTTCGAAGCCGGGGCAAGGGTGCGGCGCGCCAACGTGGTCAAACTCCTGGCCGCCTTCGCAAGTGGAGAGTGGGATCTTGCGGAACGCGCTGTTGTCCCAGTACTCGCGAGCACCCTTCGAGCAGACGGCTTTGGGATCCTCGAGAGTAAGGCCGGGTATGAGAGTGCACTCGCCGCCAGGTTGGCGTTCGTAGTTGTACGCGCATTCAAAGTCACGACGCGTGCATGTGCAGTTGCGGGCGATCTCGTGCATGTGGTCGATTCGCTCCCCGTTCCTGCATCTGGCATCGCGCTTCTTGCGGTGGTACTCCGCTACATGGCCGAAGAGACACTCGGGCTGGTCTTGCTGCATGGGATGCTGAGGCGTCCAGAGGTCGTAATCGCCGCTGCCGGGATTCTTCTCGTCCAGATTACATTTCTTGGAGAACTCCTCCAGGCCAGAGAAGTCGACGTTGATAGCGACAAGTTCCTTGCCGTCCTTACCCCAAAGGAGGAAGTTGAGGGACGTGTCGCTCGGTACTGTGGTGATGGCGTCGATACGAACAGCATGCTCGGCGAACTTGTAAAGGGTCCACTTATCGCCGCTGTCGAGCGAGTAGTACAGATGATCAGTGTCTTCGCCACGGCGGACAATGACGATGACTGAACCTTGATCACCAAACTCCCAAGCGTATGCACCCTTCTTGATCTCCTTCCAAGTGATACCAGCGTCAGTGGTCATGAACGTACTGGATTCACCAAGGGTAGCAAGCTCCGAGCCGACATTGCCCACACCAAGCATGAGGCCAACAGCCGTTGGAGAAGAATACGTTTCGCGAGGATCCGAGCGCTCTGTGTATCCGTGAATGTGCAGACTGCACTTCGCGGGGTTTGACACGTCGCAGCTATAGCTCTTGCCATCCGAGTCCTTTTCAGGGGCGTCAAGAGGTGCCCATTCGGCGCCGTCGTTGTGAGTGATGCGAGTCTGCTTCCTCTTTTTGGTGCCCTTGTTAACCTCGTCGACGTTTGCAATTATGTTGGCAAGTGCGACACCTTCCAGCCCCTGCATCTTCTCAAAGTCGACATAGCCTTCGGTGTTGCGGTTCACGCCATTCAAGCTCATCACATAAGAAGTACCATTGCTGTTACTCTTGATGATCGAACCGTACTCCTGGTCAGGGCGGGGGTTGACTGTGACGTGGAGAAAGATGGCGTGGGTAGAGCTGTCAAGCACCGTGTACGCTGTCTGGTGGTCGACGGCGAACTTTGGAGGGAACTTGGCTTCAGCGAAGATGTTGGCGTCCAGACTGGCAGAAAGCTCCAATGACTTCCCGTCCTTGCCCTTGGTCGCAACAATGATAAACTCAGACATGGTTGCAAACTCGACAACCGATTCGAATTTGACGTCCTTCTTCTTGAACCAATCGTCACTGGAGATGAGCTCCACTGGGGCGCCCATTTCTTCTTTGGTGTACTGCTCGCAGAAGACTCGCTCTTCCTTGACATCGCGACCGGCTTCGTGCCAGACAAATGCACACTTCTTGACGTAAGGAAGCATGGCCTCCCAACTTCCAGAAACACCATTCTTTTGTGAGACATAGGAGACCGTGTGGCAGTCTTTGTCGCCCAGCTTTTCGCAATGTTCGCCACCGAGCCAGATGAGCCAGCCCTTCTGCTTTGGGTGGAATTGCAGGATCTGAAGCAATTGCGTGTTCGGCATGACAGGAGCTTCGAAAGAATGGATGCTATCTTTCAAACCACGGTCTTCCGAGTAGTATACCTTCTTGGAAGCGGTGAGGAAGTAGACGTAGTTGTTTTCGTAGGTGTGGGGGTAGATCCGCACAATCTCGTCGTCAACAGCCTTCTTCCACTTCTTGCCATGGTCGTGGGTGATGTAAGCCTCGCGCTCAGACGTCAGTAGGACAATGGTCTCGTCGCGATCTCTGGCGTTGTCGCTGTCGTCCCTGTTCTGCGCATCACGCTCCAGATAGTAGTGTTCCATGAAGTTGCTGCCCTTGAACTTGGTGATCTCGCTAGTGATCTTGTCGCTCTTCGGTGGGGGTCTCTCTGCATCGCCGCAGGGCCTCTCAACCTCTCGGTCTCGCTCGGTCTCGCCCTTACACTGGTTGCCAGGGATCTTTCTCCAGCCTGAGCTACCCTTGTACGTCTTATCGTCACCTTTGCAAGCACCCGCAGGCAGTCTCACCTGATCAGAAGGTTCGCATTTCATCTCTTTGCCCTCGCCGTTGGGTGTGAAGTTAACGTCGCATTCATAGTCTCGGACTGCATCGCACTCGCAGGGCTCGAAGCGTGGCGTAGGGTCCTTGAATGGTTCAGAAACAAAGCAGTCAGCGTCCCATTTGCGCCTCTTGAACAGCTGCTTGTGACCCATGACGCAGCTCGGCTTCCCATCGTCTTCCTTGCGCACTGACCAGTCTTCGAAATCCTTTTCTCCACACTTTCGTTCGTGAAGCTCAGAGAAGTCGAGATGAATGATGACATGCTCGCGGCCACCGCCGTCTTTCTTCTTAGATGCATAGAGCATGAACTTCTGACTTGTCGAGTCGGGAAGAGTAGTGAGCTCGCGAGCGCGGAACTTGTATCCGACGTCGATCTCTTTCCAGGTGTTCTTGCGTCCATGTTTGAGGGAGTACATGACCTTGTCAGTATCACCCTCATCGTAGACCGCTACCAAGATCGAACCTTGGTCACCGAACTCGTACTTGTGCGCTTCCTCGAGAGCTAATTCCCAGGTAAGACCGGCGTCGTCCGAGACGTATAGATCACCATCGGTGTATTTGCCTAACTGGTCTCCGGTGTTACCGACACCCATGACCATTCCGGGGGCCAAACTGGAGAAAACGCGACCACTGTTGTGTAGGTCTGTAACCGAATGCAGGTGTAAGTCCTTATCTTTGCCCTTGACCTCGAGCTTTTCAAAGGTTCTTCCGTCGTCAAAACTGATCTTGGACTTCAGCTTTTTCGGTGATCCTTTCTTCTCGTAGTCCTTCCAGTTATCGACGAGATTGACCATGACCACACCCTGTATGTTGGCGATCTTCTCGAAGTCTACAAAGCCTCGCTCGTTGCGGTTCATGTGCTCAACGTTCTTCGTGAAGTAGGTCCCGTTCGAGTTGCTCGTGTAGAGTGTGCCCATCGCGGTGTACTTTGACGTCATAACGTCGACCTGGATACTGTAGTTCGTCGATTCGAGGATCGTGTATGCGTCTTGCTCGACCTTGTGGTCACCAAATTCAGCATGGTGCCAGGTGTCGGTATCGGTTGTGACGTATAGGGTGAGTTCGCTCGAGTGGTCGGCCTTAGCGGCTGCAACGATGTAGCCTTTCACAGCTGCCATGTTTGCCATGCCTTGTACGGTGCGCCCCGAGGACATTACTGGCTCGTCGAAGTCTTTGAAGTAACTGTGACAATTAGCAAGTTTTATGATCCTGGATAAGTGTCCCAACTTACTTGTCAGATGTCAGAAGCCTGAAGTCCTTCGTCCTGTCTGAGTATTTGCCTCTGGTGATGCACAGGATGCGGTCATCGTGCTTATCACTATCCATAAGGAATCTCTCAGAACCCTTTGCCCACTGACACATACGGCGGTCCTCGATGAGAAGCTTCGGTTCTGACTTGAAGCCATCGGTGGTGTAGTATGTGCGTCCCAAGCATGGCGCGGTGAAGCAGTTATCGATCTCGTTGATCAGGATCTTCTTGGGATCTGTCGCATGCCAACTGAGAGGGGCTTCTGGGGAGGGTGGGAGCTCTGTCTTAAAGGAAGACCAATTCTCTCCTTGATCGTACGTGATCCAGTGTTTTGTCTCGCCCAAGACTGTGGCAACGTTGTTGTCGTACGGACTCTTGAGTATGCCGTTTCCGTTCATTTCCTCTTCCCGCTTCCAGCCTTTCCCGGCATCTTTGGATCTCCAAATTCTCCCGCTCTCAAGCTCCTGTAACAGTGCGACCGCAGAGTCGTCGAAGTAGAGGATATTCACAATCTCATTCTTGAACGCAGTCGTCTCGACGAGCGGCGTTTCTTTCTTGGCGGCGATAGAAGGCGCAAGTGCCAATAAAGCCGGCAGCAGCAGGCCTGCGTTATACCGCATGATGCATAGAGGCGATAGAAACTGTGGAGGGTGAAGGATGGATTGGACGCGTGCTTATTTGACAGCTGGCTGCTTCGCCGTCTGCAGCCCTGTCGTGCTGGAGGCAATAGCTTGGCGCGCTGAAACACTGGACGCGACGCAACGGAGACGCTATGGCAAAGGTTCGGCGACGCGGTATGAGATGCTCTTAACGTGGGACACGATTACCGCAAGCAAATATGCACAATGAGAAAGAAATGCGCTGCAAAGTGATGCGGATTGGGAAGACACAGCTCTCGTTCTTCGCTGTTGGTCCCGGTGACGCGCGGAGCTGCGGCAACTGTCCGCACCCAAGATCCCTGCTGGCACTTGCGGTTATCGTTCCTACTACGAACTTCAAACGGAGTATATTGGCATACTGAACGACTGTGCGACATTACCCTTTCTCTGACACCGCCCTTGAATATCACACAAAACCATTCCATCTCTACTGCTATTGCATCTTCGAGAGATCATAATCATTTTCTCTTGCGCACGCTTGTCAGGCTGTGGCCCAGCCAGCACATCAAATGCGCATGCACGTGCCATGTTACAGGGCTCGTAGGGATTTGAGATATAGTACCCTCTGCTCACGAACGACCATAGGCACCGGTCTCGTATTGACCCAGATAGCAGTAAGCCCAGATTCGTCTTTCTTCTCGTCTGAAGTAAGACGAGTGGCCGAACATGTTTTTTTCAGTCGCCACGTCTGCATACGACTGCCCTGTCAAGATGCTTCCAAGACTTCAGCCGCCGCAAAAGCCGGAAGACTGCTGGGGCCGCGGCTGGTTGAACACCCATTCATGATAAACAATTTTGACACTAGCTACGAAAATGAGAAACTCAGTCGCTCAGCGCCAACATTGCCGACGATGTACGTCCGGCGCTTCGTGAGGGATTAGCTTAAGCTCACTGGCTCATAGCCCAGCATCCACTCTGACATTCGACTGTGCCTCCCTCAGGCAAAGCAAGATTGTTCTTGGAAGGTACTGCGCCGCATAGCGCAGCTCGTAAACTTGTGTGTTAAAAGCATAGTTGTTCGCCAGATGGTACTTGTGCATCCAATCCTTATAGTAAGCGTGCACGGGTTTGCAACAATGTCTTTTGAGCTTGAGCCTAACCTCATCAATCGTTGTGTATGGTAGGTACTTATCGACTTCATCTTGAACAACTACGAACTAGGGCTGTTGCTTACACATCCATCAGGACTAATTTGGCTCATGGCCCTATCACGGGCAAGACAATCACGACCGACACCCAAACTGGGAACATCATAGTTGCTTTGTTAGCTGTCCTATCGATACTAGGTCAGCCGCATTACTTCAAGTTCTGAGCGGTGCTCACAGATTTTAGCTACTGCACACTTATGGCATCTCGTTATCTTTCCGATACATCAAGTACGTGCTACTGGACGGCCAGAAGATGCGCTCTTCAGGCAACAATAGGCGCTGCTATGCACACTACCGTCACCAAGTTCTGTCATGGCCGATACCATCAAGCTGTGGCGGGCTTGGAGAGGGAAGGCTGAAAGACCATTGCTCCATTCGCTGGCCCTTTTGATTATTGCAGTTCTCTTCACGACAGCCACAGGTGCATCCAGTCTTTTCTCCTCACTCTTCATCGACAAAACCAGCTTAGAGGTTCTAGTCAAAAGCCGCAATTGCGGATGAGCACATCCAATCCGCATGTTCGACCAAAGCTACGTTCGGCCGGTCAAGTTGGCAACTACTCCATACGCCAATCGATGCTATACTAACGAAGCAAACACAAGCAGCAATAAGCTTCCATCGACTTATAATTCTCTAGCCCAACGCTAGTTACCATTCAATACCAGTCGTGCCCCATGCCCCTTCGAGAAACAAGCTTGTAAACTGAATATTGACTCAGCCATGTACGACGCTGTACTTACGAATGTTGGCCCTTCGTTTGGCCTTAACCTACAAGACTCCGATGGCGTCAAGTTCCGTCAAAAGATGACATGTTCGCTCATGGCCATCAACACCAAGTATAACACCGGAGTCCGCTGCAGTGCTGAGGAAGATGGCTCATGGGCTCCCGATTCTTCGACTTACCCACATTCTCTTTAATTCAAATACGGATAGTTATATCGTGGTTCTGTCGACGGAATTACGTGGGCTGTAGATCAGGATGAAGCCATACTGCTCCAGCGATATTCGCTGAAGTGTGCAAACCCCGATCGTGACCCATCGCTATTACTGACATGCCGCCAGTACAATCTGGAACTATACGAATCCTCTAGCGCCAGTTCCTCGAGGCTTCAATCCGCGACCTGAGCTTCGTCGTGATAATACGACACTTACGATGATCATTGTCGGTCTCAACGCTGTTACATACGAGAACAAGGTCAAAGATCCGCTCTTCAATGCAACCATGCTAACGGAAGTTAAAGGCTTGGGCAGCAAGGGCGGTCGCCCGATACGAACCTTGCACGTAAGGTAGGATGGACTCACATGTTCTTGGCAGGCGAGTGCTCGAGCGAACTTGGATGCATAGTACAAGTCATTTCCTAATCTCTCCCAGTACCAATTCTGCTATAAGCTTGCGTCGGGGAAAGACGAGTGCACCGAGCTAGGCGAGCTACCTCTCAGCATCTTTCTGGGAAACCTTCCTCCTCCGCCTAACATCGACTTTAGCACGTTTCCGAATGCAAATGAAATGCAAAAGACGATCTTAAGGCTAATCACGACATCTGCATATGAGTTCAACATCGCAAACGTAGCCCTCGACTTATTGACTGGGTTTCTCGAGAGAACCCCGATATCGAAAGAGGGTTGCCCGATGATCAGTGGCTGCGCGAATTGATTCGCTGGCAAAGGTAGATATTGGCGTCGTTACAGGTTGCGATGATCGACTATTCTATAGGCCCAGGAGTGCGAGACAGTGCTTATCCCCTATACTTTCCACCTAGAACAGACGCAGAAAAACAGCTTTGCAAGATGCAAAAGATGCGAAAATCCGGCAAGGTTGTGAGTCTACAGCTTTACCGTTCTGGCTTTATCAACCTGACAGCCAAACAGGAACGCCAACGTCTTCGGCTTATCTTTCATTATCGCCTTCTTTGTGCTCGTCGCCATCCTTGACATTTTCATCCTCAAGTTCAAGATCTACTTTAGCAAATTCCGGGCCGCGCTCAGTCCTCGCATTGACTGCTGGATCCAAGATGGTATCTGGCAACTACAAAGGCGAGCCTATGAAGGTGAAGGATACCGCAGTTGGACGGATCTGGAAGCGGATATTCCACTTACTGATGAGAAGACGTTGAAAGATTTATCGATCCTGTGGCTGCCGGGTAAGAGTCCGGCGTTGAGGGGCCATGCATTGAGGGATCCTGCGGTGAACTTTGGAGACACGTGCGACTCGACGTCAACCTTTGCCCCATTTACAATCGTTGAAGCGGAATGGGGCGACAGAGACAGTAGGGCCTGTTGAGGAGGGTCGGGGGGGGGCTTGGACTGTTAGGATACTTCAGAATTTGAGTCCATATATTGAGATAGATGGACACCAGTAATTTTTATGAACCGTAGCGTATGTCAGTATTGTTCAGATTAGATCGGGCAAAAGGAAAAGGGACAGGACAGCGAGCGCAAAACCGATGTGTTTTAGGGGCAAAAAGGACGGAAAAGCAAAAAGAAGTGGACCGGCAGGTGATCGAAACCTGGACCTCCCGCATTTTGATCTCTAACTGATCTCAACTGACCTGTCTTGATGCAAAGCGGGCGCTCTACCACTGAGCCACAGGCCCCAATTAAGTAATCAACGCTTCTGAACATCCTATTGGAAGCTCGAGATGGTGAATTGATTCGATAGAAGTTTCGGAAAATTTATGCTTATTATGTTTTATTAAAATAGTGGTTGCACGCAGACGTCTCCACCGAAATTCACATAATTCGGAAGAGCATTGCAGGCTTAGTGTGGGGCCGTGATGCTAGCCTGATAGGTAGGCGCACAGCCACAACTTGGCGTATCACGGACGAACCACACGTCAGCTCCCGAACACAGTTGCGCTCAAGTCCGCAACAACACAAGACATTCTCCCAAACACGCCCAGGTAGCCTAACAATTCGCCCGTAACACGGACTCACACCCTCAACCCTTACTGCGACTACCAACCGTCCACTTAGGCTACGTTGCATGCGCACTCGCAGCTCGCATTGCGCTTCTCAGGCCTCCGACCGCTCTGACGATTACCAACCGGCACAATGGGATCGCTGGTGACCTACTTCATGGACGTGGTCTACTCGTTCACAAATTGTATGGTGTGCTTTCCGAGCTCCCCGCAGCTCAAGATCAACAGCCGGAGCTTCAAGATACTACGGTTGCTAGGCGAGGTAAACATGCTACGCTTCCCATCTGCTGTACTTTCGACTGACACCTTGATTACAGGGCGGGTTCTCATACGTATATCTCGTACAAGACAATTCGAATCAACAACTCCTTGCGCTCAAGAAGATCCGATGTCCCTTCGGTCAGGAGAGCGTCAGCTTGGCATTGAGGGAGGTTGAGGCATACACGTTGTTCTCGCCGCATCCCAACATTATACACTCGATCGACTACTCAGTCGAGACAGACAAGTCAGATCCCTCGGCAAAGACTGTATACATTCTCCTCCCATACTACCGCCGCGGCAATCTACAAGACATGATCAACGCGAACCTGGTCAACCACACAAAGTTCCCTGAAAAGAGGCTGATGGTGCTCTTCTTGGGTGTTTGCAAAGCGCTCAAGGCTATGCACCAGTACAAGGTTAAGGGAGGGCCAGGCGGCGCGAAGAGCGACAGCAAGGCCAAGAAGGTCAGGAGAGACGCAGCGCGCGCTGATGCCGAGGCAGCACAGAGCATGGAGATGCGGCCCAGCAGAAGACACCATGAAGGCGACGACGAAGATGATGAGCAAGCAGAGGGTCTGCTAGAAGAGAGCAATGTCACAATGGCGCAAGAAGGCATTGCGCCGGGCGGAGAGCGGGCGTACGCGCATCGCGACATCAAGCCTGGTATGTACTGACGGCTTGAATGTGTGTCTTCCACTTACTGATTGCGCAGGCAACATTATGATTGATGATGACGGCAAGTCACCCATCCTCATGGATCTCGGATCATTAGCACCTTCGCCAACACCAATCACCTCCCGTTCGCTTGCCCTGCAAGTTCAGGATACAGCCGCCGAACACTCCACGATGCCTTACCGCGCTCCAGAACTTTTCGATGTGAAAACCGGCTCGGTCATCGATACAAAAGTTGACATCTGGTCGCTCGGCTGCACGTTGTACGCCTGCCTGGTTGGCAAGTCACCATTTGAGTCCAGAAGCGATGAGACTGGTGGAAGCCTGAGTATTTGCGTGCTTGGCGGCGACTGGAGATTCCCAGATGAGGGTCCACAGAGGGGCAAGCAGAAGCAGCCAACGGACAGCGAGGCGATTAGCGATCCCGTAAAGGACGTTGTACGGAAATGCCTGATGCTAGAACCCAGCGACAGGCCTGATGTGGATGAGTTGATCAGCATAGTGGAGGACGTTCTGCAGAACCTGCCTGAAGATGGATCAGACAACTAAGCGTGATTTGCAGAGCCAAAGTCTTGACGATTCTGTATTACTATTTGTGCCCCAGGCTGATGTTCACTCGATTTTCGAGGAATTTATCATGAAGAATATACCCATTTGAAGACAACTTGTAGCTTCTTGGTGGAGTTTAGAAAGTGTTCCTGGCATCAGTGACACCATGCCGTATGTCAAATCTCAAGATGTTTCTGACATATCGTCCGACTCGCTCAGCGACAAAAGCACTCAAATTCTCGATCACGCCCTAACCTTCATCCACCGCAACCTCAAAGACTGTTTGAAGGTCTTGTAGTAATCATCGATGGTCCACTCGTCTTGCGTGGTCTTTCCTACCATACTCATGTGCATGTCGCCCCAAGGACTGCCAAAAGTATCTCGGGGGCGATTTTGTAATAATTGGGGAGGCAACGTCATGTCACTCTGGTGTGAAAAGTGCAGTCTTGTTTTGACAAAGAAGTCTGGGCCCTTCAGCATTTCTCGGGCAGTAGGCTCGAAAACGCAATATATACTGTATTTCCCGTCATGCTCATCTTCAAGGAATTCCCACAGAACTGCTCTGAGTGCTTCTTACTATTACAGGGAAACACATGCTCATGGCTAGTCTTAACAGCATCATAAGTCAGATCGACGAATCAGCCCCCTGCAGCACCAAGATCCAGCAGTTCTATATTGACTTTGAGTTCAGAAATAAAGACAACGTTGAAGAAGATATCGATCAATATACAAGTCAATGAGTGTACAAGTCATCCTGCCGGCGGCATCGATGGTACGGATTCGCTTCGCACCGACGTCGGCTCATCATCGACCGTATCGCCCAACCACCCACGCCTGTCGTCGCGCCAAGCAGAGGAGCTTCGCACACCGCTAAGCTCTCCAAAGCAATGATATGATTGGATAGCGTATACCGTGTCTGTGCGCGCAACAACTAGAGTCGCGCAACAACCAAATTATCACAACTACACCATACTTTGACGCGTTGTAACTTAACAACTATAGCAGCTATTAATAAAGCGCTTGCAGCAATTAATGTGCTAAAACTAGGTAAAAAACTTATATATTAGTATTTTGCTACTAGGTTTAGCGTTAACTGTATAACTCTAGCCTAGAGACATAAGCACGTTTAGGACTCCTAGGAGACTAAGGATATTAACTAGCAATGTTTAACACTATAACAGGAGATAGAGCTTATAAAGTACATAGAGTTGCTTAGTACTTATTACTTACTACCTACTAGAGAGATAATCTAGAATTTTGTGTTGCTAGTGGCTTAAAATCTAGTTAGTAAGAGCTAGGTTACCTACTTTATTAACAAGTACTCTATCTATCTTATCTTACATTACTCTACTAGGATAGATTAACTATGTTATAACGCTAATTCCTATAATAAATATATACTCTACTTTAACCTGCTATAGCATAAAATCTCTAAATACTCTATTAAGGGTTGCTACATATATAATATAGATAAGAAGGGCTTTATAATTAGTATTATAGGTAGAATAAAACATATGTTTAGCAAGTATATATAAATAAAAGGAGAGATTAAAGCATCTATCTAGGATAGTAACTAAGCTTAGTAGACGCTTATAGTGTGTGTGTGTAGTAATAGAATAGTACTACTACTAGGTATTATCTATAAGTTAGCTAACGCTAGCATTAAATTAGACTAGGTAGCTAAAATTAAGCTAGAAAAACACTCTGTAATAGTTATATTATCTTTCTTAGGGTGGACAAATAGGGATATAGGCCTTACCTAGCTTAAGTAGGTGTTTAATTACTACACTAAGGAGAAAGCACAAAGAAAGTAGAGGCTTTTAATACTAGATAGCTACAGATCCTATGTAATAATAGACTTTATTAAGTACTATAATAACTATAAGATCCTTCTAGCTGTCCTTCCTCCTTACTTAACCTAAACGCTCTAGCCACTTAATATAGTACTGTTTAAGCCTCTATTAACAGCATACTTAAAAGTAGTTATAACACACATCTATAAGGCTTAAAATAACACACCTATTACTAAAGCAGACTTCTTCTGCCTATTCTAGCTAGCGTAGATGTGTAGCTTTACTAAAAAGCTAATACTTAAGTCCTTTAAGGCAACAGGTATCTATCTACTTAATTCTAACATTATCCTCTACTACTTTGTTAAAACACTAGAGAGCTTAGATTTAGATAGGTCCTTATTGTCTATTTATAGCAATAAGGATTAGCTTAAAATAGAGATATTATTACAGCGTGTAGTTAAAAACTAGAGTAAGAGTAATGTTAAAAAGATAAGATAATTTATCTACTATATCTTAGTTAAAACCTTACTCCTCTAGTATAAGATAGATAGCCTTAAAAAGACTCTAAAGACGTAAAAGAAGCATAAAAAGAAGAGTAAAACCTTAGACTTACAGTAACAGCAGAAGTACTATAGTAGTGCAGTGTTCTAGTTACCTAGAAAGGTTAACAAAGTATACTTCTATAAGCAAGTTAGATAATATAAGAAGAAGGAGGAGAGGCTTAGAAAAGCTACTAGTAAGGAAGTAGCAGCTGCTAAGAAGCTAGTTAAGGAGAAGGAGAAGGAGGAGAGGTATATAGTACAAGAGGCAGCTAAGGTAGTATATAAGAAAAAGAAGGCTAATATAGTAAATTAGAAGGCTAAACAGGAGGCTAAAAAGCAGTATTAATAATAAGAGCTTAATGCTGTAAAAGCTATATAATTACCTTAAAAGAGTAAAAGAAAAGCTTTATAAGCAACCTAGCTAAAAAAGTGTTAAAAATATAGTCCTAGGGATAATGTTAGTAGTTGTAGTCCCCTATTACTGTCTCTAGCTCCCCTACTTAAAACCACATCACGTGGCCGCAACGTTAAGTTACTAGCTAAATTTAAATAGTATATCTTTTTTATAAGTAATTAATTAGTACTACACTACAAAATTACAAAATAATAGCTGTTGTAGGTGGCTCTATAGCCTCATCTAATTTTGAGCGTTGAGGTGGTTTTCGGTTGTTGCGCGACTCCGGTCGTTGCGCGCACGGACACGGTATCTCCAAGATACCTGCCCAAGCAACAACGGCCTGCCGGTAACGGCTACCGGGGTTTATGGATTGACGTCAACTAATTCACGACTGATGACCCGGAAGTAGTGCCGACATACAAAAGTCCCCAGATAGCGTTTAGGCAAACGACTCTCGTGCAGTGCTCAATGCAACGTCCATCCACTACCCCTCCCGCTAAGCCAAGATGTGGAGTGCGGGTGAACTACGGCAAGCTCGTTACGGGGCGCATGCATCGCGCAGTTGTGGACACGGCATGATGTGATCTTGGAATCTGAGCAGTTATGCGGGCATAAAAGATGATCGACCTCTTGCTCAGTGAATCCATGTGACTCCAATCTCGCGAAAGGCAAGGCAAGGCAAACAGCACAATGAAAGCTTCTGACCTTATCGCTCTGAGCGTTGCTCTCTTCTCCAACCCATCGGTCTCTCAAGGCTATACCAACCAGTCAGAGGTACCTCTCTACGGTCAAAGTCCGCCAATTTACCCCAGTCGTGAGTGATCCTCGATGGTTAGTTTAGAGACCTTCACCCTGCTAAAATGTATGACCCAGCAAGCGGCAATGGTTCAACTTCGTCGTCATGGGCGGCAGCATATGCTCGAGCCAAAGATCTTGTGGCTCAACTAACTCTAGAAGAGAAGTCAAACCTCACTCACGGAGTCACCGGGCCTTGTGTCGGACAGACAGGCGCAGTTCCACGTCTGAACATACCCGAACTATGCTTTGCGGACGCACCAGCTGGCGTGCGTGTGCAAGAGTTTGTGTCCTCGTTTCCTTCTGGTATTCATCTCGGAGCCACTTTCGATCGAGACCTTATGCTGAGATACGGTCATGCGATTGGACGCGAGTATCGTGGAAAGGGTATACACGTGGCACTTGGTCCTTTCATCGGCCCAATTGGACGGGTTGCGAGAGGGGGCCGAAACTGGGAGGGCTTAGGAGCAGACCCGTACCTCGCAGGAGTCGGTGGAGGTCTAATAACAAGGGGCACGCAAGCAGAGGGTGTCATTGCGACCCCCAAGGTATTTTGTACCATCAACGATAACAGGACAAGTTCAGCTGACCGAGTTCAAGCATTGGCTTCATCAAGAGCAAGAATACAGGCGCATGCCTGGTTCAGAAGGCGAAGCGGTCTCATCTAATGTGGATGATCGATCGACCCATGAATTGTATGCATGGCCATTCATGGATTCCCTCAGGGAAGGCGCTGCGTCCGTCATGTGTTCGTATCAGCGGACAAACAACAGTTACGGCTGCCAGAACAGCAAGCTTCTGAATGGTATCCTCAAGACTGAACTCGGGTTCGAGGGTTTTGTCGTTTCTGACTGGGATGCACAACACTCTGGTGTTGGATCGGCCAACGCCGGCCTTGACGTTGTCATGCCTGTAGCAAAGTTCTGGGGTAAAAACCTGACTGATGCAGTGACGAACGGCTCGATATCAACCGAAAGGCTTGATGACATGAACACAAGATTGCTTGCAGCATACTTCTATCTCAAACAGGATCACGGTTTCCCCGAAAATGCGGTCTACCCATACAACGTCCTCCACCCTATCGTCGATGTGCGCGAGGACCACGCCTCGTTGATCAGAGAGATCGGAGCTGCCGGCACTGTTCTCGTAAAAAATGTCAACAACGCACTACCTCTCCGCAAACCTCGCTTTCTGAACATCTACGGCTACGATGCCGAAGTTAAGGCCCAACCGTGGAACAACCCTTCCCGCTATGGAGGCGGATATGAAGAGAATTTCGGCTGGTCAACCCTCAATGGAACCCTCATCACAGCAGGGGGTTCTGGTTCGAGCACACCACCCTACGTCATCAGCCCCTTCAAAGCTATCCAGGATCGCATTATTGCAGACCGTGGTACCCTGCGTTGGGATTTCTTTAGCGTCAACCCAACTGTATACGCCAACGCCGACGCATGTCTCGTCTTCATCAACGCCTATGCGTCAGAGAGCTTCGATCGCACAAGCCTTACTCACGACTTCAGCGACCAGCTCGTCAACAATGTCGCAAAGAACTGCAGCAACACTGTCGTTGTTCTGCACAGCGCGGGCATCCGCGTTGTTGACTCTTGGATTGAGCATCCTAACGTGACTGCAGTCTTGTTCGCCGGTGTGCCAGGTCAGGAAAGTGGAAATGCACTCGCCGACGTCTTGTACGGCGATGTAAATCCTTCTGGACGTCTGCCTTACACAGTCGCACGCAATGAGTCGGACTACGGACACCTCCTCAACTCCACCGTTGATCCTACGCACCCTGCTTTCTTGCAAAGCAACTTTACGGAAGAGCTGTATATCGACTATCGTGCTTTCAATCAAAAGAACATCACGCCGAGATACGAGTTTGGCTACGGTCTCTCGTACACCACGTTCGAGTACGCGGATCTGAGCATTGAGAGTGTGACCAACGCGTCCCTTGCCAGTTTTCCCTCTGATTCCGTTGCTATTGTTCAAGGTGGACATCCGGAGCTCTGGGAGGTACTCTACCGAGCACATGTCAATGTTACCAATATCGGTAGCGTGGCCGGTCATGAAGTTATGCAGTTGTACCTGGGGGTCCCAAATGCGCCAGAACGACAGCTGCGAGGCTTCGAGCGCGTGGGTTTATTGCAGCCGGGCGAAAGCCGTGCAATCGAGTTTGCATTATATCGACGCGATCTGAGTGTGTGGAACGTGGTGGCACAGAAGTGGGAACTACAGAGGGGAAATTACAAAGTTTGGGTCGGAGCCAGTAGCAGAGATATCAAAGTTGAGAGTGAGATTAGTGTTCAGTAGAGAGAATCTGAAGAACAGGAGAGGGCTCCTTCGCTTTCACTGCGTATTGTCGAGTGTTGCATTGTGCCCTCAGCAGACTACGCGAAACCTCATCTTGACCACGAACTTTATTTAGACGCAAGGTGCCTACCTATTCGCCCATGCGACGCACATCTAAGAGCAATCTCGAGTGATTACCTAAACGTTTCGCGCCACAATTAAGGAGTGCTCTAGTGCCATAGAGCATTCACACGCCGAGCCAACATATTAGCCGATGGTGGACAGCACACTACGCAGTCAGCAGCAGCCGCCTCCTTTCAGTCTTTTTAGATCTTAACGTGACGTTTGGCGTAAGTCAAATTCGGATTCGACTACTACAGGGAGATGAGCATGATGGCAAAATGGATTACTCATGATCCATGCAAGTCCAACTGTTCCAAAACACCATGCAATGCCCACAATTTTGGAACTCTTACGCGACATCTACAAACCCTCTCTTCTTCCTCTGCTTTCCTTCCTCCTCAACCCTCTCCACGTCCTCCAATCTCACCACCCTAGCTTCGTCAACCCTTTCCCCTACGAACCTAAGCGCCGCAACGTTGAATCCAATCAGGTCCTTGTTCCCACTTAAGCTCCGCCTCAGATCACTCCTCATATCCTCAAGTACCGCCTTCAGCTCCCGAGACGCCACGACCTGCTTCTGGTGCGTCTTAAGCATGAAGAACAAAACACGGCAAGTGAGAGTGACATTCCACTGTTTTTGAACCCAGATGCTCAGGAAAGTGAAGAGGGCAGGAAGCGAGGAAAACGGTAGCACAAGAAGCGCGTCGTGGAGCTGTGCGGCAGGGATCTTGGCCATGGTGTTGAGGACGTGACGCTCTGCTGAGATGTTGCCCAGCGCCATGAACAGAGGGTTACGCTGCGGTGGTGCGATCTTGGGGTTCGCTCGTCTCTGCACTTCCCACTGCTGGACAACTTCCAAGTCCGCAAGGCCGAGGTCCAGGGCTTCTTGGATGCGCTCGCCGGCTGTGAGGGAGCTAATTGTCTGTTTGGACGCATCTACCGCTTCGGCGCGTTCGCCGGTGAGGGGCTCTTCGTCTTCGAGGGAGTGGGCGAGAGTGTTCTCGTAGAGCTCTTCGAGTTCACGCTCACGCTCTTCTTCGAGGAAGATTGGTTCGTCGGATTTGGTCCAAATGCGGATACTCTTGTCGTGAGAGGCGGTGACGATGAAGTCGCCGGTACGAGCCAGTGTCATAGCCCAGACCTCGCCATGGTGGCCGCGGAACTTCTGGATCTGCTGGAACTTGTCGCCATCCCAGCTCTTGATTGTTCTGTCTTTACTGGCGCTAAAGAAGATGTGCTTCTCGTCGCCATCAACAGGGTGTGGGATGAAGGAAATTTGCATGATGCTGTCCTCGTGACCGAAGAGGGCCTTGTGGCAGTCACCAAAATCCAGACCCCAGATACGGACGTTCTTATCAGCCGAACATGTTGCGATCAGCTTACTGTCACTTGATATCGACATGTTGAGTACTGGTAGCTTGTGGCCGTACAAGTTCAGGAAAAGCTTGAGTGAATCGACGAAGAAGACCTTGACAGTGTTGTCGAGAGTCGCCACAGCCAGTAGCCTGGAGTCAGGCGAGAATTGAAGGCTCAAAACATCGTCGTTGAGTTTCAGAATGCGCGACTGGGCAAGCTTGAGACGAGGCATGGTGCGCTTCGTGCCAGGGATCTCTTCCTGAACGATTTCGAAGTTCCAGAATTTGACCGATTTGTCTGCGCTACCAGAGATGAGCGACTTGCCATCAGGGTGGACCTGCAGGGTCCAGACAGCGCCTTCGTGCGCCTCTATCTTGTCGAGTGGAGACGAGGCTGCGATGTCGTACAGCTCAAGGTGGCCTTCTTTCGTGCCCACAACTACGATCTTGTCACCGGGCAAGAACGCACAGCAAAGTGCGTAGCCACACTCTAGTGTACGCAGGCAGTTCTGTGTCTTGATGTTCCAAATCTTGAGTCCACCGCTTGAGGCCGATGCCAACATGCGATCGTCAGAGCTGAGCGCCAACGCTCGCACGTCGTTCCTGTGGCCTGCAAGCTCGACAGATAGTGTACGGGTGTAGTCCGGTACCTCGTCAGTCTTCGATTTGCTCTTTGTTGGAATGTCATATACATCGATGAGGTTGTTGTTTGTACCGATCAGGAGTTGCATCTTCTTTGACGCCCTAGTCTTCATCCACGCGACAGACCGAACTTTTCCTGGCGTCCGTATGGTGACGTATGAGGTAATCACATCACCAATCTCGGCGTCTGCGACATCAATCTTGTCTTCTGCCGCTTCCTCTTGTGTCTCTCCGCTTGGTTCAGTCTTGCCCTTCTCGCGTCTTCTCTTCCTCTTCCTAATTAAGCTTTTTCGCACCTCCTCCTCTGTTCGTATCCGCCAGATCTCAACAGCCTTTTCTGCGCCATGTACTGCAACATAATTTGACTTCGGGTGGAACGAGATGCCCTGTGTTCGGTCCTTCCCAGATCGATATAGGGTGCCTCTTGCGGTAAGATAGCGTTGTTCGGTAGATTCGCCAACAGCCGATCCGGCTTGTCGTAAACCAGATAGGTCTATAGCCCATACCTTGAGCTCACCATCGTTCCCTGCTGTGATGCAGCCACTACCATCTGGCGATACGCCCAGAGCCCAGCATTCCCCATTTGTTTGCGCAATGTGTGTCTCGATACAGTGCTGTGTGCTGATGTCCCAGATCTTGATCAGAGCATCCTTGCTCGTCGACAAAAGGAAAGCCTGATCTGTGTCCATCTCCGCATCTTCCTCGTCTTCCTGTGCGGCTGCACTCGGATGGATGAATTGCAGGCCAGTGATCTGCCCTTTGTGGCCTCGAAGCTTGAAAAGGCCGGTTTCAGAAACGAGATCCCATACCACAATGTCTGTATCTTTTGCGCCACTTGCAAGTCGCACTCCACTTTGATCAAAGGCTAGCGTAGTGACGGCCGACTTGTGTCCGTTGAAGCTGATGATGGCGGTCGACGTTCTCCCATCCCAAATCCGTATGCTTCCGTCTGCGTATCCTACGGCGAATACATCTGGGTCGATCTCACTCCTGCAGATGACTGTAACTTCCTCGGTACAGCTGGCGTCACGCCATCTACTTAGGAGCTCGCCCTTCTTGACATCCCAGCAGAGAACTTCCTCGTTTGCGGCGGCGTATGCGCGTCCTGCTCCGGAGGATTTGGTTCCGGGTTGCGTGACTTCGGGGGCCCAGACAAGGTTGGAGGTGGCAGTTGCGACAACTCCAAAAGCGTCGCTCTGCTCATACTTGCTATTCTAGATTTAGCAGACGTTCTAGTGACTTTGCGCCTGCAACCATACCTGTATGACCTGACCATAGTGCGCCTCTAATATTCGTTCAGGCAATCGAGTACGTATGGGTATAGTTGGGAAGTGTGCAGTGATCTCCTCAATTAATTACTCCTTCTGGCCACTCCTGCCGTTGTTGTTCAGCAGCCTGGAAGTTGGTGAACTTTTCTCGGCGGCAGCTCTTGAAACTTTTTGGAAGTTGCGACCCGCCCTACGCCACAGGCGCCAGCCACAAGGACCCACTTACCAACGACGACACTACCTCCGGCCTCCGCATCAGCCTACAAGAGCTCCCCGCCATACCCTGCTGCGCCCCTTCACAGCACACGGACAGCCACAATGCTTCTCCTCGATTACCAGAACGTGCTCATTGAGTCCCTGCTCAAGGATCGCTTCTCCGGGTGCGCCCTACCCCACTGCTTCCCGCCCAGTACGCCGCCAGACTGACAGCATATACAGAGGAGCTCCAGCAAACATTGACCAGGTTGTCTCCGACTTCGATGGCGTCACATTCCACATCTCGACGCCAGAGAGCAAGACCAAGATCCTAGTCTCGCTACAGATCAAGTGCTTCTCCGAGCTCGTGCAGTACGGCGCCCAGGCAGTCCTCGAGCGCGAGTACGGCCCGTACATTGTGTCGCCCGAGTCAGGATACGACTTTTCGGTGTTGGTTGACTTGGAAAACCTACCTGAAGACAAAGGTACGTTCAATAGTCCGGGGCTGTAAGTGCGGTGCTGACAGTCTGCAGACGGTAGGGATGATCTCGTTAGGCGCATCTCGCTCCTTAAGCGCAACGCCATGGCTGCACCTTTCGAGCAAGCCTTCGACGAGTTCGCGCAACTTCAAGAAGAAGCCTCCAAGTACACATCAGAGTCAGCTCCTCAAGGTGTGAAGGAGGGCGGCGAAGTGCGCGCGATCCACTACCGCGAGGAGGAAGCCATATATATCAAGGCCAGCTTCGACCGTGTCACAGTAATTTTCTCCACGGTGTTCAGAGAAGAGACAGACAGGATCTTTGGAAAGGTGTTCCTCCAGGAGTTCGTAGACGCCAGGCGGAGAGCCATTCAGAACGCACCCCAAGTTCTCTTCCGAAACGACCCACCTCTTGAGTTGCAAGGCATCCCCGGAGTGGACACCTCTGGCTCCGCCGATATTGGCTACATCACATTTGGTATGTTCCAGATTCTCGGAAAACATGGTCGAAGCTAACAACTCCAGTCCTGTTCCCTCGCCATCTGGCGGCTGCGCGACGAGCAGAGGTCATATCTCATATCCAAACCTTCCGCGATTACTTCCATTACCACATTAAGGCCTCCAAGGCGTTTATTCACTCAAGGATGCGCAAGAGGACTGCCGACTTCCTTCAAGGTACGTGGACTGTAGCAATGCGCCTCAGATTCCAAGTGCTAATCTTTCTGCAGTCCTGCGAAGAGCGAGGCCTGAGTCGGAGGAGAAGGAACGTAAGACAGCTAGTGGACGAACATTCAGGGTGCAAGCATAAATCATGCTTGCTGGAGTATAGCAACCACTTAAGAAGACACAATATTACCAAAACGCCTTGGAGCCTTACCTAGCACACGTGCTATGCATTGAATGGCTACAGGATGAAGCGTGTGACACCTACGGAAGAAATCGCGCTAGGAGGTGCAACTCAAGCGGTAGTGGTATTAGAAACAATTATGTCGATGCTCTGTGGTTCCTGAGGACAGTGCACGGACTTACCTAATTCGCGACCTCCAATTGCGATGCGTTCCCCAAAGTTTACACCCCACAAATGAACCTTTGCTTAAACCAGCACATCTCACAAACCCGACGCCATCATGGCCTCGGACCCATCGCGACCCAAGTATGACAGCCTTCCGGGGATAGACACAGCACCAGACGTTTATGAAACCCCCGATCTCGTTGAAGACGTCTCTACAATACAAGCATCGACCGTCGTGTCCGAATCAGATGACAATGGTTTCGATCCAGAGGGTTCTGCAGTGAGTCATCAGCGACTTCAGACAGACCAGGCACGCAATCGGTTCCAGCCCTCTCGAGTGGACGCCAACGGCGTCGACTTCTCAGACAACATCGCGCAACGGCAAGCGTACCGCACGTACACACGGCAGCGGCGGCGAGGCGAGATACTAGGAGACGGTAGTGACGAGGAGGAAGAGGAGAGCTTCTCGCGGAAACTCAGAAGAGTGAAGCGGGAGCTACAAGAGCTGGAGAGCGAGTACGAAGAGAGAAAGAAATCTGGAGACAAAACAAAGATCGAAGAGCGAGATGCTAAAGAAGTCATGGACCTGATATCGGAAAAGGTCGATGAAATCTACGCAAGCCGGAGGGGAGATTTTCGAGCTGCAGAACCGCTGCTGGACCGGACGATTCAAAAGTTCAACGATTACGAACCTTTCACTCCAAGCTCGAAGATCAAAGCAGCGCTTGCAAACCAGCCGCCTTTACCTGGGACGCAAATCCAAAAGAGCCAATTGGAGCACGTATTGAGCCAGGCAGCGGATTTCGATCAGAGGATAACGCAGATGGAGAACAGCTTGGGTCTCAACGGCAACACCATACCGGAGATGAGTGGTGACTCCACGTTCCCAGTGTTCGCGACGTTACAGAGACTAGAGCAAACGCTTGGTGCTATTGGCGACGCCTCGACCAACAACCTTGGCAGCGCATCACAACAGATCAAGAAGCTGATAGAAGAGGCGGAGGATCTCAAGGAAGCACGGTTGGAGGCATCGCGTTCTGAGCATTCTTCGGATGACAGCAAGGTGGCCGCTACTACAGACCAAGAAGCCAAAATCAACGCTCTCTATGGTACATTACCCTCCATCGACAAGCTCTCGCCTATGCTACCGTTGGTCCTTGAGCGACTACGCACATTGCGCCTCGTGCACACAAGTGCGTGGCAGGCTGAAGAGGTATTGACTGAGCTGGAGTCGCGGCAGTCAAAGCAAGAAGAGGAGATCAAGAACTGGGAGAAGCAACTGGAGCTCGTCGAGGAAGATGTCAAGATGCACGAGAAGGCTATGCAGGGCAACGTCAAAGTGGTCAGTGATGATATCAAGATGCTCGAAGACAAGATCGCCAAACTTCTGTCATCTGGTCAGGACGGGTGAGGAGGTGCACGGTGAGGTAGGTGCATATAGGTTTGACATAGCAAGAGATACCCATTTGCATTTGAGCAGAAAAATGCATCATACAGGACGTTGTGTAGATGCCGCACAGCATTGCATCAACTCGTGCTACTCCTCGATGTTAAGAAGACACGTTTCCAGAACATCGGTCGGATCAATATTTCATGTGCTATTGTTAGGTGTAATTCCTATTCCAGTATGAAGTATGAAGCAGACTTCGGAGCATTGATGCTGCCGAGCGCCGACGGCGACGGACGATTCGATGTGGTGCCGGGCGAGATGGCAGCGGCAGAATCACGTCTTTCAGCCCTGTAAATCACTCGCAATTCTGCCCGTACCCCCGACCGTCCACCCGGTATTGGCCCCAAAACCGGTGAACTACAACAAGACGATAGTAGACGTGTGAACGCGCACCCCCAACACATTCACCTGCAGGGCTGCGTACATTCATGAAACAATGGCGAAGGCACGACACCAAGTGCACAGTCGAGCAGAGCCACGTCTTCTTATCAACATCAGCTCATGAAACGGCAGAGACGAGGTCCATGATGGGGCGGCACGGAGCCTTTTGCTTTGGCAGCACTGCCTCATCAGGCAAGCCACCACGACTCTCAACCCTGGCGTGATCTGGCCACTGCTGAGCAGCGCTAAGAGGCGTTCCTGCTGCTTGTGGGTCACCGGTCAAGCCTTGTCGTTGCACTGTGCAGTTCTCTGGCCGCAAAGTGCGGGACTGCGCAGATGGGCGACCGCCCTTTGCAGCCCATTTTGGCTGTGCTTGCACGGCTCCTGGTGGAGAACTGGCGGTGGTTGTCGTTGAAGTGTGCAGTTCTGCGGCCGGCGACGACAACGCGCATCTGCGAAACAGATGGCGAATAGATTGGAGCATATGGCGCCCATTGTGGTGAATAACTTGCGTCAGAGCGGAACGTATTCGTATACGCTCAGAGCTGGCCGCGAGTTATTGAAGCGTTAGCGTAATTTCCTCCAGGCAGCAGCGACCGCGACCACGCTAGCGGAACCCGGTCACGATCTTGGCTGTCAGCTTCGAGTGTTCCCAACCCATACCGATCTCCCTCTCTTTTACCCTCGACTTGCCCAACCCATCCCTCCTCTCCGTCCAGTTTTCTGTCCTGAGGCCTACAGCCCCTCTTTTCTGTTGCGTGTCCGCCCTTCTTGCATACTTTGCCACGCACGCCGTCCGTCTCACCCCGACTGCGCCGCCTTTCATATACCAGCCAGTTCCCCACCTTTGCAACAACGAAAGGACTCTGCGCGCCCTTCCTCCGCTGGAATCATTACTATTCTTCAGCCAATTAGTCCTAACGATCCGCGGCCGCCAAATCGCTGTTTCCGAACCAGTCAATGAGAACGTGATCCAGGACTTGCACCACCATCATCGGTTCCGGCCATAGGTCCATAGGATCCCTCGGGCTCTGTGAACTGTCCAGTCGCCGTGACTCATAGCCTGAGGCCTCCTTCCCATCCTAGCGCGTCTGGATCTAGTCATACAACATGTCTGCACCTCAACCCCAGAACAGCCACCCCCGCCGCCGCCCTATTAAGGGCAACGTCTCTCCTCTCAGCACCCATGGCATGTCACTTCGCAAGGCCGGCACTTTCTCGTCACCAAAGTCGCTGTCAACCGACATCTGTGGCTTAGAGAACTTGCCGTTCATGCCCAGGAGGTCCCCAACTAGCACTGAGAGCCTCGAAGCACTCCTTCAGGACCAGCACCCCGGTGTCAGCCGTGTCGTCAATCTGCTCAAAGACTTCGACCAGAAGCTCGCAGGTCACAAGGCCGCATCGGCGTCTGGTGCTAGCATTCTCAACGATCCTGAGGTGCTTCCTGTACCAAGCTTCATGCTTGACAGCACTACACTGGATAGTATGCCTATGGATATTGACCCTAAGCCAACTGCAGTTGAACGCAACCCCCACGAGCACGCTTCAGACAGCGGTCTGGGTTCCAGCATTGGCTCGAAGTACAGTAAGAAATCAATGCAACTACCCGCCTTGGAGGCCCCGCCATCTAACATACTTAAAGACGACGCCCGCACCGCACACTCCAGCGTTCGTGAATCCATCAACTCCTCTGTCACCTCGACACACTCGGCCGTCACTCGCTCGTTCTCGGCGTTGGATGCATCGGAGGAAAAGCACACTCTTGGCGAGTACGCGTGCAAACAGATCCACGACTCGATCATCAAGCCCATTCTTGCCGAGGAGTCTTTAAAGGATTTCCACCCTCTGATTCAAGACGTCCCTCGACGCATAGGTGAGAAGAACATTTGCAACCTCCGAGATCTCGAAAAGACCCTCGTCTTCCTGGCACCGGTAAGTGGTATCCGTTATCTTTCAGAGAGTGCAAAAGCTTATTGCATTCTTCGCGGCTTTAAGGAGTTTTCGGCAACACCGGCATCTTACCTTCGATTCTGCGAACGATCAATTCAACTGCTTCACACTACTGTCGAATACCTCTCGGAACGCGACCAGCGACTACCATCCGACCGCCCGTACACTAACAACTACTTTCTCGACTTGATCGAACAGATCCGACGATACGCTGCAATCATGGCCGCCACCCGACAAAAAGAAGCCGAAGGAGAGCAACTCGACGAGATGGACTACTCCCGGTATGACCGCGCCGCGGAATTTCTCTTTACTCGCTCGGCTAATCAACCAAACGACAGCGATGAAAAAATCACCTTACGCGGTGGTCTTAGTCACAATGGCCGCCCCGTTGAGCTTGTTCGCGAGAAGAATGGCAAGGTTATTCCTCTTGTTACCGGCTCAGAAAACGCCTACAGGAAGCGTGCTCTGTCCGAGGAGGACATTGATGACGACGACGTCATGCGCTCTATGGCTCGCCGCAGGAAGTCTGACAAGCCCGGAGATGTTTTGCACATGTGCCGTGACTGCAAGAAGGAATTCAAACGCCCCTGCGACTTGACCAAGCATGAGAAAACTCACTCTCGCCCATGGAAGTGCTCCGAAGAGAAGTGCAAGTATTTCGAGCTTGGCTGGCCCACTGAGAAGGAGCGCGACAGGCACGTCAACGACAAGCACTCGGCTCTGCCGGCGCAGTACAA